>NW_016804432.1:1560042-1594069 GCF_001698545.2 Rhinopithecus bieti | reverse complement strand
TAATTAAAACTAAATTTTAAAAATTACATAAACATACTAGTCCACATTCTTCTACAATGGGATATCTGACCTAAATATATCTGAGTGGATTATACTCTCAAACAAGGAATGAAGCCAATAACAGACATTTACCTAATATGAAACAATGAAGAGTAGAAAGGAAAATACCTTAAAAAAAAAAAAAACAAAAACTTGTCTTGTAAAGCAGGCTAAGAAATGAAAGAATTGGCCGGGCGCGGTGGCTCAAGCCTGTAATCCCAGCACTTGGGGAGGCCGAGACGGGCGGATCACGAGGTCAGGAGATCGAGACCATCCTGGCGAACATGGTGAAACCCCGTCTCTACTAAAATATACAAAAAACTAGCTGGGCGAGGTGGCGGGCGCCTGTAATCCCAGCTACTCGGGAGGCTGAGGCAGGAGAATGGCGTAAACCCGGGAGGCGGAGCTTGCAGTGAGCTGAGATCTGGCCACTGCACTCCAGGCTGGGCAACAGAGCGAGACTCTGTCTCAAAAAAAAAAAAAAAGAAATGAAAGAATTAAGGAATTCACAACATTCGTAACAACAACAACAAAAAAATACACACCACTGTACTTATCATATTTATATGGTCATTTAAAGCAGCACCTATTTTAAGTCATAGTTCATTACATATAAAAGACACAGAAAGCCAGAGTTTATGACAAATTAAGTGCCTTAGAGACTGGTAAATATAAAGGAAAATGCAACCATGATTGTGTGTTACCTTCAACCAAAAGCAAGAAGCACCAAAAAAAAGTAGTATCATTTCCAGGTACAAAATAAGTACTTCTTAGAACAAAGCCCTTCTACAGTTAGAGACGATGAACTCTGAAAACTAGAAATACAGGGAGACTAGGTTTCCATGGATATTTGTATCCACTTCCTAGTTTAACTATCTTTCCCAATATTGTGGAGATTTAAAGAGGAAAATAAAGGCAACCAAGGCTTTATTTAAGTTTGTATTTTGTCTCCCCAAGGGCAGAGACCAAGTCATTTACTTTTGTATTCATTCACTCACTCAACAAATCTATACTAAGAACCTAACAGATTGAGAGATGTCTAGGTGGTAGACATTTCTGGCATTCCAAAACATCTGATGAATTAATGGATAAATGAACAATAAAACGAACAAACGGTAAAGTAAAACACTTACTCTAAGAATCCTAACATTGTCACAACTACTTGAATGCCAACACTTTGAGGGAAAATCACAGGATTCACATGTGCATGCTTTTCCTTCAAAGGAGCTCCCATCAGATGTCTTTTTACTGGGAGAGCCACCCAAGATCCCACAGCTATATAAGTCGCTGGATGCCAAGAACAGCAAGTTCTTGGTGGTTAAGATGGACATCAGTGGGTGCCACCAATGGGCTGCCATTAGAGGGCAGCAGAGGATGTATTCAGCAGCAGAAAACAGAATTGCAGGCCTTTTAATCAAGACTGGGCAAACTGCACTTTATGACAGACTGTAATTGATGATGTGAGTGGGTACACTGGAACTCTTCTCTCAATAAATATAAATCAACCAGTTTATTTGGAAAATTCAGTTAAATTCTTCAAGGAGTATTTCTTAACAACCAGTGAAAACCCATTACGATAGCCTAGAGGTAACTAAATCATCTCTAATAAGTCTACATCACGTAGACACAAAATGGCAATGAACAAAATTAGAATGCAGGCTCTTTGGCCTTGTATTTCCAGAAGAAATACTATAGTTATAACTATTCTTAAGTTGAGATTAGAAATATTTTCAACTGTTTTTACAAAGTAAGAGCAATTTTAGAAAATTAAAACATACAGGTACTCAGTGCTCTATCACTCCACATATCCATATATAAAATTATACAGAAATAAACATCATTCAACTTTAGGATAATAAATTGGTGAAGCAAATCAACAACGGAAATCTTATGTAATTTTTGCGTTACTGCAGGTGCTAATGCATGATTACTAATCTGGTTTTGCAACAATATTGACAGTTGTAGAGGAAAGAACAACAATCCTTTGAGTAGACCTAACATGAAAATTATTTTTAAAAAGGGCTTTCACCAAAATACAGATTTATCCAAAAGTGTAACTAACTCCTCTAAATTAATTTGAAAGCTAAAATATCACTGTATAATATCATTTTTACCACATGAATCAAGAACTAGTTTACTGAATAAGAAATGGAGAAAAGAAGAAAGGAAAAGAAAGCCTCTGAGATTTTAAGTTTTCTATAAAAATACTGCTAATCCACCTTAGGAGACAAAAAAATCTACATTAAGAAGCCTAGTGGGACATTAAAAGTCCTATACTATATTTAAAATTCAAAAGTCTACTGCAAATGGTAATGACAGCCCACCACTTAAAAACCCTTTTCAAAAACTACAATATAAGCCACTACCCCTAGACTATCCTTCTCACTCTGTCCCTTCTCCACCCCTCGAGCAATTCTACCGAACCCTTAGCAACTGCAAACCTCCATTTCTGAAGGTCCAGATTTAAAGTTCCTTAACTTTCATATTAATATATGAAAAATTTTTTAAATCTTTGGCTCTTATTAATTTACAGATAAAACCTTACTTTGACTCCTATTTTCACCAAAATAGGAGCAGCAAAAGGAAAAAGGAACATTGCACTAGAGAAGCAAATCACACACCTGTGGAATTCCAGGAGGGTCAAGATATACCTGGAACCCAGGCTTTCGAGTATCCCCCATGGCTAGGACCTCATTATCTATTGCCAGAGCTCCCTTAGATGAGCTCTCTACCTGTGTATTTTCTGCATCTAAGCCTTCTGTTGAGCTCCAGAAACCTGAACCGTTTCCTCTTCCTTTTCCAAGGCATGCATGTGTCCACTAAGTTCACCTAGCTAGGTGAGGTCTCCTTCCATCACCAGAGGACTAAGTGGATACAGCCACCATAACTTCACAAATTCCAGGATTTAATTTCCAGATTCCAACCCCTCTTCACCTGCTGTAGGTGTTTCCTCTCCTCTTCTTCAACTCAGAATTTCTCTGGGTCATTACCAAACCTCATTCTCTCCCAGTCTTCCTCCTAGAAAGAAGTGTTCTTCCTCTCTCCTTGGTTAAAAACATACATGCCTTCCACTGAGTTCAGACTAAATGTAATATTCCAGACATATAAGATTTAAATGCACTTGGAACAGAGGTTCAGATGTATTACAGGACACCTAATTCCATATACTCGGCATACTAAATTAATTTTTAGCACCCAAATGTTTTTATGTTCAATACCACAAATCCATAAAATAATACTTTTGTTCAAATGAATATACCTGCATCATGAATTGAAATTTTGGCACTAAATTTTTTTGTTTGTACAATGTAAATATTTGGTATGTACCATACACTACATTGGGGAGGGGAGGAAATGTAAAAATAGTTTTAAAAAAGGTTAAAACGTTTTAAGTCAACTTAAAAAATGGAATATTGCTTTAAAATGGAAATTATAAGTGTTACCAAGGCAGAAAAAAGCCAGTGAGGTGTACGAGTTTCTTTCACCAGAGTCAAAGTCTCATTAAAAAAAAAAAAAAAGGGGGGGGGGGGGGGGGCTGGGTGCGGTGGCTCACACCTGTAATCCTAGCACTTTGGGAGGCTGAGGCAGGTGGATCACCTGAGGTCAGGTGTTCAAGACCAGCCTAGCCAACGTGGTGAAACCCCATCTCTACTAAAAATACAAAAATTAGCCAGGCGTGGAGGTGCATGCCTGTAACCCCAGCTACTCAGGAGGCTGAGGCAGGAGAATCGCTTGAACCCAGGAGGCAGAGGCAGAGGTTGAAGTGAGCCAAGATTGTGCCACTGTACTCCAGCCTGAGTAACAGAGCGAAACTGTTTCCGGGGAGAAAAAAAAAATGCCCCAGGCATGCTGGCTCATGCTGTAATCTCAGCACTTTGGAAGACCAAGGCGAGAGGATTGTATGAGCCTAGGAGTTCGAGAACAGCCTGGGCAACATAGCGTGACCCAGTCCCCCACAAAAAATTAAAAAAATATGCCAGGTATGGCGGTATGCACCTGTGGTCCCAGCTACTCAGGAGGCTGAGGTGAGAGGATCCCTTGAGCCCAGGAGGTCAAGGCTGCAGCAAGCCATGACTGTGCTACTGCACTCCAGCCTGGGTGATGCAGCAAGACCCTGTCTCAAAAAAAAATTTAAAAAACAAAAAACAACGTGTATTGTATTTTTTGTAGTAAAACTACCGAAACAATAGAACATTCTGCAAATTTTCAATTTGGTCAACTATTAAACTTGTTCAATTACTAAAATGTCATATTGGAACAAACATAGGACACATGGAAAACCAAGTATTTATAGAGTGACCATCCCTTTTCTCTCTCATAAAGACTGTAAGTTAGCTATCTTTCCCAAAAAAAAAGATTTCCCCCACCAAAGATCTCTCTCTACTATGGGATTCTGTTCCAAAGAGTTGTCCTCCCTGAAATAAAGTTTAGTGCAGTGTCAAAAATCATGGTCTTGGAGCCAGGGTGTGACTCCCGGCCAGTCACTTATTAGCTATGTGGTTTTGGCAATTCCTTTAATTTCTTTTACGAGCAAATCACTGAACCTAACTCATAGACTGGGACTTAAGTGAGCAAATATGTATATATAGTTTAGTATACTCAGGATGATAAGCACCCAATAAATGGCATTTATTACTAGTAGCTAAATCTTCCTTCCTCCACTAATTACTGGTTTACCAGTTTACTACCAGGAACTCCACTAAGGCCACAGTGAAAGCATTCCCACTAAGGCATTTTGATCCAGAAAAATAACAGTCCCAGCCTTATCTTGATACTTTTTTATATTTCAAGAATATTCTTCCATCCTCATATTAATATTTAGATATGATTCTATTAATAACCCAATGTTTTCAGTTGAAAAAGCTGAGGCACAGAGAAGTAATCTGCTCAAAATAATATAGAAATTAACAGATTTATAAATCATAAAAGATCATTTAGTCTAACCTTTCCATTTTGTAAATCTGGAAACACAGATTTGCCATCCTAAGGCCACAAAACAAGAAAGTAGTCTGTGAAAAACCTAGGCTCCTGCAACTCTGTCCAGTGCTTCTCTCCACTGTATTACAGTCACATAATAAAATCAAAATTAAAAACACATGAATAGCAGATAACTATTATTCTATTCGTTAATTTTTTTAAATAAAAAATATATCCACACAAAGATGTGTACACGAATGTTCACAGCAGCATTATTCATAACAGTCAAGACATGAAAGCAACCCAAATGTCCATCAATTCTATACGGATAAACAAAACATGACACATCCATATAATAGGATACCATCAGGCAATACAAATGAATGAAAACACTGATATATGATATAACAAGGATAAACTCGGAAAACATACTAAGTGAAAAAAGTCAGACACAAACACATATTGTACGATTCCTTTTGTATAAAAAATATTTAGAATAGGCAAATCCAAAAAGAAAGAAAGTAGTAGGCCAGTGGTTGCCTAGGGCTGGGGTGGGTATGGAGAGTGACTGGTAACAGACACTAAGTTTCTTTTTGGAGTGACGGAAACACTGTAAAATTAAATTGTGGTAGTGGCTGCACAGCTCTGAAATCTACTAAAAATCAATCTGTATAATTAAAATGGGTTAATTTCATGATATGTAAATTTCACCTTATAAAGCCATCAAAAATAATTTTAAAAATAAACAACTGAATTGGTCATTTTGTAAATTAGGACAATCTGGATGAAAATGATGTACATTTTATTAAAAAATAAAAACAAAAAAAAAAAGTAAGCAATATTCTCCAGAAAGTCTGTAAAATGAACTGCATATGCTAAGCAATTTATCCCCAAGTTGTATTATAATCAGAACATATTGCTATGAAAAACTTCAGTTTTGCAAAGGCAAATTTCTTCCAACATTGTACATTCTGAATGGTATAAAACAATGACAATAAGACTAAATGGATTAAACGAAGGGAAGAAAGGAGAGTATAAGCAGTATTGTTAACATTTATGTTCATAGATTATCCAAACTCTCTATTACTCTATATTGGAACTACAAAAGGAACTTAGATTTGCATTTTATTTTTAATCTCAAGGGAAAATTATAAAGGTCTTATCTCTTAGGGTATCTCAAAGTTTTCACACATCAACATACATTAAGATATTCAAGATTTGATTAAAAGTTAAATTTATTCCTTTCAATGCTATTACATGTTTTAAAACAAGTCAAATTTGCTTTTGAGAAAAGGATAAATGTGCCTATGGATTAAAACAATATTGTTTTGTATTCCCTAAAAATAAACTGCGAAGAGCATGATTAAACACAAATCACTTTGAAACATGGCCTAATCTAAAAAATGGGATCTCAAATTATGTGTATTTCGTCACACCTCCAAATAAAAATAACAATAATGCTAACATTATTGAGTATGTTTTACACATAAACACTATCCTAATAGCTTTCTGTGCATTGTTTCATTTATAACTCACAACTATCCTACTTAGTTAAAACTATTACTGTCAGCATTTAACAGCTGAGGATACAGCAGCCTAGTGAGATGAAGAGAGGTTAACCTGCCCAATGTTATCCAGCAAAACTGGCATTCAAACCTAAGGCTAACTCCAATAATACAATATTGTGACATAAGAAATATACTTTATATTTTGTCTCTGCTCCTGGTTCTTGGCACAAAGCTCATACAACTCTTGGAATCTCTAAAGTGGTAAGTGTCTTTTGTATGCTAATGAAATGTCTGATTGCTCAAGGCTCTTATGAAGGATGGGGGCTGGTTGCCAGGGAAATCAACCCTGTGGATAGAGTTAGAACTTTCAGTCCAACCTCCCAGTACCCCCACTAACTCAGAGAAGGGAAGAGGAGCTGAAGGTTGTGTTGACCACCAATGGCCAATGATATAATCAATCATGCTTATATAAAGGAACCTCCACAAAAACTCTACAGGACCGGATTCAGGGATCTTCCAGATTGTTGAACACATTTATGTGTTTCTGGAGGGTGGAATGTCCACCAGAGGTCATAGAAGCTCTGTGCCCCTTCCCATGAACCTTGCCCTGTGTATCTCTTCCATGTGGCTGTTCATCTGTATGCTTTGTAATATCCTCTATAGTAAATGGGTAAATGTACATGTTTTCCCTGAGTTCTGTGAGCCATCCTAGCAAACCAAAACTGAGGAGGGGGTCATGGGAACCCCAATTTATAGCCAGTCAGTCAGTAACACAGGTCACAACCTGGGCTTGCGATCAGTATCTGAAGTAGGGGGGTAGTCTTGTGGGACTCACCCTCAACCTGAGGGATCTGATGCTGTCTCCAGGTAGACAGTGTTAAAATTGAGTTCAATTACAGGATACCCAGTTGGTGTCAGCTGGCAATTGATTGGTTGCTGGTGGGGGAACATTTCCACACATTTTAGTGACCAGAAATGAAGTGTTCTATGTTGACTGTGTCAGAGATGAAAAAAACAACTTAGGATTATTTTCCTGTATCTCCTACAGAAGCCCTACTCTTAAGCTCTAAGTTATATTAATTCTCATGCTTGTGGTAATTAATGTAGTAACCTTTATTGTAATATAAATAATAAAAGTTTTTGACATCCCTCAAATATAATTATTCATTTTCTTAAAGATATGACATTAAGGTTATATTTTTTAAAACAGATCTTTATATTTTAAATGACATATACTTTAATGAAATATGTCTGGGTATTTTAATACGTTCATGCTACTGTAACAAAAAAACCTGAAATGGAGTAATTTATAAATAATAGAAATTTACTTCTCACAATTCTGGAAGTTAAGAAGTCCATGATCAAGGCACCGGCAGGTTCAGAGCCTGGTGAAGCCCTGTTCTCATGGATGGTATCATCTAGGTGTCCTCACATGGCAGAGAGATGAGAGGGCAAAAAGGGTACAAATGCTGTGTCTTCATGTGACAGAAAAGTGGGAGAGCAAGAGAGCATTTCCTTCAATCTCGAGTCCTTTTATAAGGGTGCTAGTCCCATTCATGAGAGCATAGCCCTTGTGACTTAATCACCTCCCAAAGGCTACACCTCTTAAAGCAACCACAGTTGGAGCTAAGTTTCAACACATGAATTTTGGGGGACATTCAGACCATACAATTAAGATTTGCTTCAATAATGGAGAAGGAAGAATATTCATAAAACAGGATTGGCCACTTATTGATAACTGTTATAAATGGATGATGAGTAAACAGTGGTACCTTTTATCATTCCCTATGTTTCTGTATGTTTAAAAGGTCCATAAAAATTTCGGAAAACTAAATCGTTAAACATATCAAAAATGTATAAGAGGGAGCTATAATTCTTGAAACAATTTTCATTTTAGCAATATTTTATTTCAAATCTCAAGGGAAGGCAGAAAATAGGCTACACATACTCTTAAAATATCCTCATATTCACCAACATATTTTAAAGCCTGGTGTGGGGAAAAATCTGAGTATCTGGACCCCATTTAAGACTGCTGAGAAGACAGGAGACCAATTCTGATCACTGCAACAGCCATAAGATAAAAAGAGGCAGGCAGGCATACAGGCAGAACCCCAACTTCTGTCACTCTATTGGCAATGGAGACATTTATTCCTTATCTTGTTAGGCCTTTCTCACTTTTGTGACCACAGTCATTTTCCCAGCAGTCTCCTTCTCACTATCACTATCACCATTATTATACTTTTAGTTAAGTGATTAAATTCCTGTGAAAAACATTTATGTCCACAATATCCACTCACGCTGATATGTGCACAGAAGTGGTTGGTCAGAAGACCAGGCAGATCTCCAGGTTAATAATCAATAAATGTCATATTATTTGATCCAGAAAAGAAACAGATTCCAAAGATTTTGAGCATGATGCATATTAACACTAAAGAGCATACCCAAATTTAATAACAATCTATTTACCTAAACAGTCAATAAAGCCAAAATAGTTATTTCTGAAATCTAAAATAGATGTTGCCTATGTCATTTTGAATGTGTCTATTTGTTTGCCTAGGACAATGCCTGGCAGATGGCCAATGCGCAATAAATATTTGTTGAATAATGATCCTGCCAGCTTTCTCAGTTAGGTGCCACTTAGCAGAATAGAGAGGAAGCAGGAGAAAAAGGAAGGAAAAAACAAGCTTAGATAATTTTAAACATGCCAAAGAACTATGAATAGAGCATTACTTACTTTGAGCAGAATATTAAATTACATAGTTCAGGGACATTTACTGAAACATTTTGAGACCTGGCCCATTAGGATCATGAATGAAGAGGGGCACTTCATAAAGCCTTCTTTATGCTGAGTCAACTCCAACTTTTGGCTTCAGAAATGGCTTATTTGACTTTACTACTTTTACTGAGTTTTCATTATCTGTATTTCAAAATTTGGAAAAAGTCACTATTTAACATGCAGCTGTTTCCATTTTATAAAATTACATCTTAACTTTTATTACAATATTCACTATTATCCCCCACCTCACTTTCCCACTTTAGTAACTATGAAGCCTTTTCAGTTCTTAGTACATTCTCAAAATATTTAGATGGCTCCTGACTGCCACTAACCTCTCACTTGGCAGATTATCTGATACCATCCACAAAGGCAGCACAGAGAAAATTTTGGGATTCCTCTGGACAGTCAAAAATAAGTTTTTGCTAGCAAGTATTTCTAAGAATTGAGGTAACAATGTTTTTGCCATCCACTATTACTATACTCTAAAACAGCTATTTGAACAAATAGTTTTCGTACAACACAAAATCTAATATTTAAAAATAAGGGACTATGATCATTGTTTCCTTTACAAAAAATGATTTAAGGTTAAAAGAGCTTTCTTAAAGTGTCACTGCTTCTAGTATAAAGCTTAGGTAGGAGGCACCCCGGTTTTCAATGACTTCTGCACTGCCTATGGAGCTCTTGACATTACTAGAAATTTTGGGGGGAAAATGAACAGAGGCAGCAGGTTGTCATGATTAAGGCTAGCACCAGGTTGAACTGGGATCAGATCTGACTCTGCCGCTTATTAGGTGTGTGACCTTAAGCAAGTTACTTTACCACTCACCCTGGCTTCAGTACCTTAAGAGAACCCAGCTGCCATTTGGTGTGGGGTGATATGCCAAAATTACTCAATTAAATCCCCCTTTTAGCTTAAGCCCACTCACACTGGTCTCAATGGTTAAAGAACTAGAAGTGAGACAATCATCCTTTCCGAACGGCCTCCTTATGATCCTCCCCTCCTAGGAATCTATACCATCTATCAATCACTGAGAAAAAAATCTATGTATAGTCCCCAGACCCTCACACTGTGGAAGTAGAATGTAATTTAGTGTGCTACCAGGCGGCCTCTATAACATGACAGACATTAAATATGTCACGGGTGTATGTGTCTGTGTCTGTGCACGCATGCGTGCTTGTGTGCATATTGTAGATGAGGAAGTTCCTCAACACTACTCCTGGCCTGAATATTATACCTCTTACCTCGATTACACATTCTACATTTTGGAGGGTTATATATCTCCTTTATAACAAATATGTCCATGTGTGTAATGGAAGGTGAAAGGAGTTCCATCTTAGGGTTTGCAAATACAGTGGCAGAAAAGATGTTGCAACGACTTTGCCTTAAGATACAAACCTGTGGTGGGAATGGGGTCTGTCTTTAATGAAGGAAAATACTGTAGAACCAAGGACTCATCCTACATCAGGAAAGCACACAGGCTTCATCTTGAATGCTAACCAGGTCCATTGGCATTACACAGAAACACTAAGTAACCTACTCTGGTTTCAGTAGGGAAAAAATTATCAACTGGTGTGAAGTTTCATAACTCATGGGTTAATCAAGGTATTAGTGGCCATGTAAATCCAAATCCTCCAATATAACCGTCAAAAGCTAAAAAGACCTTCAAAAGCTAAAAGAACAAATAAAACCATACAAATTTCATACTTCTAATACAAGACAAACTAACTTCAAATTATGTAAAGTAGAAAACATAAACTCCATTCTAGCGGAGATATTACTCAAGCTTTTCCCCTAAGCCATTACAGAGAGGACAGATAGATCTAGGGGAAGAAAAATTGTGCAAAAGAAAAAGGGGGCTGGAGGTGAGGACAGAAAGCCTAAAATAAACTAAAATCATCCACAGAAAAAGAAAGTCCAGCCTAAGTGAAAAAATCCTCAAGAAGACCACTCGTAGATGAGAAAAAATTATAGGGAAGGAAATTAAAAGTACAGGGAGGGTTCAAGAAGGTAGTCTTGATAAGGTAATGCATCAAAGGTATGACGGTAAATTTCATGTGTTAATTTGACTGGGCCACGAGATGCCCAAATACCTGGTTAAACATTATGTCTGGTTATGTCTATTAGCGTGTTTCTGGAAAAGACAAGCATTTGAATTTGTGGAATAGGTAAAGCAATTACTTTCCCTAATGTAAGGGAGCATCATTCAACTTAAGATACCAAACCGAACAAAAGGAGGAAGAAAGGCTGAATTCTATCTGCCTTATAGCTTGATACAGCAGTCTTCTCCTGTCCTTGGGCTGGAACTTACACCATTGTTGCTCCTAGTCCTCAGGCCTTCAGACTGACTGGAATTTACACCACAGGTCTTCCCAGGTCTCCAGTTTGCAGATGGTGGGACTTCTCAGCCTCCATGATTACATGAGTCAGTTTCTTACCAAAAAAAAAAAAATCTCATTCTAGATCTAGATATACATATGTATTTAGATATATATCTATATAACTCTCCATCCTTTTGTTTCTATTTCTCTGGAGAGCTCTGACTAATACAAACAAGGAAGGTGGTAAAAGAAAAGAATGTGTGTTTTGGAAATTACATGGTGATGAAAAAAGAAACTAAAAAGAAAATTTCAGATTCTGTAAGATTCTTATATACACAAAGAAATTTAAGATTTCGTAAGAACTTATACTCTCTCTCTCTCTCACACACACACACACCCCTACTTGAGAAATACAAAATCCTCTCCCTCAAAAGGTGAAAAAAAGCCATCCAACAAACAAACCACACTTGGCTACACTGACAGAGGAGGACATACTTGAATTAGCAATCTCATAAAACCCCCTACAACAACAGCCCTGCTCACAGACATACAGAGTTGCTGCAACCTTCATCTATATAAAATTTCTAAAATAAAAAATAACGTTAGGACAATTAAGCTAATGAAAAGCACCTCCAACAAAAGGCAACAACAAAGTAGAAGATTGTAATAAATATTCCAAACTGAATTGTATCTTTTTTTTTTTTTTTTTTTTTGAGACAGGGTCTCTCTCACTCTGTCACCCACGATGGAGTGCAGTGGCATGATCTCAGCTCACCCCAACCTCTACCTCCTGGGCTCAAGTGATCCTCCCACCTCACCCTCCCCAGTAGCTGGGACGATAGGCACACACTACCATATCCGGCTAATTTTTTGTATTTTTTGTAGAGAATGAGTTTTGTCATGTTGCCCAGGCTAGTCTCAAACCCCTGGGCTCAAGCCATCTGCCCATCTCGGCCTCCCAAAGTTCTGGGATTACAGGCATGAGCCACTGCGCCCAGCCTGAATTGTATCTCTGTAAACAAGCATTCAGGAGTATGAAAACCATCATAAATCAGAAATGTAAACCTGAAAATAGAATGGGCAAAAAGAAAAAAAAAAAGAGAGAGAAAAGGTGAGGACTAAATTCCTGGTCAAAAATAGAGAAAACTAAAACCTTAATAAAAAGGTACTGAGGAAAACAGGAAAAGAATCAAGAGAATGAAAATGAGATAATGAGGTAAAAAAAATAATCACAGGAACAGCTGGTAAAATGGAAGCTAAACAAAGAAGGTATAACTATATGAGTAACTGAAGTTCCTAAAGAAGAAAAAGAAAATATTAGAACAGAATTAATATTTAAAACTATAATCCAAAAAAAAATTTGCAGAAACAAAATCTGATTCCACACATTAAGAGAACCCACTAATGTAGCAAGGAAAATTGACCTGTTAAAATCAACTCTAAGATATATTATAGTAAAACTATTAGACTTTAAAAATATGAAAAGGAAAAGATCTAGGAATTCCAAACAAAAGATTCAAGCAACTTACATGGGCAAGAAAATTAAGAGTGACATCAGACTTCTCAAAACAACAAAACATATAGAAAGCAAGGCCACATTATAAAAAGGGAAAGTGTGAACCAAGGACTTATTGCCACCCAACCTGTACTACCAATATTAAGGCTACAGGAGAACAATTTTTAATATGCAGGAACTCAGGGAATATTGTGGTCACCATGAGTTCTTCTTAAGAAATCCACTAAAATCTGAGCTATATCTAACCAATAGGTAAACTTCAGCAAAAGAACTGGTGGTGAAAATTTAATATATTTAATTGTAGATCTAAGAGCAAAACGAAGTTGCAATTAAGGACTGAGGATGAAACAGACATAATGCAACTGAAAAAAATGGAAAAAGAAAGAGAAAAAGAAAAATGTAAAATAAACTTTTGACTGTTGAAATAGCAATAGATAAGAATTATAGGACGCCATTAAAAACTAACATAATAGATCGTATGAACTTAAATAAGAAAACAATGAAATGAAGACATTTAAAAAAGGCATAAACACACAAGTAGCTGCTACAACAAACAGCAAAGCCTAAATATCAAAAAAAAAATTTAAAGATGAAAAGGCAAAGAAAGTACGTCACAGAGAAATAAAGAAAAATATAACAATGTACACAGTATTTATAACATAAGAGTTGAAATCAAACATAAGTCATTAAAATTTTTTTCATTTGGCTATTAAAAAAATACCTAATAAATGCCTATTCAAGAGAGAACCTAAAACAGCATAGACCAAAATGCTAAAAAAAAAAAAAAAAAAAATTGGCCGGGCGCGGTGGCTCAAGCCTGTAATCCCAGCACTTTGGGAGGCCGAGGCGGGCGGATCACGAGGTCAGGAGATCGAGACCATCCTGGCTAACACGGTGAAACCCCATCTCTACTAAAAATACAAAAAACTAGCCGGGCGAGGTGGCAGGCGCCTGTAGTCCCTGCTACTCTGGAGGCTGAGGCAGGAGAATGGCCTAAACCCGGGAGGCGGAGCTTGCAGTGAGCTGAGATCTGGCCACTGCACTCCACTACAGCCCGGGCGACAGAGCAAGACTCCGTCTCAAAAAAAAAGAAAAAAAAAAAAAAAAAATTGTTTAATTTAAAAAAAGGGATAAGCAAAGGCACACAAAGCAAACAGAAACAATAAGGAAGTAAGAGTACTGATCTTGATACTAAAGCATTAACTATGACACAGAGAAACACTGTTTAATGTTAGAAGCTGCAATTCACAATGAAGATATAACCACTGTGTATGCCTATCATCACACAGCAACTACCTTTAAAAAAGCAGAAAGTACAGGGATGTACAGACAAACGAACATAACTTTAATAATATGTAAGACTGAAAAACACTTATAAACTTAACTGACAACTACATACCCTGGTAATAAAAACTGTACCTCCTTCACAAATGGACATAAATATTGACCAAAAAAAGTGCACACATATTAGGTAATTTAAAAAGCAACAGTATATTTCATGAAGTAGTAATAACACAAACACTCTGATCATAATTCTAATAAAACTAGATATTAACAAAATCAAAACAAAACAGCATTCTACCTCAAAATTATACATTTTCCAAAAAAAGATATAAAATTACACATTTAATACCCTGAACAGAGGAAAATCTATACAGCCTTGAACATTTGTAATTCAAAAAGAACAAACTAAACCAAGAGAAAACAGAGACTAGAAATAATAAAGACAAAATAAATCAGCTAGGTGGAGAACTTTAAAAATCATATTTAATTCATAAATCAAAATCCTAGAATTTTTTTAAGTAAATGAACAAGGTTAATCCAGAAAAAAAAAACAAAAACAAAAGGAGAAAGTACAAATTCAAAATAAGAAGCGACAAGGGAGAAGATACATTTCAACAATATAAAAACACATATTACAAAGATTATTTATTGCAGTGATATTTATAATTGTAAAATACAATCAGAAATAACCTGAATGTCCACAAATGGGAAAGTGATTGAATAAACAAGCTGTAGATCCACACAATGGAGTACTATGCAGCTCTAAAAATTAATAAAGAGCTCTCTGTATCATTATAGATATCCAATATATACGGTCAAGTGGGAAAAACAAAATAGAAAAGAATATATTTAGTGTGTTACTTTTTCTACAGGAAAGAAGATATACATTTATCTGTCCATTTTGTGTACAGAGAACCAAAAGAATTAAATACATGAGAAATTAATCAGGGTAATCACCTAGGGAGCAGAAAATAGGGGATGGAGAAGATGAGTGGACTGGAGAAGTGGTAGAAAAAGATGGGAGGGATGATCAACACTTTTCTGTGTATAGCTTTCTGTATGGTTCTGACTGTCGGAATCATGTTAATGCTTCATATACTCAAAAGAAATAAGGAGATCCACAAAGATGACAAAGGAAAAAAAATCTAAGATGGAAATCAAACAAAACGAATGTCTCTAATGGTATTTCAAATGACTCAGGGAAAATTTAGGAAGAAAGGAAGACCTAACCACCAAAGTAACTTTTGAACACAGTATTTTTACTACATATTCTCAGGACGTAAACAAAACAGAACTGTAAGTAAACACTGAATTCCAATAACTGGGTTTTATAGTGTTAAGGATTAGCAATTCTAAATTACTTTTTGTGTATTCTAAGATTCAGCAAATAAGTAAGTATACTGTGAACAGCAGAAACCAGACTTCTTATTGTCAAAGGTAGTACAAATATGGAAAGGGCAGAAGGAGGCTAAAATGAACCCGGTAATGATGGCTGGAACAGGAATATGTCTTCATAGTTTCTTTTTGCTTTTGTTTTTGTTTTTTAAGATGGAGTCTCGCTCTGTCACCCAGGCTAGAGTGCAGTGGCACAATCTCAGCTCACAGCAACCTCTGCCTCCTGGGTTCAAGCAATTCTCTTGCCTCAGCCTCCCAAGTAGCTGGGGTTACAGGCACACACCACAGTGCCTGGCTAATTTTTGTATTTTTAGTAGAGATGAGGTTTCACCATGTTGGCCAGGCTGGTCTCGAACTCCTGACCTCAACTAATCCACCTGACTTAGCATCTGAAAGCGATGGGATTACAGGCATGAGCCACCATATCCAGCAGTATTCATAGTTTTTATACAGAGATAGATACAGGGATACATGCATGCATGCATGTGTGCCTGTGTATGCACATGGCCTGGCGTGTGTGTATATGTGTATGTGTATGCATGCCCTGGTGTGTGTGTGTGTGCACGCGTGTGTGTGTATGCATGCCCTGGTTCTGTCCACTTGGAGGGCTCTGATGGTTAATTTCAATAATTTCAGGTGTTGACTTGACTGGGCCACAGTGTGTCCACATATTTGGTTAAACATTTTCTTGTTTTCTGTAAGGGTGTTTTGGATAAGATTTACATTTAACTGGTAGAGTAAATCAGTTTGCCCGCCGTAATGTAGGTGGGCCTCATCAAATCAGTTGAAAGCATGAGTAGAACAAAAAGACTGACTCTCAGAGGCATTCCTTCAGCAGGTCTGCCTTCAGACTTCATTTACAACATCGGCTCTTCCTGCCTGATGGCCTTCAAACTAGAACATCAGCTCTCTCTGGGTCTCCAGCCTGCTTGCTGACTCTGCAGATCAGACTTACCAGCCTCCATGATCATGTAAGCAAATCCCTTTAAATAAATAAACAAATAAATAGACATCTCTCAGTAGCTTGAGTGCCCAGATCTTGATTTCTAAATAACATTCCCCCTAAAAAGAATTAGGGCTGCTTGAAAATATGAGAGATTTCAAGGCTGGATAAGGAAAGTACAAGATGACTCTGAAACACTTGTTGCCAGAATATAAGAAAAGGCTTAAGCCAGACGCAGTGGCTCACCTGCAATCCTGGCACTTTGTGGAGCTAAGGCGGGTAGATCACTTGGGGTCAGGAGTTTGAGACCAGCCTGGTCAACATGGTGAAACCCCGTCTCTACTAAAAATAGTAGGGGTATACATCACCAGTAAAGGAACAAAACAATAGTATGGGTCTCCTGATAAGAGATTCTGAGGACACATCACTTCGGTAGTATTCCAGCCAGAAATGCATAACCTGAATCTAATCATGAGGAAATAGCAGACAAACTCAAATGGCAAAAATATTTCTAAAAAATAACTGACTGGAATTCTTTTAAAATGTCGTTTATCAGCTGGCCACAGTGCCTTATGTCTGCAATGCCAGCACTTTGGAAGGCTGAGGTGTGAGGACTGCTTGAGGCGAGGAGTTTAAGGCCAGCCTTGGAAACATAGTGAAATCTCATCCCTTAAAAAAAAAAAAAAAAAAAGTCATATTATGAAACACAAAGGAAGACTGAGGAAGTGTTCTATATTAAGGAAATTAAAGAGACATGAAAACCAAAGTAATACATATAATCCTGAACTGGAACCTATACCAGGGGAAATAGTTTCTCTTTTACTTAAAAGGAAATTAGGAAATATTGCAAAATTTAAATAAAGTCTAGAGAGTACTGCATCAATGTTAAGTTCCTGATATTGATGATTATATTGTGGTTATATATTTTTAAAAAATCCTTGTTTGGGGGACATACTTAAGAATAAAGGGACATATGTATTTAGGGGCTAAGGGACATAATAGCTACAAATTACTCCCAAATGGTTCAGAAACAAATACTGCCTCATGAAAATATGAAACCAAATATGGTAAAAAGTTAACATTAGGAGAATGTGGAGTGAACCCTATATGGTAATTCTTTGAATTGTCTTTGCAATTTTTCTATAAGTCTGAAATTATTTCAAAATAAAATAAATGTAGGTAAAATAACAGTCAGAAGTCACTAGCTTTTCTACGTTATTCCTCAACATATGTCCAAACCCACATACATATTATAAAAACCAAAGGCAAAAATCTAAGAAAAGCCTCAAGTTATTCTTTTCCTGTACCGTCTACATACAAATGGCACATAGCCTGCTGATTCTACCCTCTTCTCAACAGCACTATTGCCTCAAATACCTATTACCTCGGAAACATTTCCTGACTCCAGACTCAATTGCCTTTACCCACTTGCAAAATCAATTCTCTCACTCAATTTGAAAATCCCGAATGGTCCTCCACAGCCAATTCTTTTACAAGACTTAAGTCTTCCAGATCATCCTCCTGCCTCTCTCCACTTCATGTTTTTCTCATTAGCAAGAAACCAAGTGCAACTCTCTGAACTTGCAACTGTTTCATGGTTTGAGCCCTGGCCTATGATGTCATCTTTGTTGAAACATCATTACTACAATCCTTTGTCCATGAAATTTCTACTCATGCTTTAACCTTATCTTAGATTCACCTTCTCTGTGAAACCTTCCCTGACACAACACTCAAGGGGAGAATAAGTACCCATTCTCTCCCTCCTCAGTGCTACCATTTACCTTCCACTCTATTATGATTATTATTCATCATCATCTATCTCCCCTTCTAACAAGAGCTCACTGACAGAAGGAACCATATCATTTTTACTTGTTGAATTACTTAAGATATAATATGAACTCAAATAGTGTTTATTACAATGAGCAATTATATGTAGCCAGGTGTGGTGGCTCACATCTGTAATCCCAGCACTTTGGGAAGCTGAGGCAGGAGGACTGCTTGACCCCAGGAGTTCAAGACCAGCCTGGGCAACATAGTGAGACCTCATGTCTTTAAAAAAAAAAAAAAAAAAAAAAAAAAAAGCTGGGCATGGTGGTGCATGTCTACAGCCCTAGCTACTTGGGAGGCTGAGGTGGGAGGACCACTTGAGCCCAAGAGTGTGAGGTTACAATGAGCTACAATGGTGCCACTGCACTCTAAGCCAGGTAACACAGAGAGATCCTGTCTCTAAAAAGTAATTTTTAAAAATTATATATACATATACATACATACTACCTGAGCATATAGTAAAGGGTAGATGTTAAGAAAGCCTCAATCTGTATGTTGACAAGTAAAATCTAAGAAAATGAAGAAATAATTTTCAGGAGATAAATATTTAAATACGGGAGACAACCCGTGCTCTTACTTGTAATTTAATATGTAAGAACAAGTCCTAGACTAAATTATTTCACACTCATCTTTGAAAAAACACCTGATGTAGTTTTTTTTTCATTTGTATTTGCTATAGTTTGATGATTCAGAACACTTTGGGGTTCATGGGCTTTACAATCATGAGTTGGGACCAAAATAAATGTATGTAAATAGAATAATATACAACCATATTTTACCAAGTAGTTTTACTTGGTGATATTTAAGTGCAAGGATCATCTTTTTGGTCAAAGTGTTTTAAAAGCAGTTAATTCCTGATTTAAAATCAAGTCTACAAAAATATCTAATTAGGTCTTAATCTTATTTTCTTGATCTAAAACCAAACCGATTATATAATCTTCTATCAGAAAAATGTTTAAAAGAAAACACTGCAAATGTTACACTTGCCCTCCTTTCTAATATATTACAGAGACAAATGAAATTATTTTCTAATCCTAAAACAGAGATCCTTAAATCACTAATGACATGAGAATCCATATGAAAGCTTCTGTGAAAAAAAAATACCATGACACACAAATATCCATAATCATACCTACAGAAATTTGCACTGTTTTTGCTGTCTTCTTGTGTTTTAATACCCCATTCTCCTGTTTTTCTCGATGACCTTCTGATGTTCACTTTGTATTACACTTTTTGGGGGACTTGGCGTGATTTGATCCTCGTTTACCTGGCCCTTCCCACATTTCCATCATAGCCTACATTTCCGGGCATAAAATTTAGCATACATTAAAAACATGTGCTTTACAAAGTAAGGCACGCAGCCAGTTTTTATTTACCATTGTGTGTGTGTCCCTTCCCTACAAGCCCTAAGCATACTGTCAGTGAACATAAGACAAATGGCTAAGTTTGGAGATATTTTAAGGGCTAATTTTATAAAGATTTATTTTCTTTTGAAATAAGGAAAGTGATTATTTTCCATGGTTCCTTCTGTCAGTAAGCTCATTTCCAAACTTGTAATATGACACATATGCCAAATATAGAAGCATAAAGGGTAACTTCAAAATCTGCCCTCAATGTTTGAGTACAGAGACTTCCCCCACCCCTGCTCATCAGAGACAAGAGTCCATGGGAGTCGGTATCTTTATCTCCTGCCAGAATGACGGAAATCCAGTCATGGCATACAAATTTGGAAATGAAACAGTAAGTATTAATTGTAAGTTGACCTTTGAACAATACAGGGGTTACAGGTACCTACCCTCCACATAGTCAAAAATCCACATATAACTTTAGACTCCCCAAAAACTCAACTACTAAGAGCCTACTGCTGACCAGAGCCTTACCAATAACATAAAACTGATTAACACATATTTTGTATATGTATTGTATATAATATTCTTAGAATAAAGCTAGAGAAAAAAATGTTATTAAGAAAATCATAAAAAAGAGAACACATATTTACTATTCATTAAGTGGAAGTGGATCATCAAAAATGTCATCATCCTTGTTGTCTTTACATTGAGTCAGCTGAGAAAGTGGAGGAAGAGGAAAGGTTGGCCCTGCTGTCTCAAGTGACAGACGTAGAAGAAAATCCACATAAAGTGAACCCATCTGGTTCAAACCTGTTGTTCAAGGTTCAACTGTATAATCATACTATTAAGTCCATAGAAAACTTTAGGCATAATAAAAATTAATGCCTTCTCATGGCCTTAGAAATCTTGTCATGATCAAATTTCTTCAAAATTCTTGGATTCCACAAAAAATATATATTAAATAAAAGTTACAGCATATACATTTAGAAAAACAAAATCTGACAAATACTTTGACAATTATCTAATAATGTTCTTACTACCATTCCTAGAGATTTACCTAACATGAAGCATCAGCCCCTTTAAAGTAGCCCCCTTAGTCATGCCAGTTTCTGTAAGACACTAGAAATTTATTGCTTAATAAATTACTATGTGTAGGGAAAAAGGTCAGTGTCATTTTATAATTCTTCCCATGCTTTGGAGTCATAATATAAAGAACCAAATTGAGTATATGGCCCTAAAATAAATAATGAACTAGAGCACCTAATTTCTTCTTTCTCAGAGGAAAGTCTTTGTTGTCACAAAGTTAATTGAATTCTTATCTTTGAGTCTATTTTTTCTCTATGTTCTTTATTAACTGACCTCTTTTCTCCTTTTTTTCTTCCTCTGCCTTGCCCTTGTTTCCTTATCCCCAACTGCTTTTATTATTAGAAACTAAAAGTCTGTCAGTCTCTTAAATTAAATACATTAACTACTTAGATGCCAAATGTTTACACCAGTTTTATCATAAGATTCAAGAGTGCTTCATATACTAATCACGACTAATGTTTGATTTCTCTGCTGTAGCAGTAAATTCTTTATTATCTATATTCGTGCCGACTACATATCTTAGTATCTGACAAAAAGTAAACACTCGAAGAGAGATTAAGACTATTAATTCAACAAAAAATTCTACAGTATCAATGTATTATATAGGATGCTATACGCTCTGTACTGTTCCTGCAACCACCTTTTAAAAAAATCAGTAAGAGAATTTTTTTAAATCTTTGAGAGAATAATCTTGAATTTTTTTATTTCACATTGTCTACAGAAATTTAATTATTGCCACAAAATGTTTTCTCCCTTTTGCAAACCAGCTCATAATTCATATAATGACTCACCTGGATGAGTCATCTGCAGGAAGTACAAGGGTTTTTTTTTAAAATCTGCTAAGGTAAAAACTTTGAAGTATAAAGTTAAAAGCTGCACAGCTGGAAGCATTCCGGGAAAGAACTTCAAAAATGACTGAAACCACTGGTGTTCACTTATATTTTAACCCAGCTACATATTAGAATCATTTGGGGAGCTTTTAAAAAATATCAATGCGAGAGCCCCAGTTCAAATCAACTGAATGGCAATCTCTGGGTTTAGACCTAGGCACAGCAATTATTTCAGAGCTTCCCAGGTAAACAACATATGCAGCTAGGATTCAAAACCACTGGCCAAGTCTTTATCATTATTAAGATAGATTAAAATAATAAGGCATCATTTAGCACTACTAATGCTTTCTTCTTAAAGATATGCCATTTAACTAAATATAAACCTTAAATTATCTACTATTCCAATGTTTAAGTCCAATATTCAACAACGAGTACATGCTCCACAATCAGTGGCTGGTGATACTGATATACTAACAACCAAATTTACAATCATTACCTTACTTTAGAAGGACAAACTATTCTAGTGTAGAACATAATATTTTGACATTTTTCAATAGTTTCAGCTTCACATCTTCTGGAACAACTGATGATCCAGTCACACACCTAATAGCTTGCAAATTACAAGGTGATGGGGTACATAGCCTAGAGATGAAGGATTGGGGCATTTTAGACAGAGGAACAAATTGATCAAGGTCATGGTATAGAGAGAGTAGAAATGCAGAATCCTATAGAATAGAATTCTATAGAACATCAAATGGTATGATAGAGACACACAGGAGTAGCTGGAAGAGGAGAGAAAAGCTAAGATTCTGTATAGATTAAAAAGCTCTCTGAATAACAGACTAAGAAACTTAGATGATGATCTACAGGCAACAGAGAGTCACTGGAGATTTTCTAAAAGGAGTGACTTGGTGTTCTACTTCTTGGAAGATGGACAGATAGAGTTTTTCCTACTCCTCTCACTAAGTACAAATAAAAGTGCTACACATTACATATAAAACAAGCATAAGAAGTCTGTGAATGGTAGAGAAAGGAATGCAGACTGACTAGGGGCCTCAGGACCCAAGGAACAACTCAGTGGTAAGTTTCCCTTGAGTTTTCGTTTTGCCTAATCACATCTCAGACTTGCAGCTGTAAAACTGGCAACCTGGAAATACCAACAGGGGAAGACAAAAATAAAGCCCCAACAAAAGCCTCCAGTCAAAGACCAGGAAGGAAGAGTCCAGCAGGAAAGAAAATTTTTAGACAAAAATAGTGCTACTCTAGCCAAAACTACACAAAACACTGGCCTCATCCTCACCCATTCCAGAAGGTCAAGTGGAGGGCCTAGACTTCCATTCTCGAAAGTCTGTAAGGAGGCATATAATACCCCTCAGGAGTGTGAAGTGAGAGAAAGCCAAGTAGGGATCCAACACATTCATCTAGTAATGATCTCCCACCTCCAACATTCTCCATCTCTGTTGTGTGAGTGGAGCCCACACGGGGCGCTGTTAGAATGAGCTGACAATGATTTTAAAGCATCCATGATGAAAATGCTTCCACAAGGAATTATGAACGTGTTTAAAACAAATAAAACAACAGAAAGCCTCACTAAGAAAACACACAGCCTTGGCAAACAAACAGAAAATACAAGAGAATCAAATGGAAATTTTAGAACCAAAAAATACAATAATCAAATAAAAATGCAGTAAATGGGATCAAAAGCAGAATGAGGGCACAAACGAAGGAATCAATAAAATATAGTAGAAATTGCATGATAATAACAAGAACACAGACTGAACAACAAATGAACAGATCCTCAAGGACCACTGAGACTATATGAAAGACCAAACATTTGTTTCATTGGAGTCCCAGAAGTAGTGGAGAAAGGGAGGGGAGGATTGAAAAAGTACTTGAAGAAATTAAGCGCTAAAAACTTCCCTAATTTGGCAAAGAATCCAAAGACACAGAAGGTGAATGAAGCGGAAAGAGGAGGGACACAGAAAAAAAAATCTGGGCCAAGTTATACCCTAATTAAACTTTTGAAAACCAAAGACAAAGAAAGCATTCAAAAAATAAATGAAATCTTATCTACAAGAGAAAAGAAAAAAGATTCAAATGAAAGCAGATTTCTCATCAAAAACCACCAAATAAAGTGGCTCATGATGGGGGCTCAAGCAGGAAGACTGCTCAGGCCAGTTCAACGCCAGTCTTGGCAATATAGCAAGATTCTCATCTTTAAAAAAAAAAATTTAGGGCCGGGCGCGGTGGCTCATGCCTGTAATCCCAGCACTCTGGGAGCCAAGGCGGGCAGATCACAAGGTCAGGAGACCGAAACCATCCTGACAAACACAGTGAAACTCTGTCTCTATTAAAAACACAAAAAATTAGCTGGGCATGGTGGCAGGCACCTGTAGTCCCAGCTCCTGGAGAGGCTGAGGCATGAGAATGGCGTGAACCCGGGAGGCAGAGCTTGCAGTGAGCGGAGATTGTGCCACTGCACTCCAGCCTGGGTGACACAGCAAGACTCTGTCTCATAAAAAAAAATAAATAAAAATAAAAATAAATAAATTCAGAACAGGCAGGAAGGCCTAGACAGAGCAACTGAGCAAGAAATAAGAGGCATATATCTAAGAAAATAAGCCAAATTATCTCTTTTCATTGTAATATGATTGTATACCTACAAAACACTAAAGCCTCCATCAAAAGGCTCCTAGAACTGATAAACGTGCTCAGTAGAGTTTCAGGATACAAAAACAATGTAAAAAATCAGTAGCACTTCTACACACCAATAACATTCCAGGTGAGAGTCAAATCCAAAACACTATCCCATTTACAATGCCACACACACAAAAATAAAATACGTAGGAATACATCTAACCAAGGAAGTAAAAGATCCCTACAGAAAGAACTATAAAACACTACTTAAACAAGTTACAGAGAACACAAACTAATTGAAAAACATTACATGTTCATGAATTCGAATAATCAACATCATTAAAATGGCCATACTGCCCAGAGCAATCTACAGATTTAATGCAATTCCAACCAAACAACCAATGTCATTTTTCACAGAATTAGAAAAAACTATTCTAAAATTCATCTGGAACCAAAAAAGGACCCAAGTACCCAAGGCAATTCTAAGCAAAAAGAACAAAGCCAGAGGTATTACATTACCCAACTTCAAACAATACTATAAGGCTACAGTAACCAACACAGCATGGTACTGGTACAAAAACAGACACATGGACAAATGGAACAGAAAAGTGAACCCCAAAATAAAGACAAACCTCAGCCATCTGCTCTTCGACAATACAAGCAATGGGAAAGGACTCCCTATTCAATAAATGCTGCTGGGATAATTGGCTAGCCATGTGCAGAATGAGACCGGACAGTACCTTTTACTATATACAAAAATTAACTCAAGATGGATTAAAGACTTAAATGTAAGACCTAAAAGCATAAAAATCCTACAAGAAAACCTAGGAATACCATTCTAGACATCAGCCTTGGCAAATAATTCATGACTAAGTCCTCAAAAGCAACTGCAACAAAAACAAAAATTGACAAGTGGAACCTAATTAAAGAGCTTCTGCACAGCAAAAGAAACTATCAACATAATAAACAGACAACCTACAAAATGGAAGAAAACATTCACAAATTATGTATCTGACAAAGGTCTAATATCCAGAATCTATAAGGAACTTAATCAATTCAACAAGCAAAAAACAAACAACCCTATTAAAAATTGGGCAATAGACATGAACAGATATTTCTCGAAAGAAGACATACAAGCAGCCAACAAACCTGAAAAAATGCTCAATATCACTAGTCATCAGAGAAATGTAAACATACCTGCCAGAATGGCTATTATTAAAAAGTCAAAAAAATGACAGATGATGGCAAGGTTGCAGAGAAAGGATAACGTTTACATACTGTTAGTGGGAATGTAAACTGGTTCAGCCACCAGTAGGGAAAGCAGTTTGGAGATTTCTCAAATAACTAAAAACAGGACAGTTTGGAGATTTCTCAAATAACTAAAAACAGGACTACCATTCGACCCAGCAATCCCATTACTAGGTATATATCCAAAAGAAAATAAATTGCTCTACCAAAAAGACACATGCACTTGTATGTTCATTGCACCACTATTCACAATAGCAAGGACATGGAATCAATCTAGGTGCCCAACAATGGTGGACTGGATAAAGAAAATGTGGACAAATATAGCACGGAATACTACGTAGCCATAAAAAAAGAAGGAAATCAGGTCCTTTGCAGCAATATGGATGCAGCTAGAGGACATCATCTTAAGTGAATTAACAATGAAACAGAAAACCAAACACCACATGTTCTCACTTGTAAGTGTGAGCTAAACTATGGGTACACAGGGACATAATGATAACAAGAGACACTGTGACTACCGGGGGTGGGGCAGTAAGGGCTGAAAAACTACCTATTGGGTACCTTACTCACTACTTGGGTGACAGGACCATTCATACCCCAAACTTCAGCATCATGTACTACACCCATGTAACAAACCACATATGCACCCATATGTACCCCATGGATCTAAAATAAAAGTTGAAAGTATTTAAAATATATATATATATATATATGAGGTGCTGTACACTTGTATCCTAGCTACTTGGGAAGCTCCAGCAGGAGCCTCACTAAGCCCAGTACCTTGGGGCTGCAGTGAGCTATGATCTTGCAACTACACTCCAGCTTGGGTGACAGTGCAAGACGCCATCTCTAAACAAAATTAATGAATGAATTAATTTTTTAAGAAAACAAAACCAGCTGGGTGTGGTGGCTCACACCTGTAATCCCAGCACTCTTCAAGGCAGAGGCCGGTGAATTGCTTGAGATCAGAAGTTCAAGACCAGCCTGGCCAACATGGTGAAACCCTGTCTCTACTAAAAATACAAAAAAATCAGCCAGGCATGATGGCGCACGCCTGTAGTCCTAGCTACTCAGGAGGCAGAGGCAGGAGAATCATTTGAATCCAAGAGGTGGAAGTTGCAGTGAGCCGAGATCGCACCACTGCACTACCACCTGGGAGATAGATGGAGACACTGTCTCAACCAAAAACAAAAACAAAAAAAATATGGATGCCAGAAGAGAGTGCTACAATATTTTCAAGTGATGAAACAAGACTATCAACCCAGAATACTATATTCAGTAAAAATATATTATAGGCTAGAGGGAGAAATCAAAACATTCTCAAAGGAAGAAAAACTAAGCAAAACTTTTACTGACATATATACCACAAAAGAATGGCTAAAAGAAAATTTCTAAATAGAAAGACAATGGTAAAAGAGGAAACCACAGAAGAGTGGGAACAAACAAACAAAAAAACGTAGTAAAAATACGGGAAAATACAATAGGCTTCCCTTGTCTTGAGTTGTCTAAATTATGTTTGACACCTGAAGCAAGGATATAGCTGTCTGACATGATTCTAAATGTGTGTACAGGAAACACTGTAAGACAATTATATTACAAATGGGGTAAAGAGCCATAAACGAGGTAAGGTTTCTACACTTCACTCAAACTGGTTAAATGATGACAACAGTAGACTGTAATAAATTATGTATATAATATTAATACCTAGAGCAATCACCAAAAAAGATACACAAAGAGATACATTCAAAAACAAAACACATAAATCAAAACAGAATTCTAAAATATGCTTGCTGGGTATGCTGGCTCATGCCTGTAATCCAGCATTTTGGAAGGTTAAGGCAAGAGGATTGCTTGAGTCCAGGAGTTTGAGACCAGCCTGGGCAACACAGCATGTTGGCAACATAGCAAGACCCTACCTCTACAAAACATTTTTTAAAATTAGCGAGATGGGCTGGGCACACTGGCTCACATCTGTAATCCCAGCACTTTGGGAGGCTGAGGTGGACAAATCACGAAGTTAGGAATTCAAGACCAGTCTGGCCAATATGGTGAAGCCCCGTCTCTACTAAAAATACAAAAATTAGCCAGGTGTGGTGGCACATGTGTGTAGTCCCAGCTACTTGGGAGGCTGAGGCAGAAGACTCGCTTGAACCCAGGAGGTGGAGGTTGCAGTAAGCCAAGATCTCGCCATGGCACTCCAGCCTGGGCGACAGAGGAAGACTCTGTCTCAAAAAAAAAAAAAATTAGCCAGATATGGTGGCACACACCTATGGTCCTAGCTACTTAGGGGGCTGAGGTGAGAGGATCATTCAAGCCCAGTAGCTGTAGTGAGCTGTGATGGCATCAGCGCCCTCCAGCCTGGGCAACAGAATGAAACCTTATCTCAAAAAAATAAAATATGCTCAAATAACCCATAAAAAGGGAGGAAAAAGAAAACAGATAAAAGAGAAACAGAGATGAATAGAAAATAAAATGGCAGACGTAAGCCTTAACACAGCAACAACTACAGTAAATATATTAGTCTAAATATAGTCATTAAAAAACATGTTAATAGAGTAGATTAAAAAACATGACCCAACTAATTGCTCCCTACAAGAAACTCACTTCAAATATACTAAAAAGGCAAGCTGAAAGTAAAAGGATGGAAAAAATAAATCATGTAAACATTAACCAGGCCGGGCCGGTGGCTCACGCCTATAACCCCAACACTTTGGGAGGCCGAGGCAGGCGGACCACGAGGTCAGGAGTTCGAGACCAGACTGGTCAGTGTGGCGAAACCCCGTCTCTACTAAAAATACAAAAATTAGCTGGGTGTGGTGGCGTGCACCTGTAATCCCAGATACTTGGGAGGCTGAGGCAGGAGAATTGCTTGAACCCAGGAGGCAGAGGCTGCAATGAGCCGAGACTATGCCACTGCATTGCAGCCTGGGTGACAGAGTAAGACTCCATCTCAAAAAAAAAAAAAAAAAAAAATTAACCAAAGAAAAGTGAGAATGGCTATACCAGAGACAGAGATGTACATTTTATAATGATAAAAGGGCCAATTCAACAAGAAGACATAGCAATCCTAAATGTGTATGCACCAAATAACAAAGTTGAAAAATATGTGAAGCAAAACTAAAGAATCGAAAAGACCGACAAATGCACAGTTATAATTGTAGACATCTCTTCAGTATCTCTCGCTTTCTTTCTCTCCCTATCAACAAGTGTCTGTCGAACAACTACACAGAAAATCAACAAGGATACAGAAGAACTCAACACTACATCAACCAACCAGATCTAATCAACATTTATAAAACGGTCTACCACAAAAAAGCAGAATACGAATTTCTTTCCAAATGCACATGGATCACAGACTAAGATAGATCATACCAAGACAGACCTGAGCAATAAAGCAAACTTCAACAAATTTAAAATAACAAAATCATACAGAATCTCTTCTCTGACCCAAATGGCCTCAAACTGGAAATCAATAACAGAAAGATAAAAGAACAATCTTCAACCACTTAGTAACCAAGTAACATTTCTAAAAAATCTCATGAGAAGGTGGCAGAGTGAAAGTAGGTTAATGGTAAAACTCATTAGAAAGATCTACTCAGCAGTCTGCCCAAATCCAACTTTGAGGAGTTTATGAAATAGGAATTAGTTTCCCATTATATATATATATACACACATATATATATATACACATATATATACACATATATACACATATATATACACACATATATATATACACACATATATATATACACTATATATATACACACACACATATATATATATATATATATATTTTTTTTTTTTTTTCCTCTGCTTTGTCCATGTTGAGGATTGTCTCCCACTTTCAGATTCCACTTGGGCATATATTCTTTTATTATCTACCTAGGTAATATTTATAACTATAATAGCAGTCAAGGCTGGGCACATATTTTAAAGTATTTATTTTACTTGTTTTCTAATTGAAAATAATTGTACATATTCACGGGATACGTAGTAATGTTTTGATATATAACGTATGCTGATCAGATCAGGGTAGCTTTTTTTTAAAATTTAATTCCAACTTTGTTTACATTATGTAAGACCATTTCATCCAATAAAAGCCTAAGTCTAGATGCTGCATGAGGGATGGGGCATATTAAAAAATAAATAAATGAAGCATAAGTTCTTATAACATTTACAAAAGTCTAGAAAACTCAGTTTCAGAAGATGGAAGATGCCCAAAGGTTTTGTTTGTTTTGTTGTTGTTGTTTTTTTCTAAGATACAGGGTTTTCTTGCTCTGTCACCCAGGCAGGAGTGCAGTGGCAC
Source organism: Rhinopithecus bieti (assembly GCF_001698545.2). Taxonomy (NCBI): domain Eukaryota; kingdom Metazoa; phylum Chordata; class Mammalia; order Primates; family Cercopithecidae; genus Rhinopithecus; species Rhinopithecus bieti. Next base: position 1,564,086 of record NW_016804432.1, on the reverse strand, counting down.
CTTCCTAGCTCACTGCAGCCTAGAACTCTTTATCTCACACAACCCCTCCCACATCAGCTCCTAAGTAGCTAGGACTACAGGCATGTACCACCACACCTAGCTGATTTGTTAATTCTTTTTTTTTTTTTTTTTTTTTTTTTGTAGAGACAAGATCTCGTTACGTTGCCTAGGCAGGTCTTGAACTCCTAGGTTCAAGGGATCCTCCTGCCTTGGCCTCCCAAAGGGCTAGGGTTACAGGCATGAACCACCATGCCTGGTTAAAGGATGTTATTTCTGACAGTGTTAGTTAGGATGGTAAATAATTAGCAATGGCTTAAATGTACAGTAGATACAGGAGTAAACAGAAATTTACACTACCTAAGAGCCAAATAGGAAGTCTCAAGGCAAATAAAAAAACATATTGAACTGAATGAAAAATGAAACTACAATATATCCAAATATATGGAACATAGCTAAGGCCATGCTGAAGGGAAATTTATAGCACTAAATGTATACATTAGAAAAGAGGAAAAAAATCTCAAAACAATAATTTCAGCTTCCATCTCAAGAGCAAAATAAACCCAAAGCAAGCAGAAGGGGAAAAAAAGTAAAAAAAAAAAAAAGAGACAACACAGATTACCAATATTTGGAACGCAACAGAGATATCATGGCAGCCTCTGCAGACAGCAAAAGCGAGTACTATGAACACCTCTACACACTTTGATTAAATGGGCCACTTCCTCAAACTATTACAACCCATCTAATATAAAATAGATAATTTGAATAGTTCTTTAGTTATCAAGTAAAATAAATTCATAATTTATAAAACTCAAAAAGAAAAAAGAAAAAAAGAAATCTCCAAGCCCAGGTGGAGAAGTCTACAAAATACTTTAAAAGGAATTAACACCAATTCTACACAATCTCTTCCAGAAACAGAAGAGAATTGACCACGTTGAAGATTGAAACAGAAAAGAGAAACAGAAGAGGAGGGAAAACTTTCCATTTCATTTTATTAAGTGAATAATACACTGATGCCAAAACTAGGAAAAGACATGAATATAAACCTAAGAATCCTAAACTAAATATTAGCAAATAGTATTCAGCAATATACAGCAAGATTATACAAAGTAATCAAGTGGGGCTTATTGTAGGGATGGCAAGTTGATTGAATATTAGAAAATCATATTAACAAGCTAAAGGAGGTAACAATCACATAATCATGAACTCTTGCAAAAAAATAGGCAAAATTCAGTACCTAAGAAACCTCTTAGAAAAATATGAATAAAGGGGAACTTCAACTTGATGAAGAGTTTGCATTAAAAACTTAAAGCTAATATTATATTCAATTGTGAAAGACTGAATACTTTGTCCTAAGATAAAGAACATGGCAGCCAGGCACAGTGGCTCAGATTTGTAATCTCAGCACTTTGGGAGGCCAAGGTGGGAAAACTGCTTTAGCCCAGGAGTTCAAGACCAACCGGGTCAGCATAGGGAAATCCTGTCTGAAGAACAACAACAACAAAAACAAAAAACAAAAAAATTAGCTGGGTGTGGTGGTGCCCACCTGTGGTCCTAGCTACTCAGGAGGCTGAGGTGGAAGGATCACTTGAGCCCAGGAGGTCAAGGCTGCACTGAGCCATGATCACATCACTGCATTCCAGCCTGGGTGACAGAGTGAGACCCTGTCTTTAAAAAAAAAAAAAAAAAAGAACATGGCAAGTATGTCTACTTTCACCAATCTTTTCAATACAGTTCTGGAAGTTCTAATCAGTGCAATAACAAGGAAAGGAAATAAAAGGCATACAGATAAAAGAAAAGAAGACTATCCCATTTGCAAATAATTGCCTATGTAGGAAATCCCAAGAAATCTAGCAAAAATTCCTAGAACTAGTGAGTTCTGTACGGCTGCAGGATGTAAGACAAACATATAAAACCCTATTGTATTTCTACATACTAGCAATGAACATATGAACAATGAAATTTAAAAAACAATATCATTTATAATCACTCCAAAAAATTAAATAGTTATAAATCTAACAAAATATGTATAATACTTGTGTGCTGGAAACTACAAAATACTGATGAGAGAAATCAAAGACCTATAAAACACTGAGAGACATAACATATTCATGGATTTGCAGACTCACTAGAGAAATGTGTCAATTATCTCTGAATTTATATGCGTTAAATGCAATTCCTAGCATAATTCTATCAAAATTCTTTGTAAATATAGAAAAAAATTATCCTAAAAGTTACGTAGAGAGGCAAAGAAAGACTATGTAAAACAATTTTGGAAAAAAATACAGTAGAAGGAATCAGTTAACCCAATAAATGAATAAAACAGGAAAACTCAGAAATAGAAACACACAAATATGCCCAATTGCTTTTGACAAAGGTACAAAACAACTCAATGGAGAAAGATTGCCTTTCCTACAAATGGTGGTGGAGCAACTGAATATCCACAGGCAGAAGGAAGGAAGGAAGGAAGGAAGGAAGGAAGGAAGGAAGGGAGGGAGGGAGGGAGGGAGGAAGGAAGGAAGGACTTTGACCTAAGTCTCACACCTTATACAAAACCGATCATGGACTTAAATGAAAAGTGAAAAACTGTAAAACTTTTAGAAGAAAAGTTTTCCAAAATTTTCAGGATCTAGAGCTGAAATTTCATCAAAACTAAAAACATTTGCTCTGTGAACAACCATCTTAAGAGAATGAAAAGACAAGCTACAGAGTGGGATAAATTACTTAACAAACCACATATTCAACAAAGAACCAGTTTCTAGAATATATAGAGAAGGCTTGAAACCCAACAGTTTAAAAAAAAAATCCAAATAGAAAACAGGCAGAAGGGCAGAAGTCATGAACAGACATCTCATCAAAGAGGATATACAGATGACGAGCACATGAAAAGATGTTCAACATCATTAGCCACCAGGAAAATACAAATTAAAACCATAGTGAGACATCACTACAAACCTATCACAATGGCTAAAAAAAAAAAAAAAAAAACAGTGAAGAATCAAATTGCAAAAAAACTGGATCACTCATATTATTATTCTCCTAGAGCAACCATAACAAAATACTACAGACTGGGTAGCTTAAACAGCAAAATGTCTTTTCTTACAGTTCCGGAGGTGAGAAGTCCACGATTAAGGTGTCAGCAGGTCTGGTTTCTTCTGAGGCCTCTTTGGCTTGCAGGTACCATCTTTTTTCTGTGCCCTTTCATGGTCTTTCCTTTGTGTGCTCATATCCCTGGTGTCTCTCTGTGTGTTCAAATTTCTTCTTTTAAGGACATCAGTCAGATGGATTAGGGCCCACTCTAAAGACCCAATTTCAACAAAAATCACTTTTTAGAAAAACCTGTTTCCAAATACAATCATATTCAGAGGTACTAGGGGTTAGGGCTTCAACATATGAAATTTGTGGGGATATAATTCCATCTTTAACATTCATATATTGTTAGTGGGAATTTAAAATATTAATAGTACAGACACTGTGGAAGACAGTTTGGCAATCTCTTTAAAACCTAAACATGCAACTACCATACAACTTGGCAATCGCACACTTAGGCATTCATTCCAGAGAAATGAAGAGCGATGTTCACACAAAAACCTATACATGAACATTTACAGCAGCTTTACTCGTAAGAGTCAAAAGCTAGAAACAGCCTAGATATCCTTCAATGGGTGAATAAACTGTGGTACATTCATATCACAGAATACTACTCAGCAATAAAAAAGGAACTATGGCCGGACGCGGTGGCTCAAGCCTGTAATCCCAGCACTTTGGGAGGCCGAGACGGGCGGATCACGAGGTCAGGAGATTGAGACCATCCTGGCTAACATGGTGAAACCCCGTCTCTACTAAAATACAAAAAAAAAAAAAACTAGCCGGGCAAGGTGGCGGGCGCCTGTAGTCCCCGCTACTCGGGAGGCTGAGGCAGGAGAATGGCGTGAACCCGGGAGGCGGAGCTTGCAGTGAGCTGAAAGCTGGCCACAGCACTCCAGCCTGGACGACAGAGCAAAAGACTCCGTCTCAAAAAAAAAAAAGAAGAAAGAAAAGAAAAAG
>NW_016804432.1:1553824-1559530 GCF_001698545.2 Rhinopithecus bieti | reverse complement strand
CCAATCCCAAAAATATATATACAATAAGATCCCATTTATACAGGACTCTTGAAATGACAAAAGTATAGAAATTGGAGAATAACGGCTGCCAGGTATTAAGGGGGAAGTAGTGGGTGAGAAGGAATTGGGTGTGGCCACAGAAAGAAACTCTTTATATCTTGCTACACATGGGTGGGAAACTTACCCGAAATCTTTTTTGTACTTTCTAATATTTGAATGCTGTGTTCTAAAATAAAGTACAAGAATAACAATGGTCACACAGGGGTGGATGAAGATATATTTGTTACCATATGTGGAATGTTTAAGGAGGGCCAGGTTCTGTCTAATCCAGACCTGTCCTTGCTCCAACACCAGTGCTTCCAATCACCAGTCTATGCTCAATGTTTAAATGTCACCCAAAGCAACAACTGCAGGGTCCAGCACTATCCTGCACAAGAGATGTACTACAGACTGAATGTTTGTGTCCTCTCCCACAAATTCATACGTTAAAATCCTAACACCTAATGTGAGGGTATTAGGAGATGAAGCCTTTGGTAGGTTATTAGTTCATGAGGGCAGAGACCTAATCAGTGAAATTAGTATTCTTATAAGAGATCTGGAGAGTTCCCTTGCTCCTTTTCCCACGTGAAGATACAGAAAGAAGATGGTCAACTACAAACCAAGAAGCTGACCCTCACCAGACACAAAATCTGTCATGCTTGGATCCTGGATTTCCCAGCCTCCAAAACTGTAAGAAATAAATTTTTGTTGCTCATAAGCCACCCAGAATATGGTATTCTGTTATAGCACCCTGAATGGACTAAGACCAGATGTAAATTATAAAATTATCTCTCCTATCAACATTCTTACTTCCACAGTATCTGATGTCAGCAAAGTGTTAAGAAGAATGGCAATAATTTGCTTACATGATTCACACTAAGGTATGAGTAATTGATAGGCTTAAATATTCTCTCAAAGTTCAAAAGCAGTTTAGCTCAAATGACATTTTAACAGAAACTGTATGTTCAGAAAAGAATTAAACTGTAGTACAAGTGTTGTCAACTGCTTAATTCAGAGGCCCTAACGCATCCACTCGCTCTATTTCTAATCTTGGAGTTCTTAGGTATTTTGAAAGTAAATGGGATACAAATCCTAAATTATAAAGTAGTAGTGGCTTACACCTCACCACAACTCAAGATGCGTATCTGGTTAGCTGCCTGTCCTACTGGGGGAAATCTCTGGAATAGAGTTTTCATCTGGCTGTGAGTAAAGGTAATTGAAGATCTAGTAAAAACTGTAAAAATCCCTGTTTGTCTTCTGAGCTGCCTTTAAGCTCCCCTTTCTCTCATCTTTCAAGTTCTCTATAGCATCCTTTCTATCTCCTGCCTCAGGAGTCCACTATCTTCCACCTTCCTCTATCAAATCAGAAAAGATTTAAACAAGGACTGAACTGTCTTTTAAATGCTTGTCTTGCACTTCAAGGCAGCTAAGAGGTATTTTTACCTTTTGGTTTGACTTGGTTAAATTGAGGAAGTAGGGGCTTTATTTGTTTTTTATTTTGCTGGGTCCACTAGAAAAATTGTTTCAGTACAAATACCACATCTGGGAGAATTTGGCCCAAAAAGTTAATAGTTGACCTCTCTTTTGTCCCTGCCACACCACTCTTTTAAACTTAATTATTCAGAACCCAAGACTCAAGTTGCAAAGACCCAGATGTTATTTTCATAGTGTCTACTTCCCTCCCCTGGTTTGATACCCCTTTCCTTATTTCAGCATGGTGACCATTTTTGTGTATCTTCCTCCCTTCCAACCCCCAGGAATCTGTTCATCTGTTCTCACATCCCAAAGTTCTTACAGCCTCCATCCTGTGAGGAGTAAATGAACTATAAAAGTCTGGGGAGAAAAGAGGCATAAAATACATAGGTGGTTAGGCTGACCTCACAGACTTCTAAACATAAAACTCAAACATGGGAAAAGAGCAAACGACCACCACCACTACTACTCCCATCCAGCTGACAAAAAGTAAGATTCAACACTTTTGTTTTTTAGAGTGTATGTCTTAAAATAAATCACCAGTACTTCTTAAAACTTCCATTAAAAAAATAAAATAAAATAAAAATCCTCGGAAAAACTGTCAAGAGGAGACTAAGGAGAAATGACAACTAAATGCAATCTTGTTTTCTGGATGGTTCCTGAAACAGAAAAAGAACTTTAATGGAAAAACTGGTGATATCCAAAGCAAGTCTCCAGTTAACAGTAACATACTGATGCCGGTTTCTTAGTTTTGACAAATGAACCACAGTAGGATACTGTCAGTGGAAACCGAAACTGGGTGAGGTGTATATGGGGACGTTGTACTATTCTGCAACTGTTCTGCAAATCCAAAATTATTCTTAAACAAAAAGTATATTTAAAAATAGAAAAGATGAAAGCTTTTAATGTAATTTTCCAAGAAGTAAAAAAAGTAAGGTACAGAACACTATGTGATATAGAAGAAGCAATATAGGAATAGGTACTGAAGTATCGTTTGTATAAAAAGGATGGGAAACCATATGCACATACATAAAATATTTCTGGAAGAATACAAAAGAATCTGATGACACGGACTTTGTGGAGGAGAGAACTCAGCAGTTGAGTAGGAATGAAAGGAAGAATTTTTAATGTGTCCTCTTACACCTTTTAAATTTAGAGGGCAGGCACAGTGGCTCACATCTGTAACCCCAGCACTTTAGCAGGCTGAAGCAAGCGGATCTGCTTGAGCTCAGGAGTTGGAGACCAGCGCAGGCAACATGGCAAAACCCTGACTCTATTTTTGTATATAAAATAGAAAATATAAAAAATACAAAATAGAATATATAAAAAATACAAAAATTAGCCAGGTGTGGTGGCACACACCTGTAGTCCCAGCTACTCAGGAGGCTGAGGCAGGAGGATCACCCGAGCCCAGAAGTTTGAGGGTGCAGAGAACCCTGACTGCACCACTGCACTTCAGCCTGGGTGGCAGAGACAGATCTTGTCTCAAAAATAAATAATAAATAAAAAATAAAATTTGAAACATATTAATGTATTACCTATTCAAAAAATAATTAACTTTTAAATAAAAAGGATGACCAGGAGCTGAACTAAGACAAAGACTATGGAAATAATGTAGAGGATTAATGAGAAAAAAAAAATTTAGGAGTTAAAAAAGAAAATCTCATCTACTCCATCTATCCATTAAGGCTTCCTACATCCCCTTCCTCACTTTTTCCACCAACCTCATTTCTCCTTAATGCACTACAGACTTTTTATTCCAGCTGAACCAATCTGACTGCTAATTCCAGAGTCACCAGCATTTTTCCCCAAATTCACATCTCTCCCTGCAAAACCTAACTTTAAACTTAAAAGCCACCCACCTATGTGCTATTTAGCATTCTGAATATTCTATCTATACCAGGGACAGCAAATACAGGCACTAACGCCATCACTACGCCTACTCATAACAATAAACACTGCTCAATGATCACAGTATCCTTTCCCACTAAATCTAGAAGCTATGTCCAACTAACTTCTCAACGCAGTCTTCCAGGCAGTCTTCACTATCAATTAAAGCTAGCCCATGAAATAAAACATACTTGCCATATCTAGTCCCTACTATATTAATCTGTTTGCCTCGATACATTTGCCACGGATTTTATGTATATCTACATGCATATCTCACTTTAATACACTTTGCTTTATTGTGCTTTGCAGATACTATATTTTTCATAGATTGAAGGTTGGTGGTAATCCTAAGTGGAGCAAGTCTGTCAGCTCATTTTTCCAACAGCATGTGTTCACTTTGTGTTTCTGTGTCACATGTTGGTAATTCTCACAATATTTCAAGCTTTTTCATTATTATTATATCTGTTATGGTGATCTGTGATCAGTGATCTTTGATGTTAATTGTTTGGGGGCACCATGAATCACACCCATATAAGACGACGAACTTCATCAATACATACCGTGTATATTCTGGCTGCTCCACTAACTGGGGGTTCTCCTGTCTCTCTCCTTCTCCTCAGGGCTCTCTATCCCAGGAGACACAATAATATTGAAATTAGGCCAATCAATAATCCTACAATGGCCTCTAAATATTAAAGTGAAATGAGGAGTCACATTTCTCACTTTAAATGAAAAGCTAGAAATGATTAAGCTTACTGAGGAAGGTATGTCTTTAGACAAGAGAGGTCAAAAGCTAGGTCTCTAGTGACAGTTAGTCAAGCTGTAAATTCTAAGGTAAAGTTCTTGAAGGAAAGTAAAAGTGCCGCTCCAGAAAACATACCAATGATAAGAAAGTGAAACAGCCACATTGTTAATATGGAGAAAGGTCCAGCAGTCTGGATAGAAGACCAAACCAGTCATAACATTCCCTTAAGCCAAAGCCTAATTCAGAGCAAGACACTAGTTCTAGTCAATTCTATGAAGGCTGAGAGGTGAGGAAGCTCCAGAACCCAAGTTTGAAGCTAGTAGGAGTTGGTTCATGAGGTTTAAGGAAAGAAGTCATCTCCATAACATAAATGTACAAGATGAAGCAGCAAGTGTTGATGTAGAAGCTGCAGGACGTTATCAAAAAAATCTAGCTAAGATAACTGATGAAGGTGGCTACACTAAACAACAGATTTTCAAAGTAGATGAAACAGCCTTCTATTAGACAAAGATGTCATCTAGGACTTTCACAGCAAGAGAGAAGTAAAATGGCTTCAAAATTTCAAAGGACAGGCTGACTCTCGTTAGGGGTTAATGCAGCTGGTGACCTTAAGTGAAAGCCGATGCTCGTTTACCATTTTGAACAGACTGAAATCTACTCAGCCTGTTCTCTACAAATGGAATAACAAAGCCTGGATAATAGCATAAGTGCTTACAGCATGGTTTACTGAATCTTTTAAGCCTACTATTAAGACCTGCTGCTCAGACAAAAAAAAAAAAAAAAGATTCCTTTCAAAATATAACTGTTCATTGGCAATGCACCCGGTCATCCAAGAACTCTGATGGAGATGTACAAGGAGATTAATGTTTCCATACCTGCTGACACAAAAGTCATTCTGTAACGCATGGATCAAGGAGTAATTTTGACTTTCAAGTCTTATTATTTTAGAAATACATTTCAAAGGCTATAGCTGCCATAGATAGTGATTTATCTGATGGATTTGGGCAAATTGAGAACATTCTAGAAAAGATTCACCAATCTAGACTCCATTAAGAACATCTGTGATTCATGGAAGGAGGTCAGAATATACTGACATGAACAGGAGTTTGGAAGAAGTTGATCCCAGCTTCCATGGATAACTTTAAGGGGTTCAAAATTTCATGGAGGAAGTAACTGCAGATGTGGCAGAAACAACAAGAGAACTAGAATTAGAAGTGGAGCCTGCAGATGTGACTGAATTGCTGCAATCTCATGATAAAACTTTAACAGATGGGGCCAGGCGCAGTGTCTTATTCATGTAATCCCAGCACTTTGGGAGGCTGAGGCGGGTGGATCACGAGGTCAGGAGATGGAGACCAACCTGGCTAACACAGTGAAACCCCGTCTCTACTCAAAATACAAAAAATTCATCGGGCGTGGTAGCAGAAGCCTATAGTCCCAGCTACCTGGGAAGCTGCGACAGGAGAATCACTCAAACCTGGGAGGGAGAGGTTACACTGGGTCAAGATCGTGCCACTGAACTCCAGCCTAGGCAACAGAGTGAGACTCCATCTCAAAAA
>NW_016804432.1:1546128-1553545 GCF_001698545.2 Rhinopithecus bieti | reverse complement strand
AAAAAAAAAAAAAAAAAAAAAAAAACTTTAACAGATGGGGAATCGCTTTTTATGGAGGAGAAAAGAAAGTAGTTTCTTGAGATGGAATCTACTCCTAGTGAACGTGCCATAAGCATTGTTCAAATGACAACAAAGGATTTAGAATGTTACATACACTTAGTTGAAAATGCAGTGGCAGGGTTTGAGAGGACTGACTCAAATTGTGAAAGTTCTACTGTGGCTCAAATGCTACCACACAGCATCTCATGCCACAGAGAAATCTTTCATGAGAAGAGTCCATCAACGTGGCATACTTCATTATTGGGTGTTTTTTTTTTTTTTTTTCAATTTTATTTAAAATCAGGACACATCTCATTCTATGTCATAGAATAAGGGAGTCTATCTTGAACCTATTCTGGTTCAGGGGGCTGCCCTTATGAAAAAAAAAAAAAAGAAAAGAAAGCAAGGAAGTAATTACCATAGCTACCCCAAACTTCAAGCAACTACCATCCTGATCAGTCAGTAGCTATAAACATTAACGCAAGACCTTCCACCAGCAAAAAATTACAACTCACTTAGGCTCAGAGGATTCGTAGCGTTGTTAAGCAATAAAGTATTTTTAAATGAAGATATATAGAGATCATTTTTAGATATAATTCTATTACACACTTTGTAAACTACAGTGTGAACATAACTTTTATATGCACTGAGAAACAAAAAACTTGTATGACTTGCTTTGAGATATTTGCTTTACTGTGGTGGTCTGAAACTGAACTGGCAATACCTTAGGGGTATGCCTTTATTTGTATATACCCCATTTTGTTCTGAAAAGGGTTAAAGACACAATAAATGCACTATAACAAGTCAACAAATTAAAAATAAATGCAAAGAATAGAGAAAAGAACCAAAACAGTGCCAAGAAAAGGCTAAAATTGTATAATATAAAAACCTATTTACGTGTTCTGCAGTGGGCCACAAATCTAGTTCTGGCTTTCTAGCAGCCATAACAAAAAGGAAAACTCAGGCAATCTAAGAGATACACAGAGAAGTACTCAGAAGGGGAGCTACCCTTGGTAGTTAAATCAAACAGTAATTTTATATAGCAATGATCAAAATATATGAGACACATAACCACCAGTCTTCAAAGGGATAGATGTTTCTCATATTGTCCCTCAGGAGAGACCTATGACACCTTACCAAAGTCCAATGTGGCAAAATTGATTTTACAAAGACAAGACACAAGCTTTAAGAGCTCTTTATTCTTTTACTCAGTTTCTTCCTTCATTGCCTCCCTAATTGATTATAAACTCTTTGAAAACAAGAACCATGTTTTCTAATTCTTACATATAGCTCCAAAGTATTTTGTATTCTGCAGAAAAGAAGCAATGTCAGTGAGAATTTACACAGTGCAATTCAAGCTTTTCTGATAAAATTATCTAACCTAAACACAGTAATTCCCACTTATACTACAAAAATATGCTAACTGAAGCCCCAATAGATAGAATTCCTAAACTTTCTAAACTATTACTGAATGACAATTCAATTTGTGATCTCTCAACAGCATTTTGTTTCATATATCCCTAGCATAAAGCATGCAAAGATACCAAATCAATATCACTGAACCTGATCAAATAAAATGAAACTCATAAGCAAAAGCTTTGGCAATACCTAGTAAAGGAAAGACAATATTACTATCTTTCAAGAATATAATCAATAGGTCTTTACAAACCAGCTGACAAAGGCAGGTTCATTTTCTAAATGACTCTGCAAATCTACTAGAAGGCAATGAATTATAATCAGATTATTTCTTTCCAAGAATGTGCAGTTTCTGCATATGCCAAGCTGCTGAAGAACTGTACTTCTCAGCTGTCACACAAACCCGCGCATGCGCGCGCGCACGCGCGCACACACACACACACACACACACACACACCACTATCAAACCAGCTCTGACCACTAACTTACTAATTTACTTCTCTGCTTTACTTGGTCAAACTGAAAATGAAATTAGGAGTAGGTAATAAATTATTTAGATAAGGTGATTATGAGAAAATGAAGTATCATCTTAAATTACTACTCTTAAGCATTGGCATTGGGACACATTAACAATCCTCTATTTGTATTTTATTAATGGAAGTTATAAGTCATTAATAAGTAAGTAGTCTCATCCAACACTGCTTTGTTTATTCATACACTTAATATTTCAGTTTATAGTAGGTTCCCCCCTTGGTATTCCCTGTATATAGGGGCATGCCCTATCATCCCGGGAGTGAATAGTTGTAATGAGCCAAAGAATAGTACCAGGACTGGGGGAGTCCACCAAGTAGACCTTGGAAAATCCAATTCCTGCACCTTTGTTTCTTTATCTATTAGAAAGGGAAAATGGAAATCATCTCTATCTGACAGGATTATTGGAAAAATTAAATGAGATAAGATGGGTAGTTCTCTAGCCTTTTTTTTTTTTTTTTTTGAGACGAAGTCTCACTCTGTCACCCAGGCTGGAGTGCAGTGGCGTGATCTCGGCTCACTGCAACCTCCACCTCCCGGGTTCAAGCAATTTTCTGCCTCAGCCTCCTGAGTAGCTGGGATTACAGGCGTCCGCCACCACACCCGGCTAATTTTTGTATTTTTAGTAGAGACAGGGTTTCACCATCTTGGCCAGGCTGGTCTTGAACTCTTGACCTTGTGATCCACCCGCCTCAGCCTCCCAAAGTCCTGGGATTACAGGTGTGAGCCACCGTGCCCGCCTTAGTTCTCTAGCTTTTTTATAGATAAGGAAAACAGAAGAAGCTAAGCACTTAGGTGACTCATCCACAGCCAATGGCTAATAAACATAGGACAGAACAAAACTCTGACTTAGGGCTTTATGTTCTTTCCACCTCACTAAGCAACCGTAAAATAGTAAAACTCAACATCTCAGGTTTGTTACTGTTGGGTACTCACTACATGCAAAGAAAAAAATTGACTATTTTGAACATCTACTGCATGCTAGAAACTAATCTCTTTCTTCTTAACTGCCCTATAAAAGAAGGTGTTATCTCATGTTACTGAGAAATTAACTTGTCCAGTCACAACGCTAACAAGTGACAACACAAGATTAATCCAGATCTGTTTTGTTAATGATTTTCCCTACTATCCTTCTTAAAGAGTGTATTTAGATACCAATGTCTACCAGAATCAAATCGCAAATGGCCTGTGAATTTTTATAGATCCTTCTGATTTATTAGTGGAAACTGTCCCTAGCTCCACCATCCTATCTACTTAAATCTGTTCCTATTAGGTTAAAGCATAATTACAATAACTGTAGTAACAAATTTACATTTGTATAGCATGTTACAGTTTATTACATTTATCCATTTTGTTAGATGCAACTACTGAGGCGTTTCATATATTAGCTCACATATCATTTAATATTTCAAAACTCTTATGAGGTAGGAATTATTGCCATTTTACAAATAAGAAAATGGGCCAGGTGCAATGGCTCATGTCTGTAATCTCAGCATTTGAGAAGGCCAAGGTAGGCAGATTGCTTGAGCTCAGGAGTTTGAGACCAGCCTTGGCAACACCAAGAAACCTCACCTCTACAAAAAATGCAAAAATTAGCTGCACATGGTGGCACATGCCTGTAGTCTCAGTCACTTGGGAAGCTGAGGTAGGTGAATCACTTGAGCCCAGGCAGTTGAGGTTGCAGTGAGGTGTGATCACGCCACTGCACTCCAGCCTGGGCAACAGAGCGAGACTCTGTCTCAAAAGGAAAAAAAAAAATTAGAAAGGTCATCTCAGATCTCTCTCTGCCCCCAAAGTTGTCAGACAATTTCTAGTAAACATTTAAAGGGCAGATATTTTAAACTGTTCCAGAGCACAGAAAAAAGTGAAAAGTTTCCTAACCATTCTTAATCCTGGCTTCATCCTGACACCAAAGCCAGGCATGGCTAGCAAACTTAAATGAAAACATAATATTAGATTTATCCTTTGTAATTATATATGCAAAAGTTTAACATATTTTAGTGAAAAACAAAGGAATACGTATAGTATAATCCCATTTGTAAAAGAAAAAACATTGTGAATAGCAACATGTCTTTATGTACGGTAGAATATGAAAATGTATGTTTATACATAAATACACACATAAATACAAAGATACAGGTTTGGAAATATACACCTCAAACTGTTAACAGCGGTTTCTCTTAAGACGGAAGTGGTCTTATGAGTGAAGAAGGGTAAAGGACAAAGTGAAGGGAGATTTTCAGCTTTTACTCTCTATATATACATATATACTATTCAAATTCTGAAACGGTGGGTTCTAGGATCAGCTATGCCATTAAGAAGCTGTTACTAGGTTGAACTATTCTGACTCTGTCTCCCCGTTGGAAATGTGGAAAGCAGACCTACCTTATTATGATAGTAGAAAAGGAATTTATTTGAAAATGCATAATAAAATCTGATGAATATGTGGCAGTGTGGCCACAACACCTTATTTTTTGTTATTGTTTGGTTTTTTTTATTTTTCCCTCACTTTGTCACTGATCAGCCAGACATTCACAAACACAATTGAACTTCTGTATGCCTCATTGAGTGCAGGAAGTAGAGTCAGAAGACCTGAGTTTACATTCAGACTTTGCAACTTATTAACTATAAGGTTAAAAAAACAAGTAAATGATTAAACTTCTTTGTACTTTAATTTCCTGGCAGTAAAATAGGAATAAACCTACTTTACAGCACCATTTAAAAGATTGAATGAGAAAATGATACACGAATGGCCAATAAAAACATGAAAAGATGAAATACAAATGAAAATCACAATGCAGTATCACTTCACAGCCACTAGGATGGCTATCATCAAAAAGACAAACATTAAGTGTTGGCAAGGATGTGGAGACAGTGGAATCCTCATACATTGCTAGAAGGGATGTAAAACAGCGCAGCAGCTATGGAAAACAGTCTAGCAGATCCTCACAAAGTTAAACAGAATTACCATATAACCCAGCAATTACACATCTAGGTATACATTCAAGAAAACTGAAAGCATATATACCATACAAAAACTTGTAAATGAGTATCCACAACATTATTCATTATGGCCAAAAAGTAGAAACAACCCAAATGCCCATCAATTGAAGATTGGACAAACAAAATGTGGCACAGCCATACAACAAAATAATATTCTGCCATAAAAGGTATGCAGTATTGATATATGGTATAACATGAATAAACCCTGAAAGCATAACGCTAAGTGAAAGACACAAAAGGCCACGTATTATGATTCTATTCACACGAAATGTCCAAAATAGGCAAATCCATAGAGACATAAAGTAAATTAGTGGTTGTCAAATATGGGGGAGGGGGAATAGTAACAAAAGCTACCAGGTACAAGGTTCTTTTTTGGGTAATAATGTTCTTGGGCTAGTGTTGACATTTGCACAATTTTGTGAATATATTAAAACTACTAAATTGTATACTTTAAAAAAGTGAATTCTATGGCATATGAATTATATCTCAAAGAAAACGATTATAAATATTTAAGTCTCTGCTTTTTCTGTTTTTTGTTTTTTGAGACAACGTCTGGCTGTCACCCAGGATGGAATGGTCCAGTCGTGGCTCACTTCTCTGCTTGCTACTTTTTATTAGTGAATATTCTACTTTCCTCAAGAGGTTGTTCATGTTGCTTGTAACAGCTTTAAAAGATCTTTGAAGTTAGCTACTATACAGATTAATGGTATTTTTAATAAAGTAAAACTACTATAACAGAGAAACTTTCTAAAATCGGATTAGTTTGGTATAATTTCATTTTTTCAAAAGAAATGTCATCAATACCAAGTTCATTTTTAGAGAGTGGAAAAGCTTCAACAAGTCATTATAAAATACATTTTTTAAAAAGGTCAAAATGCAATACTTTGTTTTCTTAATTAGTGGACATTTCATTTTCAGATACATCATTAGATTACCTGTTTAAAATGTCATTAAATGCCTAGCAATCAACTAAAACCCAAGCAGATGCAACTTCGTGACCTCTACTTACAACTTTCTACATTCTGCATTCTGTTGTCAGATTCCTAGTCCATTACTAGCTTCTAATCTCTTACATCAATTATTCCATTCAATTCTCACTCACAGGGGCTAAAATGTTTGGTAAACGCAATCAATTCATTTTTCTAATGCTGGGGAACTTTAGAGTGGGCCCAATTTTTAAGGTTAAATTTAGTCCAGAATGTTTGAATAGTCAACAAAACGATTTCCTGGAATTTGGAACATAAAAACAGCCTATAGAGTTGTGAAATGCTTTCTAGGTCCTTCGGGAATTTTTTCATGTATTTAATTATGGGGCAAAGTATTACGTATAAAAGCTTCCTGGTCCTAGAACAAAGACGTATTTTACTGCTCAAAGCTAAAGGAATTAGTACTGTCACACTAAAATAGCATACCAATGAAACCAGCTAGGTATTGGCATAACCCAAGGCATGTAAACAAAGATAAAGTGCACCTTATTATGCATTCTTCCTTGGGGGAAAAATTTTCACATTAAGAAAATAAGATTTAGCCAGCCAAAATAGAAAAAATATATAGATATATGTGTGTCTGTGTATGTAGGTATGTATAAGGATTAGGATTTTGAGTAGCAATTTCAATTTGATGGTTTGCCAAGCTATGCTGGGATACATGGTGGGCATGCTTGACACAGGCAAAATGCGAAGCAAGAGACGACCTGTCAAACAGCTGCTATCTAGTTACTCCCGCCGCAGCACTTCCAACTTCTCCCGCGATGTCTGTGTATGAAAGATGTCAAAGCACCAAGAAAACCAAGGGGGATATCAGAGCAACAGCCAAGTCCAAACCGTGCATCCAGGGTGAAATGTCACCCGTACCCTCCAGAGCTGATCAGACTGCGGCTCTTTTCTAGTATGAGTCTACCTAAAATAGAAAAACACACAACCACGGACCCTGGCCAACCCGCTCTCTCCTCCCCTTTGTGACTCTCCCAAACGCTGGAGGGATGTTAACCTCCGGCAGGCCCGTGGAAGCCAAGCCCCGCGACCTGAGGAGGCGTCCAGGAGCCTCAGCACAGCCCTGGGGCCTCGAGTCCGTGTCCCCCACCCACCCGACAGGGCCGGTCACCGGTCACACAAAGGAGCCAGCCGCGAGGGCTGGACGTGGGGACTCGCCCCAGAGCCGGGAGCCACATCTGGTTCCTGCACGCTGGCAAAAGAGACCCGCTGGAAAATAAGGATTAACGCCCAAACCTGTTGCACAATTCGGGACCCTTTCACCCAGAAATGAACAAGGGCGCTCAAGAGCGGAAAAGCGCGCGGCCCGGTCTCTGAGGGCCGCGGCCGCACCCGGCAGACGGCGCGGAGGCAAAGGCGGCCCGCGGGGCTCCTACCTCGGGCGCTTTGTCTGCGGCGGCGGGGGCGGCCAGGGCGCTGGGAGCGGAGGGGTGGCG
>NW_016804432.1:1506478-1545698 GCF_001698545.2 Rhinopithecus bieti | reverse complement strand
AAGCCGCGTCCGCGCGACCCCGCGCACGCCCGGGTGACGGCGGTACAGCGACCCAGCCCGGCGCGGGAAGGGGGAAGCAGGCGGGGCGGGGTGGGGCGGGGCGTCCAGCCGGGCCTGGGGCTGAGGGCTGGGCGCGAGCGGGACTCTGGCGATCCCGGACAGACCCAGCCGTCCCCGCCCCTAGTCGAGGCCCAGGCTCCCCAGGCGGGAGGCAGTCTGGGAAAGTGGAAGGGTCCCTAGACCTGAAGTCAGAAATTTGGGCTTCAGAGAGGGCCCGTTACTTGACACCTTGGCAGGTCATTTATTTCCTCTCGCCTCATCCTGGAGTTCGAAGGTTCGAGTACAAGGTCTCCAAGAGCTGCTCCCAAGTACACACTGCCAAGGTGTGGTGTGGCTGAAGGATGAAGGTGGATGAAAGGGAAAGTGTTGCTGTGAGGAAGGGCTGGATTCAGGGCATTTGTTTTGCTTTGAGGATCTTTCCATTGGACAGTCCAAAATTAATCCACAAATGGGGCTCCCTGATAATGGCTACTTCCCCATTTTTACCAACCTAGTTATTTTTCTCCAAATATACTGGCTTAAGAGTCCTTGTTCTCATTTTATTGCGCAAATCATTTTTATGTCATTTCCTGAATTCAGTTCAAAAGAGTCATCAGCAAATTCGCACCAGATCAAAGCAGCTGTGTGGTCCCAATTTCAAGACTTCCATATTATTCACTCAGCCACTCACTTCAGTATCACCTAATTCCATTGATAAAATCTTGCCATTCCAACAACTAAGCAACCAAATTTCTCTCCACTAAAGTTTTCTGACTTAAAATCCCATGGATTAATTATTCTTAATTCTGTGAATATCAGTCTGTCTCCATGACTTCCACCTCTTTGCCACTCTTTAGGTCAAGTCTTTAATTTCACTGCTGCTTCAGTTCCACATAACTGCCAGAGAGAATGCTCCAAAAAGGCAGAGCTGAGCATGCGATGTCCCTCTTTGAAATCATTCAGAGTCTCTCCACCTGGTTGAATCAGAGTCAAACCTATTATCATGGTTTACAAAGCCATTTAAAATCTGATCTCTTGACCTCCTTGGCTCCAGCTTCAACTCCTAACATATCTACGTATCACACAAATTCAACAGGCTTTGTCTTTGTGCCCTTGTAGTTTTCCCCCACCTGAAATCTATCCCTCATTTAACCAGTTGAACTCCTATTATCCTTCAAGATAATGAAGATAGTGCATTCCTTCCTCCTTGGAATCTTTCCTGCAATCATCTCCTTTCACCACATCTGCATCCTTACCCCACACACTTACAATGAATTAAATACTTTTTCTCTCTGCTTTCATAAAATCATCTATCTACAGTATTCCCTATGATAATATTTAGTACTTGCTTTTTTCCTGTTGCTTTGCTTGGTGGCCTTTTCTTCCTAGACCATGGGTTCCTTAAAAGGACAGGGATTTTGTCTAGTTCATTTTTTGCTCCCCAGAACATAGCACAGTGCTCAGCACAAAGAAGGTTCTCTTTAACTGTTTGCTGAAGTGTTGGAATAATTTTCCATTCCAACAAATAGATGTTAAGCGTCTACTCAACGAGAAGAAAATACAGTGAAGTCCACAGTCCCTGCCTTTTTTAGCCTTCCGTGGTATTCTGTTTTTCCCTTCTCTACTATGTGGTGTTCTCTGCTTATCATTTAAAACTCACTCCAACTACCATTCACATTCTTTGCTTATCCTAATAAAACAAGAGCATGCCAAGCAATCCATTATAGTAATTCACAAAATATCCCTGCCCTTCCTCTTTCCATATTTCTGGTTCCACATTGTATTACCTACGTGTTAGATGAGAAGTAACTGCTATAATGGAAAAAATATTAAACTGTAAATTCAGGGAATGAAATTTGGACTCCATGTTTTCCAGTAACTACTGAATGAACTTAGCTCAATCACTTATAGTCATGAGGCTTCACTTCTGGAGTTTCTTTGGCTCTATGATTCGCATTTGTTTTTAATATTTTGTTATAAAGGTAAATATATATATATGCTAGATTCTTGCAAACTAGCTATCCAGCATATGTTTGAACTCCAAGTGATAGGAAATCATTCATGACCTCACAACAGTGTTCATTTTTAAACAGTCCTGCTAATTTCTATGTTCAACTGAAGTGTGTCTCTGTTTACATTTGGTAGGTAGCTGCAGTCTTGGTAGAAACACCACTGGATTTAAACTCCAAAGAAGTGTGGTCAAATCCTGGGTTTATAACTTCCTAATTGTGTGACCTTGGAAAAGCACAAAACTGCTCCAAGTATGAGTTTGCTCCATTCTAAAAGGATAAAATGATAATAGCACCTTAAATCATTATTATAAATATGAATGCAATGTGTATGAATGTGTCCAGTGAATCTGAACCTAGTACTAACATTGTTTAATACAGAACAGCATGGTTCCCCTTCCTTAGGCAGCCTTGTAAACATTTGAAGTCAACAGTCACAATGTGTGCCTTCCCCACCCACTTTTTATTCACATCCCATTCATCTCCATGTGCGTTTATCTAAACATTCTCCAGTGCCTCTTAAAATGTGGCACCTAGAACTGAATCCAATCTTCCAAGTATAAAGAAAGAAGTAGAGGAGTACAATTTTCTGCATTCTAATGATGAGATTTCAAAATTCAGTTTGATATCACATTATTTTTCTACCACCCCATACTGTTCATAAATATCATGTCATTGCCAACTAAAACAGGCAAAATTACCCCAAATCTTTAAGTCTTTAGCATACATACAGCTATAAAACCATATCTTCTCCAACCTGTATTTTGCAATTTGTTTTGGAAACTGTGCAGATCTTTGCATTTATTCCTCTTAAATATCACTTTGGAAGTTATGTGCAGAAGCCCCTGCCAACTAGAAATCAATGTGAAATGAGAGTAACATTTTAAAACATTAAAGGGTGGAGAAAAGAATCCAAAGGCACCTCAAGCAACAAGTTTCTAAATTCTTAATTTCTCCTCTACTACTTATCTTAGATTGATAAAATAATAATAATAATAAATATTATTATTATTATTTTAGAGGGAGTCTCACTCTGTTGCCCAGGTTGGAGTGCAGCAGCACGATCTCGGCTCACTGCAACCTCTGCCTCCCAGGTTCAAGCAATCCTCCTGCCTCAGCCTCCTGAGTAGCTGGGACTACAAGCACATGCCACCTCACCCGGCTAATTTGTGTATTTTTAGTAGAGTCGGGGTTTCACCATGTTGGCCAGGCTGGTCTCGAACTCTTGACCTTGTGATCCACCCGCCTCAGCCTCTCAAAGTGCTGGGATTACAGGCATGAAACACCGCACTTGGCCTAATTTATTTATTTTTAAGAGATGAAGTCTTCCTATATTGACAAGGCTAGTCTCAAAGTCAAGGCCTCAAGCAATTCTCCCACCTTAACCTCCCGAGTAGCTGGAACTATGGGAGTGATCTACCATACTAGCAAGTATTTTTTTTTAAGCCACATTTGAATGTCATCTAAAATTAGATAACTTTCCATACTCATCTTGTTTTATTTATATCATAAATTAATAGTGAAAACACCTTCTATGAGCATGTTCCATACATTGTTTGCTTGAACCACTAAAGAATTCTCAATCTGTCTCAGACAGACTGGTATTGTTACTGCCAATTTCCTGAAACTCAGCTCGGTTAGGTAATTTGCTACACAGTCATCCTGCAGCAAAGTTGGCTTGGAGAAACTGCCCCTCCTCCAGCCCTTGCTGAAGGGTGGGCCCAGGCAAGACTCTTGTACTGTGTGTGTAATCCCTGAATCACTGTTGATTGCCCCTGGGTGGGCACTGACCTAGACACAGACAAGTCATACTCATTCAAAAAATGACCTGGGGGGAAAAAATTAGTCCAAAAAAAAAAAAAAAAAAAACCCTGATCCAATCAGGCAATCAATTAGGGAAGCTGAAATCCAGAAGGAGTCACAGAGGGTGTCCGTGGGCAGGAACGGCCCTGACAGATCACCAGTGAGAAGAAGCTACTGTCTACCAAACAATGACTGAGCAGAAAATATCCATTCATATATTCATTCAACAAGTATTGATTAAGTGTCTCCTGTGATTTAAGTACTGGGGATACAGTATGGACAAAATACATAAAAATTCTGCCTCATGAATCTTACATTCTGGTGGGTGAGACAGGCAATAAACGCAAAATAAGTAAATCAAATTGTGCATTAGAAGGTGATAAGTGCTGGATAAAAATAATGCAGGGAAGGGGACTAGAGAGTGCTGGGGTTTAGGGTACAATTTTTACTATCAGAGAAAGCCTTGCTAAGAAGGTGAAGTCACAGGTAAGGCTTGAAGGATCCATGGCAGTGAGGCTGTGGAAAAGAAGGTAGGGGAGAAGCTGAGGGAGCCAGCTAGAGGCTGGGTCATCGCGCAGCAGGCACCAAGATAACGAGCCACAACATCAAACTATACACAGAGCAGGACATTGACAATCTACCTGGGAGCTTTTCCCCCAGGTCAACTAGACCAGAAACTTTGTAGATGGGACCTCAAAAGTCTGTATTTTTAAATACTCCTGAGATGATTGAGACATTCCACAAGGATGAGAATCCCTGCTCTTACGAAAAGACTACAA
This sequence comes from Rhinopithecus bieti, assembly GCF_001698545.2. NCBI lineage: Eukaryota > Metazoa > Chordata > Mammalia > Primates > Cercopithecidae > Rhinopithecus > Rhinopithecus bieti. The sequence goes on along the minus strand of NW_016804432.1, from coordinate 1,541,068 downwards.
ACTCCCACTCATGCCTCGGGTTCTGAATACCCGTTAAATTCTGTCTTCCAGAATGCACAATTTAATTTGCATTCCTCTCCTCTTAGGGTCTATATTAGTCCATTCTCACACTGCTATATAGATAATACCTGAGACTGGGTAATTTATAAACAAAGGAGGTTTAATTGACTCACAGTTCCACATGGCTGTGGTGGCCTCAGGAAACTTACAATCACAGTGGAAGGGGAAGCAGACATGTCTTACATGGTGTCAGACAAGAGAAGAGTGAGCATGTGTGAGCTCAGGAAAACCTACCATTTATAAAATCATCAAATCTCGTGAGCATTCACTCACTATCATGAGAACAGCATGGGGAAAACCATGCCCATAATCCAATCACTTCCCTCCCTTAACATGTGGGGATTACAATTCAAGATGAGATTTGGGTGGAGACACAGAGCCAAACTATATCAGGGTCTTTGATTGTTCAACTTTTCTGTTGTTCATGGAACACTTGATTTCATGGCTGAGATTTCATAGGTATTCTTTATAAACTAAATGAAAAGAAACCAAACCCCAACACCCTAATCCCCAAAGTACCATGATTGAGTTCTATATCTTGCAACCACAATCACCTAACATACCAAAGTCACAAAGCCATGAGAGGTGATGCCAAAACTGTAGCACTGGGTTGGTGTTCTTCATCCCATAACTCATATGTTTAGGGGCAGAACAAAAACGGAAATTTGGGGCTATTTGTTTAACATTTCAAAATAAATTTTTGAAAATTGTTGACATATAAAGGTATATAACATTTATTTTAATGTACATTTAATACGTTATTGAATTTTAAGAAAAATGTTTAGTAATATCACAAATAAATTAATCTGAGTGTCCAATTTATCAGTTTTGACTGATTTGACCTTTTAATTCCCAGCTCAAAATTTGTCTTTCACTGAAGCAGTTAAAAGATCTTGTATTTAAAAGAAAAAAACAAACTTTCATGATTCTGAAATTGTACAAATGACATTTTTAAGTATTTTTGTTTTAATTTTAGTCTCCTGTTAGTTCATTATCTAGGCCAATGTATTTTGAGTCCTTTAGGTCAGCCATCCCCAAACTTATTGGCTCCAGGGACCAGATTCATGGAGGACAATTTTTTTTCCATGGGATGAGGTGATGGGGGATGGTTGTGAGATGAAACTGTTCCACCTCAAATCATCAGGCACTAGATTCTCATTGGAGTGTGCACCCTAGATCCCTCGCATGTGCAGTTCACAACAGGGTTCGTGCTCCTCTCAGAATCTGATGTCACCACTATCTGACCAGAGGCAGAGTTCAGGTGGTAATGCTTGCTGGCCAGCCACTCACCTCCTGCTAGGCACCCGGTTCCTAACAAGCCACAGACCAGTACCTGTCCACAGCCCAGGGGTTGGGGACCCTTGCTTCAGGCAACAGAACCTTTTCTAAGACCAAGAGAGTTTGCATTCACTTGGTCAGGTGGTTTTCTTCCCCCTAATCACAGTTTCATGAAATGTTTTTGGTAAACTGTCCAAAGGAATAAATAAAGAGCAGTGTTTGATTTTCTTTTTGTAAAATCCGCAAAACTGTTTTTTAACAGAACTGATTTTCTTTCCTAGTTGTAAAATTAGGGTCTTAAAACTGGAAGACACCCATCTATTCCATCCTCTTTTCCCTGAGACGCAGAGAAGTTAAGCAACATACCCAGCTCTAGAGTTGGTTAACAAAATATTAAACACTATAATTCAGGCCTCTTGACTACTCATTGATATAAGCCTTGGAAAGTATTAGAATATTTGCAGTATTATCTGTATGTGTGCAGTACATAGATGTAGTGCATAATTTAGGCAAAATACAAGTTTATGTCTTAAGCATTAAATGTGCTTTAAAAGTATTGTGAATTATAAAAAATGAAATAGTATTTCAGACAAGGGAAAAGCTTCTAATTTCAGTGATCAATTTACTGTCACTCTTAATTAATATAAACTTTCTGAGAGAGGTCAACAAAGGAGGCCAAGTGAAAAGCAAACTGTTCAGGCAAATCATTTTAAATGCTCCTGGCAATATACAATGTATTACATAATGGAATACAGTAAACAGGCTATGCCAATTTTTATAGTTCTCTTCAATCAATTATTTTCCATAAGAACCATTAAATGCTACAATATATGCCCAAATGAGCGTTCCTGAGTCAGAACTCTTTGGTTGCAAGTGCCAAAGCCAATTTGCACTGTATCGAGGTGGAGGTATGATGGCTTTTCTGGATTAATACTGAGGTAACTCAGAGCATTGAAGGAAGAACTGCATTTCTGGGGACTTCAGAGGCCAGCATCAGAGACCCTAGCAAAGTCAGCATCTTTCTTTTTGCCCCTTCTATCAAATCTGTTCCTCTCGGACTTGTCTTCAATCTGTCCAACAGGAAATCAGACTACAAGGAGCAGAGGCCCAAACAGCACAGGCTGTACATACATCCCCCAGCTTGAATAGCTCAGGCAGAAAAATATAAGGAGTGGTTGATATTTTGTGTCAGGTGAAACTTCAAACACTGTGGCCAGTAGAACAAGATTGGTCTGGCATGTGGGGAGCGGAGTATCCTAACTGGCAGCTCTAATCTTGGGAGAAAGTTTACCCCAAAGAAGATGAGGCATTACCGAAGAAGGAGAGAAAGGGATACCAGGCAGATTAAAAAAAATAGATATTCATTGCAAGATGTGTGCTTTTCAAAGCCTCACGCTGGAAAGGTGATTTTTGTGAAATATTTTATTACCCACTCAAATGTTAAAATTATAATGTAAATTACTTCTAGTCTCATCATTTTATATTAAAACCTATACTCAATTACATTTTCTGGTTTGTGAATGTTCCTTTAAAATCCTAGCCTAGAAAAAATCCTTCAATTTATTCATGATGATGGTAGAAAAACACAATTTTGCTTGATCAGAACATTTTACTTATTACTTGCATTAGAAAATTTGAATCTAAAATATGTTATTCAGAGCTAAAGAAATAAAACACTTGATTGTCAAATTCAATCTGCATAGTGAAATATTCAGATCTCATTGGAGAAATATTAGTTAAGTTACAGAGAAAGCTCTTTGGTTTCTGTTACATCATATTTCAATATAGGGCTGGGTCCTAGATATTAGTAAGATGGAAAAGAATGTTAAAAACAAGCTTGGTCCAAGTCATAAGCTTCTCCTTTGTTTTTCTAATGTGTGCCAGTTATCAGATTGAATACAAAGGTCAATATTTATCTTAGCCATCAAGTAATGTGTTCTGCCCTGGACTCTTTAACACTCTGGGCCAGAGACTAAAGTGTTTTCCTCATAGCTTCAATTCTCTGGTGGTCAGAAATGGTTCTCTTGTTTATCTACAGTTTTTTTTTTGTTGTTGTTTTTTTAAGATCCCGTGTTTTTGGACAAAATAGGGACAAACCACATTTAAAAATAATCTCCACCCATGCCCAGGCTCCCTCCACTCTGTCACTCTTTCCAGCTGCACTGGAGAGGTGTGTACAACTCTTCTGCAATGAGCAGCTGAATGGCAGCTCATGAGAAGTCCCATTGCCTAAAGTCGGAGGAGGCACTAGCAACACAGAGCAGAGTTGATTTGGTTGTGGGATAAAGTGGAAAATGGAAAGAATTGCCTTTTGTATCAGTCTAACTTTTCCTCTCCTTCTGAATAAAACATTATTGTGTAACAAAGGGCTTTTAAACAATTTCTTTCTTTTTTAAGTTGGCGATTTGACAAATACAGATTGTGTCATCCTGGGTTAAAGCCACTTCTTAGGGTGTGGAGTTACTTGATTCCGGCACTGTGGATCAGTGTGCTCAAAACATCTGATACCAGCTAGTTTTATGCCTCATTAATACTGTCTTAGATTTAGGGGGGAAAAGGAATGAAGAGTACGTTTCTCTTTGGGGTCTTGAAGAAGGAGAGCCACCGAGTTAAACATTTTACTTAGTTAACCATTTTATAATGAAATCATAACTTTTTGTATAAAAAAGGTAGACAACCCATGAATATATTCTACCATCATTTCTAATAATGGAAAAAATTGTCATCTAGACTTCTTCACTTAAAGTACAGTAGCAAATTTGGAGCAGGAGCTATTGCTGCTATTTAGCTTCCCCTCCTGTCTACCAATCCTGGGTGTCTTGTCTGTACAGAAACTGTGCCTCGATGCTTCCAAGCAAGAGTATCCGACTCTGGAAGTGTTTAGAGATTCTGTGTGCAGGCATCAGCTTGATTGTATCTGGAAAGATGTATCATTCTAATGTTACATGGCCAACTTTTAAACATTTTACTTGGAAAAAAGATAAGCATGAAGAAACATAGGAAAAGACATTCAATGACTTCTTTGTTCATGCAACCAAAAATGTCAGGCCAGCACCGTGTTAGAGACCTGCAGACAAAGACGGGGATGTCATGTGTTTGCTGTCATTGTAACTGGGAGACAGGAACCCAAGCAAACACTCAGTGCAACATGATATACACCATAGTTGCAATTAAATTCTACAGAAAATGTTACCAGGACCCAAAGGGGAGTCACTGCTCGGGTGTTTAGTGAAGGGTTCACTGAGCCTTTGACATTTGAACTGAGTCTAGAAGAAAGTCATTATCTCAGCAGAGAAAGCAGGGAAAAAGCAGAAGAAAGAGTACACAGTGGCTGAGAAGCACCAAACAACATGCTGTTTGGAGGAGAATTTTGAATATTCTTGCTGTGGCTGCATGAGGATCATTTAAGAGAAGGATTAAAATGGAAAGTACCTGTGGGCCAGGGGTGGAAAACTCAACAGGCTGCAGAGGCAGGCAGGTAATGTAAATGATATAAGTTAAGCAGCTTTAGGCACAAAATGCATTTTCTGTGTGTGTCAGAGCTGATCGCTCACTGTAGGACACAAAACCTCTAAAATATTGCATAAATTATATTTTCCCCCACAATGTGAGAGATCATCTCTTTTCCCACACTCTTTCCAAGAATGAATATTTACAGTTTTTTGTCATTCATTCATTCAACAAACATTTATTGTCTTTTATTTTAAAGTATTGTATTGGGAATTGAGGATGCTACAGCAAATAAAACAAAAATTCCTACCTCATGGAACTTACATTGTAATGAGAGAGGAGACAGAAAAATAAAGAAGTAAAATGTGCATTTGTCAAATAAATGTCATGGAGAAAAATTAAGGAGGGAGAAGTAATAAGGAATGCGAGATAGTTTGGGTTTTAGATCAGATGACCTGGAAGGACTCACCAAGAAGATAGCCACTGAACAAACACTGGAGAAGGTGAGGGAGGGAACTATAGGGATGTTCATATGTAGGAAGAACATTTCAAGCAGAGGAAACAGCATATGAAAGGACCTAAGGTGAGGTCATATCTGCCAGGGCAAGGGGAGAAGTGGAGGAAGGAGAATGGGAGGAGCGAAGAGAGATTGTATAGGGCCTTTTAAGGAATTGTAAGGACTGAGGCTTCAGCTCTGAGCAAGTTGAAAAACTTTTGAGCTGAGGAGTGATAGGTGGGTTTGTATATTTAAAGACTCGCTCTGGCTGCTGCACGCCACCAGAATGAATCCCTTTGGAGAAGGGTGGAAGCACAGAGACCAGCGCAAGGTGAGAGCTACTACACAGGGCAGACATAATGGTGGCTTGGCCCAGTGTAGTGGCAGCAAGGGTGGTAGGAAGTGGTTACATTCTGGTTATATGTTAAAGATAGAGCATCAGGATTTCCTGACAGATTGGCCGGGGGGTGTCACTAAAACAGAAATGCAGGGATAACTCTGAGGTGTTTGGTCTGAGTTATTAGAATGATAATATTATATTTACTACGGAGATTATGAGGAGGAGCAGTTTGGGAAACACACAGAGCTCAATAATTTGGCTTTGAAAATGTTAACTTTGGGATGCCTATCAGACAGTAAGCACACATTTAGAATAAGCAGCTGGACAGATGAGCCTGCAGTTAAAGAAGGAGGTCTGGACTATAAACAGACATTTGGAATGTATTGGTGTAGCAGTGTATATATAATGTTAAAACCATGAGACTTGGTGAGATTAACTAGAGTAGAGAAGAGGTCTAATGACTCAGCTCTGGAGTACTCCAACATTTAGAAGCTGGGAAAATGAGGAGGAATAAGCAAAGGAGACTGAGGAGAAACAGCCAGAGCTGTTTTTCCAGAGGTTGGAGAAAAACCAGGACAGTGTGTTATCCTGGAAACCAAGCAAATAAAGTTTTCAAAGGAGGAGGGAATGAACAACTCTGTCAAATGCTACTAATAGGGCAACTGTTTTTGTCAGACTTTTTCTGAAATAGAACCAATAGGATGTGTGTATAGAGACTTTACTCAATTATTTATTTTTTGTGACGGCGTCTCACTCTGTCGCCCAGGCTGGAGTGCAGTGGTGCCATCTCGTCTCACTGCAAGCTCTGCCTTCCTCCTGCCTCAGCCTCCCTAGTAGCTGGGACTACAGGAGTCCACCACCACGCCCCGCTCTTTATTTTGTATATTTAGTAGAGACGGGGTTTCACCGTGTTAGCCAGGATGGTCTTGATCTCCTGACCTCATGATCTGCCCGCCTCAGCCTCCCAAAATGTTGGGATTACAGACGTGAGCCACCGCGCCCAGCTGAGACTTTTTTTTTTTTTAAGGAAATTAGCTCATGCAATTATGGAGGCTACCAAGTCCAAAATCTGCAGGGTTGGTGGACAGGCTGGATATCCAGGAAGAGCTCATGATGTAATTGAAGTCCAAAGGTCATCTGCTACACAATTCCTTCTTGCTCAAGGAAGGTCAATCTTTTGTTCTCTTGAGGCCTGCAATTGATTGGATGAGGCCCGCCCATGTTATAGAGGGCAATCTGCTTTCCTCAAAATTGACAGTTTTAAATGTAAATCTCATACCAAACCATGCTCACAGAAACATCCAAAAAAATGTTTGTCCAAATATTTGAACAGTATGGCCCAGCCAAGTTGACACATGAAAATACTTATCACATAAAGGAGGGTTGGAACAAGATGGTGGAATAGAAGACTCTTCCCGCTACAATCTTCCCGCTACAAGGACGCCCATTTAACAACTACCTATACACAAAAAACCTTCATAAGAACCAAAAATGAGGTGAGCACTGATAGTACCTGATTTTAACTTCATATCGCAGAAAGAGGCACTGAAGAGGTAAGAAAAACAGTTCTGAATCACTGACACCATCCCTCCCCCATCCCCCCGGCAGCAGTGGCATGGTACAGAGGGCATTTCTATGCACTAGGGAGAGGGAGAGCCAGCATCTATGAGGCATTGAACTCAGTGTTGCCCTTACTATAGTAGCAAAACCAGACCAAACTCAGCTGACATCCATCCATGGAGGGTGCATTTAAAATAGCCCTAGCCAGAGTAGATTCACTAATGCTGGCAGTCAGAACTTGAGTTCCTGCAAGCCTCACCACTGCACGCTAAAATCCTCTGGGGCTTCAGATAAACTTGAAAGACAGTGTAGGCCCCAAGGACTGCAACACCTAGGCCAGCCCTAGAGCTTAACTGGGCCTAGAGTCAGTGAACTGGGTAGGGCAGAAGGTTGGGGGCCATACAAGTTACTGGGACATCAACTGGGACAGCTAAGGGAATGCTGACATCACCCCTCCCTTAACCCCAGGTTGCACAGCTTGTGGCTTCTAAAGACACTTCTTCTTTCTGCTTCAGGAGAGAAGACAGAAAAGTAGGGAGGACTTTGTCTTACACTTTGGATAGCAGCTCAGCCAGAGCAGGATAGGGTACCAGTCAGAGTTGTGAGGCTCCTGTTCCAGGCCCTAGCTCCCAGATGACATTTCTAGATACATCCTGGGCCAGAAGGGAACTGACTGCCTTGAAATGAAGGACCCTGTGTGGAAGGATTCGTGACCAGCTAACTGAAGAGTCCTTGGGCCCTGAATAACCAGCAGTGATTCCCAGGTACATCAGAGAGCTTTGAGTGAGACTCTGAGACTTCCTGGCTTCAGGTGAGACTCAGCACATTCCCAGTTGTGTTGGCTACAGGATGAGACTCCTTCTGTTTGAGAAAAGTGGAGGGAAAAGTGAAAGGGACTTTGTAGCTCCACCATAGGCGGGTAGAGAACCAAGTGGGCTCCTGGGGTCCCCAGTGCTAGTACTTGGCTTATGGATGGCATTTTTGGATTGGCTCTGGGCCAGAGGGGAGCCTGTTGCCCTGAAGGGTGAGTCTCAGGTCAGGCAGCATTCACCATAAGCTGACCTAAGAGCCCTTGGGCCTTAGGAAACATCAATGGTAGTCTGGCAGTACTCTTTGTGGGCCTGAGGTGGCAGTGGCCATGGGGTGAGGCCCCTCCACCTTTGGAGAGGAGAAGGAAGAGTTGGAAGGACTGTAACTTGTGGTTTGAGTGCCAGCTCAGCCACAGAACAATTGAACACCAGGTAGACTTCTAAAGTTTTTGACTTTAGACCCTTACTCCCACATGGCCTCTCTGGATCTTCCCAGGACCTGGGGAACTTACCACCCTGAACGGAGGAACATAGGACTGGCTGGCTTTGCACTAGCTGACGGTAGAGACCTGGGGCTTTGAGTGAACATCGGTAGTAGCCAGGAAGTGATTACAGCAGGTTTTGGGCAAGACCCAGTGCTGTGCTGGCTTCAGGTTTGACCCAGTGCAGTCATAGGGTTAGTGGCCACAAGGGTGCTTGTGTCACTCCACCTCCAGCTCCAGGTGGCTCAGAGCAGAAAAGAAACTCCATTTATTTGGAAGAAAGTAAGGGAAAAGAACAAGAGTTTCTTCCACATAATCCAGAGAATTCTTCCAGATCTTGTCCAAGACCATCAAGATGGTACCTCTGTGAGTCTGCAAGAACCACAGCACTATGGTACTTGGGGTTCCCCTTAAAGCAGATACAGCTTAGATTGCAATACCCTCATTTTTTAAATAGCTGGAAAGCTTTCCAAAGAAAGACAGGTATGAATAAGCCCAGACTGCAAATACTACAATAAATACCTAAGTCTTCAGTCCCCAGACACTGGTGAACATCCACAAGTATCAAGACAATCCAGGAAAACATGAACTCATTAAATGAGCTAAATAAGGCACCAGGGATCAATCCTGGAGAAACAGAGATATATGACCTTTCAGACAGAATTCAAAAGAGCTATTTTGAGGAAACTCAAAAGAAATTCAAGATAACACAGAGAAAGAATTCAGAATTCTAACAGATAAATTTAACAAAGAGATTAAAATAATTAAAGAGAATCAAACAGAAATTCTGAAGCTGAAAAAATGCAATTGACATACTGAAGAATGCATCAGGGTCTTTTAACAGCAGAATTGATCAAGCAGAAGAAAGAATTAGTGAGCTTAGAAACAGCCTATTTGAGAATACACAGTCAGAGGAGACAAAATAAAAAATAAAAAACAGGCCGGGTGCGGCGGCTGATGGCTGTAAGGTGGCTCGCACCTTGGAGGCTGAGGTGGGCAGACTACCTGAGCTCAGGAGTTCGAGACCAGCCTGGGCAACATGGTGAAACCCTGTCTCTACTAAAATACAAGAAAAAAAAAATTAGCAGGGTGTGGTGGCATGTGCCTGTAGTCCCAGCTACTCAGGAGGCTGAGGCAGGAGAATTGCTTGAACCCGGGAGGTGGAGGTTGCAGTGAGCCAAGATGGTGACACTGCACTCCAGCCTGGCAACACAGCAAGACTCCATCTCAAAAAAAAAACAAAAACAAACAAAAACAAAAAAATAAAAAATAAAAAACAATGACACACACCTACAAGATCTAGAAAATAACCTCAAAAGGGTAAGTCTAAGAGGTATTCATCTTAAAGAGGAGATAGAGAAAGAGATGGGATAGAAAGTTCATTCAAAGGGATAATAACAGAGAACTCAAACCTAGAGAAAAATATCAATATTTAAGTACAAGGAAGTTATAGAACACCAAGCAGATTTAACCTCAAGGCACTTAATAAATAAGCTCCCAAAGGTCAAGGATAAAGAAAGGATCCTAAAAGGCATAAGAGAAACTAAACAAATCACATACAATGTAGGTCCAATACATCTGGCAGCAGACTTTTCAGTGGAAAACTTATAAGCCCGGAGAGAGTGGCATGACATGTTTAAAGTGCTAAAGGAAAAATCCTTTAACCTAGAATAGTAAGTACATCTGCTGAAATTACCCTTCAAACATGAAGAAGAAATAATCACTTTCCCAGACAAACAAAAGCCGAGGCATTTCATCAATACCAGACCTGTCCTATAAGCAATGCTAAAGGGAGCTTTTGGATCAGAAAGAAAAGGACAGTAATAAGCAAGAAGAAATCATCTGAAAGTACAAAACTCAGTGGTAATAGTAAGTACACAGAAAAGTACAAAATACTATCACACTATGACTGTGGTATGTAAAATATTTTATCATAGGTAAAAGACTAAACAATGAACCAGTGAAAATAAGAACTGCAACAATTTTCAAGACATAGGGAGTACAATAAGATATAAATAGCAACAACAAATTAAAAGCAGGGGGATAAAGTTAATGTGTAGAGTGTTGTTTTCCTTTTGCTTGCTGCTTTGTTTGTTTGTTTATGCAAACATTGTGTATTAGTCCATTTTCATACTGCTGTAAAGAAATACCCAAGACTGGGTAATTTATAGAGAAAAAGATATTTAATAGACTCACAGTTAAACACATTATAGTGGAAGGCGAAGGAGGAGCAAAGTCACATCTTACATGGTGCACGTACAAGATAGCATGTGCAGGGGAACTCACCTTTATAAAACCATCAGATCTCGTGAGATTTATTCACTATCATGAGAACAATCCAGGAAAACCCACCCCCATGATTCAGTTACCTACCACCATGTTCTTCCCATGACATGTGAAGATTATGGGACCTACAGTTCAAGATAAGATTTGGGTGGGGACACAGCCAAACCATATCACAGTGTTAAGTTGTTGTTAGCTTAAAATAATAGGTTGTAAGATAGTATTTGCAAGCCTCATGGTAACTTCAAACCAAAATCATACCACAAATACACAAAAAGTAAAAAGCAAAAAACTAAATCATATAACCAAACAGTGTCACCTTCACTAAAAGGAAGACAGAAAGGAAAGAAAGAAGGAAGCGAAGACCACGAAACTAGTAGAAAACAAATCAGTTACTTATCAATAATAACATTGAATGTAAATAGATTAAACTCTCCAATCAAAAGACATAGATGAGTTGAATGAATTTAAGAAAACAAGATCAATGATCTATTATCTATAATAAACACACTTCACCCATAAAGACACATACAGACTGAAAATAAAGGGATAGAAAAAGATATTCCATGCCAATGGAAACCAAAACAGAGCAGGGGTAGCAATACTTATATCAGACAAAACAGATTTCAAGACAAAAATTATCAGAGGAGACAAAGAAGGTCACTGTATAATGATAAAGGGGTCAATTCAGCAAGAGGATATAACAATTTTAAATATACATGCACCCAATACTGAAGCACCCGGCTGCTATATAAGGCAAATATTATTAGAGTGAAAGAGACAGATAGACCCCAATACAATAATAACTGGAGACTTCAACACCCCACTTTCACCATTGAACATATCTTCCAGATAGAAAATCAACAAAGAAACATTGAACTTAATCAGTACTACAGACCAAATTGACCTAATAGATATTTACAGAACATTTCATCCAATGGCTACAGAATACACATTCTTTTCCTCAGCACATGGATTATTCTCAAGGATAGATCACAAAACAAGTCTTAAAACATTCAATAACGCTGAGATAATATCAAGCATCTTTTCTCATCCTAATGGAGTAAAACTAGAAATCAATAACAAAATGAATTTGGAAACTGCACAATTTCATGGAAATTAAACAGTATGTGCCTGAATGACCAGTGGGTCAATGAAGAAATTAAGAAGGAAATTGAAAAATTTCGTAAGACAAATGATAATGAAAACATAACATACCAAAACCTATGGATACAGCAAAAGTACTACTAAGAGGAAAGTTTATAGCTATAAGTGCCTACATAAAAAATAAGAAAAACTTCAAATAAACAATCGAATTATGCATATTAAATAAATAGAAAAGTAAAACAAACAAAAACCCCAAAAAGTAAAAGAAAATCAATAATAAAGACCAGAGCAGAAATAAATAAAATTAAAATGCAGAAACAACACAAAAAAATTAATGAAACAAAAAGCGAGTTTCTTGAAAAGTTAAAGAAAATTGATAAACCTTTAGCCAGACTAGCTAAGTAAAAAAGACAGAAGATCCAGATAAATAAAATCAGAGATGGAAAAGGAGGCATTACAACTGATACCACAGTAATTCAAAGGATCATTCGTGGCTACCATTCGCAACTATATGACTATAAATTGGAAAATCTGGAAGAAATTGACAAATTCCTGGACACCTACAACCTTGACTGAACCATGAAAAATCCAAAATCTAAACAGACCAATAGGAAGTGATGAGATCAAAGCCATAATAAAAATCTCCAAGTTAGGAAAACCCAGGACCTGATGGCTTTGCTGCTGAATTTTACCAAACATTTTAAGGATAACTAATACCAATCCTACTCAAACTATTCAGAAAAACAGAGCAGGAGGAAATACTTCCAAACCCATTCTATGAGGCCAGTATTGTACTGATACCAAAACCAGACAAAGACACATTAAAAAGAGAAAACTACAGGCTTACATCTCTGATGAATATTGACACAAAAATCCTCAAGAAAATATAAACAAATGAAATTCAATAATACTCATTCATCATGACCAAATAGGATTTATCCCTGGGATGCAAGGATTGTTCAACATACGCAAATCAATCAGTATGATACATCATATCAACAGAATGGAGGACAAAAGTCATATGATCATTTCAATTGATGCTGGAAAAGCATTTGATAAAATTCAACACCCTTTCATGATAAAAGCCCTAAAAAACTAGCACTTCCCTGTAATCCCAGCTACCTGGGAGGCTGAAGCAGGAAAGTTGCTTGAACCCAGAAGGCGGAGGTTGCAGTGAGCCAAGATAGCATCACTGCACTTCATTCTGGGTGACAGAGTGAGACTCTGTTTCAAAAACAAAAAAAAAAAGGAGAATACCTACCTCAACATAATAAAAGCCATATACAACAGACCCACAGCTAGTATCATACAGAAGGGAAAACTGAAAGCTTTTCTCTAAGATCTGGAACAGGACAAGGATGCCCACTGTCACCACTGTTATTCAACACAGTATTGGAAGTCCTAGCTAGAGCAATCAGACAAGAGAAAGATATAAAGGCCATCCAAATTGGAAAGCAAGACATCAAACTATCCTTGTTTACAGATGGTATGGTCTCATATTTGGAAAAACCTGAGGACTCCACCAAAAGGTTATTAGAACTGATAAACAAATTCAGTAAAGTTGCAGGATACAAAAGCAACATAAAATATTAATAACATTTCTACATACTAACAATGAGCAATCTGAAAAATAAATTAAAAAGTAATCCCATTTATAATAGCCACAAATAAAATTAAATGCCTATGAATTAATCAAAGAAGTGAAAGGTCTTTATAATGAAAACACTAACCACCATTTTTGGTGTGCTCTTCAATTTCCTTCATTAGTGTTTTAGACACCAAAAAAATGGGAAAATATTCCATGTTCAAAGATTGGAAGAATCAATATTGTTAAAATGTCCATACTACTCAAAGCAATCTATAGATTCAATGCAATTCCTATCAATATACCAATGACATTCTTCACAGAAATAAAAAAAACTATCCTAAAATTTATATGGAACCACAAAAGACCCAAAATACCCAAAGCTATCCTAAATAAAAATAACAAAATTGGAGGAATCACATTATTTGATTTCAAATTATACTGCAGAGGTATAGTAACCAAAATGGCATGTTACTGGCATAAAAACAGACACATAAACCAAAGGAACAGAATAGAGAACCCAGAAACAAATCCATTTACCTACAATGAAATCATTTTTGAGAAAGGTGCCAAGAACATATGTTGGGGAAAAGACTCTCCAACAAACAGTGGTGGGAAAACTGGATATCCATATTCAGAAGAATGAAACTAGACCCCTATCTCTCTCCATATACAAAAATCAAATCAGGCCAGGCGTGGTGGCTCATGCCTGTAATTCCAGCATTTTGGGATGCTGAGGTGTGTGGATCACTTGAGTTCAGGAGTTCGAGACCAGCCTGACCAACAAGGCAAAACCCTCTCTACTAAAAATACAAAAATTAGCTGGGCATGGTGGTGACATCTGTAATTCCAGCTACTCGGGAGGATGAGGCAGGAGAATTGCATGAACCCAGGAGGCAGAGGTTGCAGTGAGCCAAGATTGTGCCACTGCATTCCAGCCTGGCTGACAGAGCGAGACTCCATCTCAAAAAAAAAAAAAAAAAATCAAATCAAAATGGATTAAAGACTTAAATCTGGCTGTCATGGTGGCTCACACCTGTAATCCCAGTACTTTGGGAGGCCGAGGCGGGCGGATAACAAGGTCAGAAGATTGAGACTATCCTTGCCAACTTGGTGAAACCCTGTCTCTACGAAAAATACAAAAATTAGCTGGGTGTGGTGGCATGCACCTGTAGTCCCAGCTACTCGGGAGGCTGAGGCAGGAGAATCGCTTGAATCCAGGAGGTGGAGGTTGCAGTGTGCTGAGTGCCACTGCACTCACTCCAGCCTGGGTGACAGAGTGAGACTCCATCTCAAACAAAACAAAACAAAACAGAACAAAACAAAACAAAAACAAAAACACTAAAATTTAAGATCTCAAACTATGAAACTACTACATGAAAACATTGGGGAAACCCTCCAAGCCATCAGCCTGAGCAAAGATTTCTTAAGTAATATTCAACGAACATAGACAACCAAAGCAAAAATGGACAAATGGCATCACATCAAGTTAAAAATCTTCTGCATGGCAAAAGAAACAATGAACAAAGTGAAGAGACAACCCACAGAATAGGATAAAATATTTGTGAACTATTCATCTGACAAGGGATTAATAATCAGAATATATAAGGAACTCAAACAACTCTATAGGAAAAAAATCTAATCCTCTGATTAAAAAATGGGGAAAAGATTTGAATAGATACTTCTCAAAAGAAGATATAGAAATGGCAAACAGACATATGAAAAGATACTCAACATCATTAATCATCAGAGAAATGCAAATCAAAACTATAATGAGATGTTATCCCATCCCAGTTAAAATGGCTTATATCCAAAGACAGGCAATAACAAATGCTGGTGAGGATGTGGAGAAACGGAAATCCTCGTATACTGTTGGTGGGAATGTAAATTCAGACAACCACTATGGAAAACAGTTTGGAGGTCCTTCAAAAAACTAAAAATAGAGCTACCATATAACCTAGCAATCCCACTGCTATATATACCCATAAGAAAGGGACTCAGTATAATGAAGAGATATCTGCACTCCCATGTTTGTTGAGGCACTATTCACAATAGCCAAGATTTGGAAGCAACATGAGTGTCCATCAACAGATGAATGGATAAAGAAAATGTAGCATTTATACACAATGGAGTACTATTCAGCCATATAAAGAATGAGATTCAGTCATTTGCAACAACATGGATGGAACTGGAGGTCATTACATTAAGTGAAATAAGCCAAGTACAGAAGGATAAACATTGCATGTCCTCATTTATTTGTGGGATCCAAAAATCAAAATAGTTGAATCCATAGAGATTGAGAGTAGAAGGATGGTTACCAGAGTTTGGGAAGGGCAGTGGGGTGGTTGGCGGGAGGTGGGGATGGTTAATGGATACAAAAAAATAGAATGAATAAGTGAGACCTAGTATTTGATAACACAACAGGGTGAGTACAGTCAATAATAGTTTTACATTTTAAAATAACTAGGAGAGCATAATTGGATTGTTTATAACACAAAGAATAAATACTTGAGAGGATAGATACACCATTTTTCATTACGTGATTATTATGCATTGAATGCTTGATCAAACCATCTCATGAACCCCATAAATATATACATCTACTATGTACCCACAAAAATTAAAAATAAAACAATTAAAATATCATCACAGCAAGGATTATATGGTTTGAATATTTGTGTTCCTCCCAAAACTCATGTTGAAACTTAATCCCCAATGCAACATTATTAAGAGGTGGGACCTTCAGGAAGTGATTAGCCCACGAGGGCTCTGCCTTCATGAATGGATTAGTGTCCTTATAAAAGGGCTCAAGGGAGGGAATTTGGTCTGGTTTGTGCTTCCATACTTTGACCTTATGAGGGCATAAGGGCATAGTTGGTGTCATCTATGAGAAATAGGCCTTCATCAGGCACTGAATCTGTCAGTGCCTTGATCTCGGACTTCCCAGTCTCCAGGACCGTGAGAAATAAATTTCTGTTACTTATAAATTACTCAGTGTCAGGTATTCTATTATGGCAGAACAAACAGACTGAGACAAGAAGTAAGATGAAGTGGAAAAGTGACCCTTGTACTTGGAGATTATTGGTGACCTTAGGAAAAGCAGTTTTGATGGAATGATGGGAGAGGAAGTTTGATTGAAAGAGGTTCACAAGAAAATAGGAGAAAGGCCTTATTTTGCTACAAAACAATAATGCCATGCACTTCTAGGCTCACAGGATTTGGGGAAATGAAAGCAAAGCAGTGGGCTGTAAGTCACCAGGTCAGACTGACCCAGAGAAAGGGTCCTGGGGCAAGTTGGAGAACTGATGAAGAGTAGCTCTCACAAAGCCAGAAACCTGGAAAGGAGTTGTGGTGGTTCCAGATTACTAGTGGAGCATGGGGCTCCATACAGAAGATGAGTTTTGGGGAAACACATCTTCAGGTTAGGACTCCAAGATTCCCACAGATTAAAATCAATTAAATGGGAGTTCATAATCAAGGGTTATAAAAAATATAAACAAGCAAATTCATGAAAGTAGCAGAAATAACCAACATCACATTTAGTTCAGTCGGAGTTTCACATACTGGAATGATCAGACAAAGAATATGAAACAAATTATATGAAATGTTAATGTTTTAAAAGATGGAAACACAAAAATTGAGCAAGCAATAAGAGGCTCTTCTACAAGACCAGGCAAATTTGAAGACAAACCAAATAAAGCTTTTAGAAATTAAAAAAAAAATAGAATTGTTGAAGTAAAAAGTTTCAATTGATTGGTTAAAGCACATATTAGCCAGAGCTAAATAAAAATATTGACAAATTCGAGTACCCATCTGAAGAAATGATACAAAATGCAGCCCAGAAGACAAGCAGATAAAATATAAGAAATGTTAAGAAATATGCAAACAGTCTTATCAAATTAATAGGAAGAGAGAAAGAGAAAGCCCATTTGTGTCACAGGCCTAGCAGCTCACCAAGCAGGTGGGCAGAAGACAAAATCCATAGGCTCATGCACACTAATGCTGAACCAGAAAATCTGAGGTTGATCTGACTAATATTTTTTCCTTTTAGGGATGTGGAGGAGGGGGTGGGAAAATGCAGAGCCAGCAGGAGTTTCTCATCCTAGTTATTAATAATAAATGAAATGCATAAATTGTGGAAGCACTTGCAATGTGCATGCTTTAAGATCTTCCTGTAAAATTAATCTTGCCATGTGACATCAGAATTGTTCTGTGAGTAATTTCTTTTTCTGTAGCTACAAAATATTTATGTTTCTGTTATTTATGAAAACCAAAATTCAAATATTCTTTCAAGCTATTATCTTCTTTTCCTTGCATTCAGTGACAGCTTTCTTGTGAGTGAAAATATCTAGAATTGAAATGATTACTTGTTCACCATTCATTCACTACTTGCAGCCTCCCCACTAAATCAACTGATATAGTTCTTTCAAAGTTAACAATGACTATTTAATTATCATATTCAGTGATTTTTTTCCCTCTCTTCTCTCTTTATAGTACTTGTTACTGTTAACCACTCATTCCCTTTTTCTTTTAATCAACAAATAGTTACTAGGTTTTCACTGTTCTCTAAACTAGGTCCTGGGGCTGAAAAGGACATTGTCTCATGTCAAATGTTGTTCAGTCTATTTATCAAAGAAGATGTGCACAAACTATGTGATATAAAGCTCTAAAGGAAAAAAGTAGAACCACAAATGAGGGAGCAGTTACCTCTACCCAGGGAAGTCATGAATGGCTTTACACTTGAGTCTTCTAGAAAGACAGTGTGTGTTGATCAGGTGGATGGAAGCAGGCTATGGCATCATTAGTGGCAGAGGAAGTACATGACCAAAGGTGCAGAGACATAAAGCAACCAGGTCTGCTAAGGGCACTGCAAATAGTTCAGTATGTCTAGAACATAGGAACTAAGCTGGGCTTCACAGCTAGAATGAAAGGCAATGCAAAATAACAGAAGACACTGAACCTATCGAAGGAAGTTGGACTTAAACCTACAGGAACTACGCAAGGTGCTAACAAGGTTTTCCTCCTCGTTTTTGTCCTTCTTAATACATTAGTAATTTGCAAATAACACACGTCCTTGCAAGTAGATGGAAGCTGGATTGGAAGGCTGTAAGACTGAAGGTAGAAGACGATGTAGGAAACTTGAACTTCTGAGTGAGAGAGGATAAGGATCTGAACTAAGGAGGCAGACAGATGTGAGAGGTGGTGGACTGAGTGAATGACAGTCCCATTACGAGAGAGGGTGTACCAGGCAAAGGAGCAGGGTTTGGGAGGGTGTTCTCAGGGATGAGGAGTGTGGGCTAACTGGGCATCCCAAAAGGTGATTTATCCAATTGGTGACCATGTACTTCTTTCTGTCCTTTTGTTTCTATAATATTTATCACTTTCTTCTTTATAAAATACATACCTTTCATTGCAGATGATTTCAACTGTTCTGAAAAGTATAAGGAAAAGAAAAACCACCAGTGATCTCATAATACAGACATTTCAGAATATTTGAAAAGATAACACCACTGCACTCCAACCTGGGTGAAAGAGCAAGACCCTGACTCTAAAACAAAACCATAAAAGGTGTGCACTATGCACATATGTACATTTTTAGAAAATTGTTTCTTACCCTATATAGAATGTTATAGCCTGCTTTTAACATTTAATCTGTACCATGTGCATTGTTCTGCATAATAAGATAATATTTGGATATATCATTTTAATGACTATATAGTGTTTTATCCTATGAATGAACCACTTTTTTTAAACCTATTGATTAGCGTTGCAATTGACTTTTGTTTTGCTATTAGATATAATGCTATAATGAACATTTCACATATAATATTAGACAGTTCTGATTATTTCCTTGGTACAAATTCCTGGAAATAAAAAATACAGTGTCAAATTTAAGAAAGAACAGGCCAGGCACTGTGGGCTCATACCTGTGAATCCCAGCACTTTGGGAGGCTGAGGCGGGTGGATCACTTGAGGCCAGGAGTTCGAGACCAGCCTGGCCAACATGGCAAAATCCCATCTCTACTAAAAATACAAAAATTAGCTAGGCGTGGTGGCACACACCTATAATCTCAGCTACTGGGAAGTCTGAGGCACGAGAATTGCTTGAACCCAGCCTGCAATGGTTGCAGTAAGCCAAGATGGCACCACAGCACTCAAGCCTGGATGACAGAGTGAGACTCTTTCTCAAAAAAAAAATTTAAGAAAGAACAATTATAAGGTCTCTTGACACATACTAACAAACTAATTTCCAAATATATGTCCCAATTGATGTTCCCATTGGCATTGAGAACTGCATTACAATTTTTTTCTAAATATATAAGCAAAGATTTCTTCTTTTAAATTTGCGTTTCCTGAATGATAAAATAATATGTTTATTGGCAATTGTATTTTCTTGGTGAATTGTTCCTTCATGCCCTTTGATAATTTTTCTATTACAATGTTGGGTTTTTTCCTTTGATTTATATTAGTTGTTTTTATACTAAGTATATTGACTTTTAAAAAATTCCGCCATACTTTTTTGCAGATATTGATATACAAAGTTTTATAATTATTTTACAGCTAAAGGTATTTATCTTTTCTTTTGGAACCCTTGATTTTCTTCTCAAAACTCTTCTCTTTCAATGTCTATGACACTGTTTTATCCTGTTTTTCACTTCTCAGTCTATTTCCCTGGTAATGGTGTCTAGCTGACATTTTTTCTTTCTTCAAATAGAGACATTTGTCAGTCCTTGGCCCTTTTCTGCCAATATCCTTATACTCAGAGACCTAATCTATCTCAATGCCTCAGTGTTTTTAAATACTGAATCTCTTCATCTATTTTTTTTTTGAGTACTACATGTACATAATATTAAATTCAAAACCACAAAATAATATACAGTGAAAAATAAGTCTCTTTTTTTCTCCCTGACCCTGTGCCATCCAGTTTCTCTCCTAGGAACCATCTAAGAATAAGCTATGCATTTACAACTATTCACAATAGCAAAGACACAGAATCAACCTAAATGCCCATCAATGATAGACTAGATAAAGAAAATATAATACATACAACCATGGAATACTATGTAATCATAAAAAAGAACAAGATCCTGTTCTTTGCAGGAACATGGATGAAGCTGGAGGCCTTTATCCTTAGCAAACTAACGCAGGGACAGAAAACCAAATACCACATGTTTTCACTTATAAGTGGGAGCTAAATGATGAGAACACATGGGCACATACAGGGGAACAACAGATACTGAGGCCTAGTGGAGGGTGGAGGGCGGGAGTAGGGAGAGGATCAGGATAATCAGGATAAATAACTAATTGCCATTAGACTTAATACCTGGGTGATGAAATAATCTGTACAAGAAACCCCCATGACACAAGTTTACCTATATAACAAGCCTGCGCATGTACCCCGAACTTAAAATAAAAGTTAAAAAAAGAAATTTTTACAATACAAATTCTGTACTACATTGAATCTACCAACAAAAATGGAAAATGTTTATTATTACCCTGTTAATCTTTAGCTTAAATGAAAATATTGATATTGGCCAGGCACGGTGGCTCACGCTTGTAATCCCAGCACTTTGGGAGGCTGAGGGAGGTGAGTCATTTGAGGTCAGGAGTTCGAGACCATCCTGGTCAACATGGCGAAATGCTGTCTCTACTAAAAATACAAAAATTAGCCAGGCATGGTTGTGCGGGCCTGTAATCCCAACTACTCAGGAGACTGAGGCAGGAGGATCACTTGAACCTGGGAGGCGGACGTTGCAGTGAGTCAAGATCACACCACTGAACTCCAGTCTGGATAACAGAGAGAGACTCTGTCTCAGGAAAAAAAAAAAAAGGTAGTTAAGATATTTAGTCAATCCCTTCTTTCAAAAGCTCTTAAGTTTAAAATGTGTTAAATTGTCAAGTTTGAAAATACAAATTAACCTACAAAGTCAAATGAGAATATTTGGATCCTCAATTAAAATCCTCGGTTAATGGCATCTAAAAAAGATAGGATATTGTTTAATAGAATTAGAAGTATCTTAAAAGCAGGATACATCTAGAAATAAATTATTGTAGTGGCTATAGATAACATTCTCTGATTTTTATGGCAATTACATAAGCAATTTGTTTTTCTCTCTTTCAATTCTGTGTCTATATATTTTACCCCTCCTGGCAATTTTAAAATAAAGATGAAATCTTCAAAAGAATATTCTATCAATTTACAAACATCTGAGTACATACATACATATGTATATGTGTATAATTTCCCCACACAAATATTACAATACTATGTACTATTCTACACGTTACATTTTTTTACTTAACAATAGATTTGGGGCCAGGCGTGGTGGCTCATGCCTGTAATCCCAGCACTTTTGGGAGCCTGAGGTGGGAGGATCGCTTGAGCCTAGGAGTTCAAGACCAGCCTGAGCAATTAGTGAGACCTTGTCTCTACAAAAAAAAAATTTTTTTTGCCAGGCGTGGTGACATGTGCTTGCAGTCCCAGCTACTTGAAAGGGTGAGGTTGTAGGATGGCTTGAGTTTGAGGGGTTGAGGCCACAGTGAGCCATAATCACGCCACTGCACTCCAGCCTGGGCAACAGAGCAAAATTCTGTCTCAAAAGTAAAAAACAATTTTTTAAAAAAGCAAACACAAAAATAAAATCAAAACACCCCAGAAAAACAATAGATTTTGAAGATCTTTTCCTACTAGTATTGTATTTCATTGTTTGAACATGTCATGATTTTTTTAACCAGTCATCTAATGATAAACATCTACTCTGCTTCAGAGTCTCTTATAATCTATCTTAAACAATCATTTTGTACTTACAGGATAGGTACTTAGGACTAGAACTACTAGTTCAAAAAGTATGTGCATTTGTTATTTTGATTGATATTGTGAAATTGCCTTTTGTTGAGGTTGTACCAATTTACAACCTCTCCAGTAATACTTCATTACCGTGTTATAAAATGTTTTGGTTTTTGCCAGTCTGATAGGTGAAAGATAGCATCTCAGTGTAGTATCGTGAGGACTGATATCTTCATATATATGTTTAAAAGCCACCTGTACTTCCTTGTTAATAAACTATTTTCAAAATATTCTTTAGCTCCTCACTCATATTTTACATTGAATAGTTGGTCTTTTAAAAATAATTTATAGGCCAGGCGTGGTGGCTTATGCCTGTAATCCCAGCACTTTGGGAGGCTGAGGCGGGTGGATCACCTGAGGTCAGGAGTTTGAGACCAGCCTGGCCAACATGGTGAAACCCCATCTCCACTAAAAATACAAAAAATTAGCCAGGCATGGTGGTAGGTGCCTGTAATCCCAGCTACTCAGGAGGCTGAGACAGGAGAATCATTTGGACCTGGGAGGCAGAGGTTGCAGTGAGCTGAGATCACGTATTGCCCTCCAGCCAGGGTGACAAGCACAAGACTGCGTCTCAAAAAAATAAAATTTATAGCAATTTGCTTCTGATATATGGTGTATATATTATTTCTTAGTTTTTAGTTTATATAGGATGGTTTTATTTTGCTAATTTGCCTGCAGAATTTTTGTGATTATTATGTAGTCAAATTTACCAATCTTTAATAGCTTCTGAGTTTTACGTTATCCTTAGAAGCCCTTCCCATCCTGATATTATTTAATATAAAATTATTCCATATTTTCTTCTGGTACTTTGGATTCATTTTTGTGTCTAAATCTTTGATCCATCTGGAATTTATTTATATGTAAAGTGTAAGGTAGGAATCCAATTTTTTTTTCCAGCTTGCTATCCATTTGTCTGAATATCATTTGCTGAATAATTTTACTTTGTCCTCAATTTGAAGTGCTATAAAAGTAGCACTTGTATCATCTCCTTGTATGTTTTGTGGTCTTCTTCTGGACATTCTGTTTTATTAACGAACATGCTCCGAACTATTTTAATGACTGTAGCCTTTCTGTTATAGAATAGGAAGTCCCTCATCTCTCCTTTGAAATTTTTGATTATTATTTATATATTTTTACATATGAACTTTGGAATCAGCTTGTCTACTTCCAAATTTTAAAATTCTTATTGTTATGTTTATGGGGATCAGGTTAAATTTACAGAATAACTTAGGAAGAATTGACATTCTTGTGATGCTGAATCTTCCAGTCTAAGAACATAATATGCTTTTGATTTGTTCAAACCTTCTTTGATGTCCTTCAGAAGTGCTTTTCATTTTCCTCATATAAATGATGCATATTTATTTTAAAGTTCATTCTCATGTTTTTCATATTTTTATTGTTATTGAAATATTTACTACTACAGTTCTATGCAATTCACTTTCAAATTTCTTTTAGATGTACCACACACACATGTTCAGCTATTTTTTAGATATTTTCATCTGAAAGTTCTGCTGTTATTTTAAACTCGGCAAGTCCCAAATTTGACTCATCATTCTCCACTAGCCAAAGTGCAATCCGTCTTCTTTAGTTTTGTAGCTTGTCAGTGTCTGGTACAGGGCCACATGCCTGGCACATGGTACGTTTACATATGTCTTCTGAGCTGAAACTCTTGCATGTGTGCCTTCCCTTTCTACTCCTCTCTTTTTCGCTTTCACATAGACACACACACTGAGGGTCAGGTACATAATTTGTGGAACCTCACGCAAATGAAAAGTGAGGAGACCCTTGCTGAAAAGCAGGGGAAAAGTGCCATTCAAGGTACTGAAATAAAAGCTTTTCCTTTTCCCGTGGTCTCTCTTTGTACTTGTCATAGTGTTTTAATTTGATATTTAATGTCATCCTAGGTAAAGACAAATTAAAATGTTTAATGATTAGCATTTTACCACTGACTTTTATGTGTGCAGTGCCAGTTTCAAACACAAATAGAACATTTAATGTATGCAGAATCACAGAAATTTTGCAATTCAGTGTACATGCATATGTACTTTGTTATTACCAGGACAGAGAAAACATTACACAAACCTAACTCAATTTTGATTTCACTTTTTTTTTTTTTCCTTTTTGAGACAGAGTCTCACTCTGTCACTTAGGCTGGAGTGCAGTGGCACCATCGTTGCTCACCGCAACCTCCTCCTCCCAGCTTCTGGGTTCAAGCAATTCTGGTGCCTCAGCCTCCTGAGTAGCTGGAATTACAGGTGTGCACCACTACACCCAGCTACTTTTTGTACTGGGGTTTTACCATGTTGGCCAGGCTGGTCTTGAGCTCCTGACCTCAAGTGATCCACCTGCCTCAGCCTCCCAATGTACTGAGATTACAGGGATAAGCCACTGTACCTGGACTATTTCACTTCTTAATACACATACATCCTGCCAGCACTGTGTGCCTTTGACTTGCTGATTAGTTACGAAGGACTGAAAGAAAAAGAACTATGGGTTACCTGTTTTCCCTTTGTCTTTTGTTTTTGTAAGTATCTTCTATAATCTCCTTTCTTTTATGTTCTTATTTTCAGCTTAAGAGGGTGACTAGTAAGAAAATTAACATGAATAGGAAATGATATAACAGCATTCTTTGGTCATTCATGTTTCTTAGAATGCCATTGTCTTCTTTCTGTGTTTGAAGTAAGTTCTGGTTTAAAGGGAAAGTTTGGCCTCTTAGAGCTGTCAGTCCCTCCTCTTACTCAAGCATATACATAATATGCTTGTCTCTTTTTTGTCTGAGGCGGAGCCTCACTCTGTCTGGAATGCAATGGCCAGATCGATCTTTCCTCACTGCAACCTATGCCTGCTGGGTTCAAGTGATTTTCCTGCCTCAGCCTCCCAAGCAGCTGGGATTACAGAAGCCCACCACCATGCCGGGCTAATTTTTTTTTTTTTTTTTTTTTGTATTTTTATTAGAGATGGGGTTTCACCATGCTGGCCAGGCTGGTCTCAAACTCCTGACCTCAAGTGATCCGCCCACCTTGGCCTCCCACAGTGCTGGAATTACAGGCATGAGCCTCTGCACCAGGCCATGTGCTTGCCTTTTACTTGCTTCAAGTCTCATTGAACTTCACATGTTGTAGGTCCACCAGAATTCTGTGCTCATGGGCCATATGAATGCTAAGGGCACACAGGGCAGCAAAGAACAGCAGACACATATTTGTACATATCTTGTCTGCCCATTCACATGCTCCATTGTCTCACTGAGCTTCAGTTACAAAACATAAGTTAAAGGATACAATTATTAAGAATTTCAAGACAGGGACAGCAGAGCATTAAACCACACATGGCTCCCTTCTGGGAGCAGGGTGCAGTTGGACTGAACAGGTCTTATGCCTGTGAAGCCAGCCCTACACACACCCAGCTTCGCTTTCTTCCTACTTCATTCTCGGCTTCTAGTAGCAAGGGGTGATGCTAACTTAGAATTTTGAAGTTAGTTTTGGCTTTTTCTTCCTTTCCTTGCTGTTCCACCCTCTTCTCTCACTTCTATTTACTAAATCCTATGGCTTAAATCTATCTCTAGCATCTGCCTTTTCTTTCTATTCCCACTGTTATCATCCAAATTTGGATAATTATATTTCTCTGTAGTATTTAGTAAAAGTAACCACTTGCTATGGACTAAGTTATGTCCCCCCAAAGTTCACATGTTGAACCTCTACTCCCCTATGTGACTGTGTTGGAAGTAGGGTCTTTAGTAAGATGAGGGCAATTAAAGTTAAACGAGGTCATAAGGATGAAACCCTAATCCAATAGGGCTGGTGTCCTTATAGGAAAAGGACCAGAAGCACTCTGTTTCCACCATATGAGGAAGCAGCCAGAAGACAACCATTTGCAAGCCAAGAAGAGAGCCCTTGCCAGAACCCAACCATGCTGGCACCCTCATCTCAGACTTCTAGGCTCCCAAACTTTGAGAAAATAAATTTCTCTTGTTTAAACTACCCACTCTGGGTTATTTTATTTTATTTTATTTTATTTTATTTTGAGATGGAGCCTTTGCCTCCTGCGTTCAAGCAGTTCTTCTGCCTCAACCTCCTGAGTAGCTGGGATTACAGGCTCACACCACTACACCCGGCTAATTTTTGTTAGAAGTGTGGGGTTTCACCATGTTGGCCAAGCTGGTCTCGAACTCCTGACCTCAAGTGATCTGCCCACCTCGGCCTCCCAAATTGCTGGAATTGCAGGCATGAGCCATTCTGCACAGCCCAATCTGGGTTATTTTGTTATGGTAGCAAGAGAAAGACTAATCCATCACCTAATACTTTTTCCCTATTTTTAGTTTTTACCTTCTTCCATCAGTATACTTTCTCTAGATTAATTATCTTAAACTTATGACTCAAAGTATTACCCCATTTAAAAACAATGGTGATTGAATTCAATGTTTGCTTCTCAGCCTGGCATTCAAAGATCTCCACATAAGTGGCTTTTACCTACTTTTCTGTCTTTTGTGCCCCAAGAAAATTGCATTGCTCTTGCTTTCAGGAACCGGCCTTCTCTTTCCTGCCTCTATGCTTTTGGAACTCTTCTCCTCCCATCTCTGCCTGTTGAAATCCTCCTTCCTTTTATTCAAGGTCTGTTTCTTTTTTTTTTTTTAATTTTGTTTTGTTTTTTTTTTGTTTTTTTTGTTTGTTTGTTTGTTTTTTTGTTTTTTTTTTTTGGTTTTTTTTAACACTTTAAGTTCTAGGGTACATGTGCATAACGTGCAGGTTTGTTTACATAATGTTAGAGGCGATGTGGTGTGCGCACCCATCGACTCGTCAGCACCCATCAAATATTCATCATTGTACAATGCATGTATAACTCCCCAGTGCAATCCGCTCCTCCGCTCCCCCGTCCCCCGATGATGTGGCCAGTGTCGTGCATGTTCGCCCCTTCCGGAGTCCAAGTGATCTCATTGTTCAGTTCCCACCTATGAGTGAGGAATCTGGTGTTTGGGTTTCTCTGTCTTGTGAATAGTTTTGTGATAGTTTGCAAACAATGATGGTTTCCAGCCGCATCCATGTCCCTACAAAGGACCCAAACTCATCCTTTTTTATCGCCGCATAGTATTCCATGGTGTATATGTGCCACATTTTCTTAATCCAGTCTGTCACAGATGGACATTTGGGTTGATTCCAAGTCTTTGCTATTGTGAATAGTGCCGCAATAAACATACGTGTGCATGTGTCTTTGTAGTAGAATAATTTATAATCCTTTGGGTATATACCCAGTAGTGGGATGGCTGGGTCATATGGTACATCTAGTTCTAGACGGAGTCTGGCTCTGTCGCCCAGGCTGGAATGCGGTGGCCGGATCTCAGCTCACTGCAAGCTCCGCCTCCTAGGTTTATGCTGGCTAGTTTTTTGTATTCTTTAGTAGAGACGGGGTTTCACCGTATTAGTCAGGATGGTCTCGATCTCCTGACCTTGTGATCCGCCCGTCTCGGCCTCCCAAAGTGCTGGGATTACAGGCTTGAGCCACCGCGCCCGGCCCAAGGTCTGTTGCTAAATGTCTTTGCTTCTTTGAAGCTTTGTCATACTGTGTTATCTCTGTTCATTTTTGGTGACAGGAAGGAATCTCCTTGGTATTTCATTTCCAATCCCATATAGAATTTAAATAAAATTCAGGGCAGAGTGTGATTTTGGTATTTTTCTTATCTTTCCTATTACACTATGTATGTCAAATGGATAGTAGCTGGGTCCAAACTTGGGTTTTGGGAACCACGTGCCTTATTGTGGAGTCTAATAATTGTGTGAACTCACTGTGAAGTCTGTTTTTATGTATCAATTTAAATAATGGTTATCTAGAGAGAGAAATTCAAAGATGTTCTAGTTTAACTCTTTGCTTTATTGGTCTGTTTTCCCCCAATGATGATGAGTTCTTTGAGGGCAGAAATAGTAGATTAACTTTTCTGTAATCTCCAAAAGAAATTTTGTATTGATTCAATAATATTATCGAATATACATTCCAAGTCCCAAAAATGTCTTTCAGTTTTTTTAGGTCCAAGATCCAATTAAGTTTCATCCATTGCATTTTGGTGTCATATATTTTTCTTTGTTTTGTTCAGAGTCTAGGTCCAATTATATGACAGAATGTCCTATAATTTGAATTTGTCAGATTATTTCCTCATGATTGGATTTAGGTTAAAGATTTCAGGCAAAAATATTACATAGGTAATGTAATGTCCTTCCCGTTATATTACAAATGGAGGCACATAATTCCAGTTTATTCCATTATTGATGACTTTGCTTTTGACCATTTAATTAAAGTGGTGTCCTCCAGCTCTTATACTGACAGGTATATTTTCTCTTTGTAGTAAGTAGATTCATTTGTGGGTTATACTTCAGGACCAACGAATATCCTCTTTTTGAGTATCTTTTTATCTGGTGGGTTTAATGTCCAATTAATGATCATTTCCTGAATCATTATTATTAGACTGAGGGTAGTAAAATGGCATTCTTTCACATTTGGAGAACAAAATGTATGACAAAATCTAAATATTTTAGAAGCTCCAGTAACAAAAAAAGTATTGATCTTTCTAAAAAGAAGGAGAAATTGGCACCCAAGATTTAAACCCAGATCTGAGAATTGGGTAGAAAGGCAAAGAGAAAGCTATAGAATAAGTAACATACGAAAAAGGAGTCTTTTCTTTTAAGAGTTGTCTGTGCATGCAGGCAAGAATAGGAGCCATTTCCTGCTAAACTAAAGCTGTGCACAGAACAGCTCCAAGTAACTTGGATGAATAAAAAGAGTAAGATTGTGGAGTAGGAGTTAGCAAACTATGGTCCATGGAACAAGTCTGACCCAGGGCCTGTTTTTGTAAATAAAGTTTTAATTGGAATAAAGCCATTTTCATTTGTTTACTTTGTCTATGGCTACTTTTGTGCTAAAACACTGTATTTGAGCTTGCAACAGAGACTTAGTGGCATGCAAAGCCTAAAATATTCACTGTCTGGTCCTTTACAGAAAAAGTTTGCCAGCCCCTGGTATAGAATGTCTCCAAATGTGTGTTTGGTAAAATGTGATTTTTATTCCAGCCTTGTAGGATAGGGCTCCAAGCAAGTGAAGAATGACACATTCAAATAAGAAGATGAGGCCCTTTAGATGAGAAGCAATAAAGTCTATGGCTTAGCGCTGGCTCTGGAGCTATCCTGCCTGAGTTCAAATCTTGGCTCTATCACTTATTAGCTGTGTGACCTCAGGCAAGATTTTAAACTTCTCTGCATCTCATGTTCTTGTCTCTATAATGAGGATAATCATCATACATATCTGATAGGATTGTTGTGGATATTAAGTTAATTGCATATAAAGCTCTTGGACTAGTGTCTGGTACATAGTAAAGTTCTTTAACAGCTATTGTTATGTTAAGCAACTCTGACATAATTTTTTATTTCTTAAAATACTTAATAAAATGGAGAAATCTTTACTGAATACATGTTCTTATAATCAAGATAAAGTGGAACTTGTCTGATAATGGCCCAGGTGCGAGAGGAAACTGTGATACATTTTGAAGGTCACAGGCAGAGGCCTGTCTGGTTTTGGAAAGGTAAAAGGATAGCCATAAAATGTAATCTCTGAAACAGAAGGAAATGACAGATTCCATAACTGGGTATTTTTTCACATGGCAAAAGTAATGTGCAATTCTAATATTTAGTAATTCTTTTAATTCCTTTTTAAAAGATTATCATTTGATACTTTAAATAATAACTAATATATTTGGTTGAAATCAGCTGATGAGTTTATATTTTTGTTTATAAAATTATAAATCTTTGAGATGTAAATATAACTATGAAAATTTAAAATTTGTTTGTCATTTGTAGACATTACTAGCTTTAATATATTTTTAAAAACATGATTTAGTACAATAGAAGTTGATCCTCTGTTGCTTTTAGCTTTAGTCATTCCTTCAGTGAAAACTGATTAAGTACCCAAAATGTGCTATACTCTGCACATTACAGGGTTCTGTTAGCTGATATATTTATGTCTGTGTGTATTTGCATTTGGGTTTATATGAATATAAAATGTTTTCTAAAGAGCTAAAAGCACTTTATATACATATTGCATCAGTTAATTTCAAAACTATATTCTAATGCGCAGAGAGAAGATGTAGTTTTACTTGCACTTAAAATACAAGAAATAAAAAACAGTACGTTGTTTTTCTTTTTAGTTCTCAAATCATGCTCACATCTTTTTTATTTGTTTAATTTTAGAGACAGGGTCTCGCTTTGTCACCTAGGCTGGTATACAGTGGTGTGATCATAGCTCACTGCAACCTCAAACTCCTGGGTTCAAGGGATCCACATGCTCAGTCTCCAAGTAGCTAGGACTACAGGTGTGTACCACTATGTCTGGCTAATTTTTAAATTTTTTTGTAGAGACAGGGTCTTGCTACGTTCCCCAGGCTGGTCTCAAACTTCTGGCCTCAAGCGATTCTCCTTCCTCAGCCTCCCAAAGGGTTGGAATTACAGGTGTGAACCACTGTGCCTGGCCCCAATATCTATTAATGCATGTAACCAGTTCTTTGAGACAAAGTAGGTATAATTCCATCTAATAGATTAAAAAAAAAAAAAAAAAAAAAAAAGCCAAGGCTCTGAAGATTAAGAGATTTACTGAAGATTGCGAAACCATTCAGTGAGCCCTGGAGGCCAGAGTTGGGTCCCCACTATTGTCCATTTTCTAAATTAAGTCTATATAGAAAAACCTTTCACAATTTGCTTCTCTTTTAGAAACTTATCATGTTAAAAAAAAAAAAAAAAGAAACTTATCATGTTATAGGACCTATTCTTTCCAAAGTCCATCATGCTAATCTATACGTGAATCAATTTTAGAGTCAGGAATAAATTCAGATCTGCTTACTCTCAAGCCACTGTACTTTCCACAGCTTTATAAATATGTTATAAAACAAAAGGATCTTTTATTCTATTTCTGACTCTGTACAGCTAACATTGTTCTAGTGTAGACTATAAACACAACTAACCTTATTAGTTTTTAAACATTTTTAATGAAGCCAAGTGCGATGGCTCACACCTGTAATCCCAGCCTTTTCAGGGACTGATGTGGGAGAATCATTTGAGCCCAGGAGTTCAAGAACAGCCTGGGCAACATAGTGAGACTCTGTTGCTACAAAAATTAAAATAATTAGCTGGGTGTGGTGGGATACACCCGTGGTCCCAGCTACTTGGGAAGCTGAGACAGGAGGAACACTTGAGTCTGGGATGCTGCAGTGAGCTATGATTGCACCACTATACTCAAGCCTGGGTAACAGACCAAGACCTTGTCTCAATAAATAAATAAACATAGAAGTTTTTAATTACATAAAAATTCATATATACTCAGAAAAAACTCATATGCCAGGGAAACTTTTATATTGAAAGAGTGGGCTAAAAACAACATTCAGGATGAGTGTGGTAGATCATGCTTGTAATCCCAGCACTTTGGGAGGCTGAGATGGGAGGATCACTTGAGTCCAGGAGGTTGAGGCCAGCCTGGGCAACATGGTAAAACCCTGTCTCTGCAAAAAATTAGCCAGGCCTGGTGGTGCACACCAGTAGTCCAAGCTACTCCGGATGCTGAGGTGGGAGGATCCTTGAGCCCAGGAGACTGAGGCTGCAATGAGCCAAAATCACACCACTGTACTGCAGCCTGGGTGACAGAGAGAGACTCTGTCTCAACAAACAAACAAACAAACAAACAAACAAAAACAACAGTTAGAACTGAGGGATAAAGTGCCTCTTTATGCACATGATAAAGAGTGCAGCTGCCACCTACTTAATATTTACCTGTTCATCATTTTCCTAAGGAATATGAATTTGGAGTTTACTGTCTTCCTGGAAACTCTTCAGTGAAGCCCGAAATATAAATATGCTGGACATACCAAATGCAGTTAGTGTATTTCCTGGGCAGCTGGACATTTAGGTTGGTGTGTGTGACTAGAAAGGAGATAGTTGTTTCCCCATTTGATGTTTTCTTAACCCCCTTATCACTGCCTACAAATGCTGGCTCCATTGGAAATTAAGGTTCTGAGGTATGCTGGAGTAAGCCATTTATTATTCAATATTTTCAGGAAAATGACTCATAGATGAGTAGAATAAAACCCTTGAGGACAAGAACTTCCCTTTTGCTTGTTGCTCTTTGATGTACCTACTTTATTTAAAACAACTGGAGTCCTAATAACACAATGGAATTCAATGTATGATATATTCCATCCAACACCTAGGAACTTCTTGAATTAGCTGAAGAGTTGGTGCACCTACTCCCCACATTTGGAGACACAAAGGGAAATGCCAACTCTTCAGACCCAAAATTTCCTGGTTGGATTATAGCCCAGTTCTCCCAACCTGTGCAATAGTAGCAATGAAGCTCAGAAAAACAATCTGAAGTAAGCAATTAAGAAACTTCTGTATTTCTATGTGTGTGTGTGCACAAAAGGGAGGTATGGAGCACAGTTGACCCTTGGACAACGTCGGGGTTAGGGCCACTTTCTCCCCAAACACTTAACTACTAATAGCCTACTGTTGACTAAAAGCCTTAATGATAATGTAAACAGTCAATTACCGATGTTTTGTATGTTAGCTGTATTATATACTGTATTATTACATATATAAAGTAACCTAGAGTAAAGAAAATGTTATTGATAAAATCATAAGGAAGAGAAAATGTCTTTACAGTACTGTACTGTATTTCATGATACCATAAGCTTGCATCATCTGTTTACAAGATAAATCATCTCTCTAAAATGGTAGGCAACCACAGCTGTAGACCTCAATCTACAGAATATATCAAGCTGTTCAACTTTTTCTTGCAATGTTATGACTTCTCTGCTTCTTGGGTGCAGTTTCAGCATCACTAGTGGCACTTCATGTGGGTCCCATAGTGTTATTCGAGGTTTACGGTATTGCACTACACATGATGACAAATACATGAGTACCAGGAGAGATCACTTTTTACTACAATAAGCAATTTACTAGAGAGATGAACTGCTTATGCAGAGATAATTAGCCTCATACAGTGCTATAAGTGGATACTTGCATCACTTGAACTTGCCGCAGTAGCAACAAGAGGTAGCTATAAAATAATTACAGTTGTGCAGTATGTACTACAGTTAATTTTATGCAATTATAATTTAATAGCATCTTTATGGTTGCTTACATTTCTCTTGACCCCTCATGGCACCGTGTATGGTCTGTACGTGTTTGTGCAGGTTTTGATAAATTTTAATAGATTTGTGTATATCTATTTTTTAATAATAGATTTGTGTATATTTTGTGGTAGTAAATGATAAAATAATAATAGACTATTATCTACCTATATTTTAGGCATCATGACATTTCTAAGTTTTTCTTATTTTTTTCTGTATTTCTAGGCTATCTTGGAGCAGGAAGTTCCCTGAAGTCAAGAGCAAGCACCATTGCAAGACATAATGCAAGCCTAGCGGCATGCAGGATGGGATCATCAGCCCTGGGGAGAGGATTTGGGTAGAGTTCCATTGCATCCACTACAAGGTCCTACACGATGTTATCCTCTCATGTCTCTGACCTCATCCTCTCTACAGCTACACTGGCCTCCTTACTAGTTCCTGAAACTGCTAGGCATGCTCCCATCTCAGAGCCTTTGTTCTTCCTGTTTCCTCTATCTGGAACACTTGTCAGGTGACCAACTGTCCTGGTTTGCTTGGGCCAGGACTGCCCTGGTTTCAGCACTGAAAGTCTTGCAACCAAGGAAACCCCTTAGTCCCCGACAAGCCAGGATGGTTGGCCATCTACACCTCTTCCAGATACCCACATTTGGCATAGATGTTATCTTCCTTGACCATCCTTTTGAAAACTGCACCCCCTTTCCCTCACATGCAGAATCCCAACTCCCTGTCCCTGCTTTTATTATTATCCATAGCATTAGAATCTTCTAATGTTGGATATCATATAGATATCATACTTTTGTTTCCTTTTCTTTTCTTTTGAGACAGAGTCGTTCTGTCGCCCAGGCTGGAGTGCAATGGCGCAATCTTGGCTCACTGCAACCTCTGCCTCCTGGGTTCAAGCAATTCTCCTGCCTCAGGCTCCCAAGTAGCTGGGACTACAGGCACACGGTGCCATGCTCAGCTAATTTTTTGCATTTTAGTATAGAGATGGGGTTTCATTTTGTTGCCCAGGCTGGTTGTGAACTCCTGAGCTCAGGCAATATGCCTGCCTTGGCCTCCCAAAGTGCTGGGATTACAGGCATGAGCCACCATGCCCAGCTTTGTTTTCTTTTCTTTTTTTTTTTTTTTGAGACGGAGTCT
>NW_016804432.1:1500950-1506070 GCF_001698545.2 Rhinopithecus bieti | reverse complement strand
TCTTGATCTCCTGACCTCGTGATCCGCCCGTCTCGGCCTCCCAAAGTGCTGGGATTACAGGCTTGAGCCACCGCGCCCGGCCCCAGCTTTGTTTTCTTTACTTTAGGAATGTAAATTCCATGATGACAGTTTCTAGTACAAAATATGTGTTAAATGGATAAAATAAATGAGTATATCTAATATTTTATAGAAAATATATACTTCCTGTTCTCAAGAAGTATATGTTGTCCTTTAATAATTAGTTAAAAATATTTCAGGTCATAATCATTTATCATTGTTAATTATCTGGCAATTATGCTGGCAAAAGGTCAAATTGATCACAGAACAATTTCTTCAGTAAGGGAATGAAGAAAGACTTTAAATAATTCTACTTGGTGGCTGATGGTAATGATGTGCTATTTTTAAATTATGTGAAATAATTTAACAGATTACTTATTTAGAATTTGCAACTTGAAAAAATAGGCTGGAAAAAATGGGGCAATCTAATTGACTGACAGCATTGCAAACTTAATACATGGTAGCAGCCATATCTTAAACATATCTTTATAAGCAAATGTTTAAATGACAACACAGGACAGCTGTGAGAATGAAATTCCAACAGCTATGAAGTCAAAGCATTAGATTTTGCTTTATCTTCAGTGATCCATATTTTCTTGAATCAGAAGGGCAGAAAAAGAGAAACAAGTATCATTTGGAGAGATAAATATTTATTTGCACTTGAAAGAAAAGTTTTTAGAAAATAAAATAGCTACTCAAACACACATTTTCATTTCCATAGAATGTAACAGATGCTTTGACTCCTATTTCTAAGAACTTGGTTCAAACTATAGTTCACTGTGCTCCACAAACAGTAAAATATAATAAATATGAAGTGGTCTCTCACAGTATCTGAAATGAACTTTTTTGCTTTGGGTTTTAGTAGATAATTTTTTTTTTTTTTTTTGAGATGGAGTCTTACTGTGTCGTACAGGCTGGAGTGCAGTTGCACGATCTTGACTCACTGCAACCTCCACCTCCTGGATTCAAGTGATTCTCCTGCCTCAGCATCCTGAGTAACTGGGATTACAGGTGCTCACCACCATGCCTGGCTAATTTTTGTATTTTTAGTAGTGACAGGGTTTCACCAAGTTGGCCAGGATGGTCTTGATCTCTTGATCTCGTGATCTGCCTGCCTCGGCCTCTCTCAGTGCTGAGATTAGAGGCATGAGCCACCACGCCTGGCTTAGGAGAGAATTAATATACCTTCAAACCCCTTTATCAGCCAACCCATAGTATGGACAAATAATTATTGTCCAGTCATGGGGAATTTTTAAAACAAAAAAATGCGGAAAATTTTTCTTTAATTTTATTTCTGAAATATTTTATCCTAAGGAAATGTAGGCCAGACGTGGTGGCACACACCTATAATCCCAGCACTTTGGGAGGCTGAGGCAGGCAGATCACTTAAGCCAAGGTGTTCAAGACCAGCTTGGGCAACATGGGAAAACCTTGTACTGAGAAAAAATAGAAAAATTAGTCAGGCATGGTGGCACCTGCCTGTAGTCCTAGGTACTCGGGAGGCTGACGTGGGAGGATCATTTGAGCCCAGAAGTTTGAGGCTGCAGTGAGCCATGATCATGTCACTGCACTCCAGTCTGGGTGACAGACCTATACCCTGTTGAAAGAAAGAAAGTAAAGAAATAAAGGAAGCAAAAGAAAGAAGGAAGGAAGGAAGGAAGGAAGGAAGGAAGGAAGGAAGGAAGGAAGGAAGGGAAAATATATATTGCATTGTGACAGAAGTTAGTATTAGCTTCCCATGATTTATACATAGATTCACACACAATATAGTTGAGTTAAAATAGATCACATATCTTTGTTCTTTGTATAGAACAACAGAGGAAGCTAATTCATCTAAATACTTTATCTGAAGAAGCTTATATTTGTAATGCATATAGTAATTCTACTAAAGACTAAAGTATTTTATTTTATGCTCAATTAATTAGCTTGCATTCTCTTTAAAGTTATGATATGGTTTGGCTGTGTCCCCACCCAAATCTCATCTTGAATTGTAATTCCCATGTGTCATGGGAGGAATCCATGGGAGGTGGCTGAATTATGGAAGTGGGTCTTTCCTGTGCTGTTCTCATGGTAGTGAATGAGTCTCCTGAGATCTGATGGTTTTAAAAACAGGAGTTTCCCTGCATAAGCTCTCTTTTTGCCTGCTGCCATCCATGTAAGACATGACTTGCTTCTCCTTGCTTTCCGCCATGATTGTGAGGACTCCAGTCGTGTAGAACTGTAAATCCATTAAACCTCTCTCTTTTGTAAACAGCCCAGTCTTGGGTATATCTTTATCAGCAGTGTGAAAATGGACTAATACAAGTTACAAATTAAACTCCAACATGGAGTCAAAGAATATATGAAGATTTTTTTAAAAATTAAATGAAGTTGGTTAAACCCACTGTTATGGGTTAAACTGTGTCCTCCCCCATCCCCAAATTAGTATTTTGAGGCCCTAATCTCCAGTACCTCCGAGTGTGACCATATTTGGAAATTGGGCTGTTAAAGAGGTAGTTAATTAAAATGAGGTCATTAGGAAGGGCTCTAATCCAATCTGACTGGTGTAGTTATATGAAAAGCAAATTTGGACACACAGAGAGACACCCGGGTTTCCTGAGTACAGAGGGAAGACCATGTGAGGCTGCAGTGAGAAGGTGGCCATCTACAAGCCAAGGAGAGAGGCCTCAGGAGAAAACAGCTGCTGACACATTGATCTCAAACTTCCAGCCTTCAGAAGTGCAAGAAAATACATTTTTGCTGTTCCAACCACCAGTCTGTGGTATAGTCATGCATCACTTACTCACAGGGATACATTCTGAGAAATTTGTAGTTAGCCTTTTCGTAGTTGTGTGAATGTCATAGAGTGTACTTACACACACCTAGATGGTACAGCCTACTGCACACCTAGGTATATATTTTAGCCTATTGGTCCTAGGCCACACACCCATATAGTATGTCACTGTACTAAATACTGTAGCAGCTGGAACACAATAGTAAGAGTATGTGTGTATATAAACATATGTAAACAAAAAGAAGAGGTACAGTAAACAATGTGTTATCATAATCTTATGGCACTACCTTCTTGCATGTGGTCTGTTGTGCACCAGATCACCTTTTAGTCCCTGATTAAAGTGCTATTTAAGTGTTTCGTTTGTTTGTTTTGTGGACCTTGGCATGTGGGCTGGATGAATTTTATCTGTCTGGAATCCTCACCAAGCATTTCTTGCTTCCTTCTTCCTTACCCATTATCCCTGCTTTGTATTTTGTCCTTTGCTTCACTTCAGCTCTTTCCCTTCCAGGGCTTCGGAAGTGATCCACATGCTGCAACCAGATGTCTTTAAATGTATGAAAGGGGAACAAATGTTGTTTTATTCCAAATGGAAAAAATAGAGAGAAACTGAAAGGTAAGGGGAAGTAGATATTACCAGACCTGAAAAAAATTAGGATGGCATTCTTCCTCACCTTAGAAACAAAGTTTTTAACATGTGAACAGATTTCTAATTAAATTACTTTTAAGTCATTTAATGATTTTACATTTCACTACCTTTGTAAGGCTTTATCTTATTTTCTCTGAAGAAAAACAATTCACTCATTTCCCTCTGTCTATATCCC
Source organism: Rhinopithecus bieti (assembly GCF_001698545.2). Lineage (NCBI taxonomy): Eukaryota > Metazoa > Chordata > Mammalia > Primates > Cercopithecidae > Rhinopithecus > Rhinopithecus bieti. The sequence continues at coordinate 1,502,419 of NW_016804432.1, read as the reverse complement.
TAATTTTGCTTCAAATCTATTTACATTTTATTTCCCCTCATTAAAAGTCACGCCTTGGTAAATAGTAGGCACACAATAATTGCTTGACAGTTGATACCAAATATGTAAATACCAAAATGCATCTTGACATTTTCCACGGATTGCTGTCCTCAGCTGTGGCCTGCATCTGAGCCTCATTATCTCTCTTGGATCATAGTCAGGGGACCCCTAACTAGTCTCCCTATTCTCTTTGTTCCTGGCAATCTATTCACAACACAGTAACCAATGGTTGTTTTAAAATATAAGGCAAATGTGTTACTTTCTCCCGAAAGTCCAAACGCAGCTCTCCATTTTACTCAGTAACACACCAAGATCTTACAATGGCCCACAGGGCTCTAGTAATCTGCCTTTCTCCACAGTCCCGCTCACTCCACCTTACCCAGCTCCCTGCTGTTCTCCAGCCCTCTAGTTTCTATTTTAGAGCCTTTGTACTAGTTTTTCCTTTTGCATGGAATATGATATCCTTGCTATGGGCTGAATTGTGTTCCCCCCAAATTTATATGCTTTAAGTCCTAACACCAGTCCCTCAGAATGTGACTAGTTGGAGATAGGGCCTTTAAAGAGGTATTGAGTTTAAATGTGATCATTAACATGGGCCCTAATAGAATATGATTGTGTCCTTACAAAGAACAGGAAAGCTGGTCACAGACACAGAGGAAAGACCATGTAAAGACATAGGGGGAAGAGGGCCACATACAAGCCAGAGAGGGGTCTCAGAAATATCAATCCTGCTGACATCTTAATCTCAGACTTCCAGCTTCCAGAAGAGTGGGAAAATAAATGTCTGCTTTGTTGCAGCAGCCCTAGGAAACTAACGCAACCCCTAAAGCTCATTCTCTCACCTCCTTCAAGTGTTTTTGAAAATATTACCTTCTCAAAAATACTACCAGGATTGTTCCACTTAAAATTACAACCTCCCCCATTCTCAACATCTCAACTTCTGCTCCCAGTTCGCTTTACTATGCTTTACTTTTTTCACAACAGCATTTATCACCATTTAACACACTCTAAAATTACTTATTTATTATGTATTTTTTATTATCTGTCTTTCCTTGCTAGGATTTGAACTCCGCAAGGGTAGAGATTTTTGTCTTTTTTTATTCCCTGGTATATTCTCTGTGCCGAGCACCTGGAATAGTGTTTGGCTTATAGTAGCTGCTCAACAAATATTCATTGGCTAGCGAAAGAGTAACTGAAACAGAATACTTGCCTGCGTGCCTAACTGAAGATGTATTTTCTTTGATAGACACAATGCATTTCCTCAAATTAATTTAGTCTGTTTTGTTTCAAAATACATGTCTTCTCACATAGTAATTTATGTATTGTTTAATCCAGAAATTGGAAAAAAATTCAAAGATCTATTCCAGTATTTATCGAGCACTTACAAAATATTACTTTTATATATAAATTTTATATACTTTTATAATTAT
>NW_016804432.1:1490506-1500567 GCF_001698545.2 Rhinopithecus bieti | reverse complement strand
TATTTAATTCTAATAAAAAAGATATATATTAGTATTAAATTAAAACTCCCATTTTACAGACTGGAAAATAAAATGATAAAAACATTTAATAACTTGATCAAGGTTCTTGTGTTAGGAATGATGGAACAGAATCTGAACCCAGGCAATCCAAAAGTCTAGGCTTATAACCAGTATATTATACCGCCTGGTAGTGGGATATTATTGATTTTCAAGTCCGTATGTTATAACCCCATGTGCTGTGGACCTCCAGTCCCAACTCTTAAGATTTCTCAGGCCGGGTGCAGTGGCTCATGTCTGTAACCCCAGCACTTTGGGAAGCCGGGCAAGAGGATCGCTTGAGCCCAGGAGTTCAAGACCAGCCTGGGCAACATGGTAAAACCCCGTTTCTACAAAAAAAATTATCTGGGCACGGTGGAACATACCTGTAGTCCCAGTTACTCAGGGGGCTGAGGTGGGAGGGTCACTTGAGCCCAGGGGACAGATATTGCAGTGAGCCGAGATCGTACCACCACATTCCAGTTGGGCGACAGAGTGAGACTCTCTCTCAAAAAAAAAATTTAAAAAAGACTTTCAAAGTTGTAATAGGAAGTATAAGCATATATACATATATATTTGTATATAGTTTATGCAAATAAATAATAAACTATAAATTCTGCTTTTAATGGAAATATAATTAAATTTCTTATTTTAAAGATGCCTTTTACTTGGTATCAAATTTCTCCCTTAAGTTGCTTTCTCAGTCTGAATTACTTGTTTTTCTTCTAGAAGCAGTCAGGCATGCCTAATAGCATTATCACATTCTTTGATGTCTCCATTTTATATTTTGGAGGGAAGTTTTAGCTAAAAAACAAACAAACTTTTCTTAAATATCAGAAAATAATATTCACATGAGTAAATTTTAGGTTAATGGTATTCACCAAGGAAGGTAAAATATCTCAGTCACTTAATCTGATAAAGTCACAAGGCAATTAAATATATTATCTTAAGACTGTGACCCTTGGGTAACTCTGATCTTCAGACTTGAAGAATGGGAATGATTTATTTCCTCCTCTGCACCCAGACTGCAATCTAGGTGTCAACAGAACTAGGTGAGGAGTGGTGTTTTAAATTATGATTGCTTAACTCTATTGAACAGGCTTATACGAGGTATGAATGATTGACCAAAAGGAAGGTGCTGTGCACTGAATGTTTGTATCCTCCAAAATTTATATGTTGAAATCTAATACTCGAGGTGATGGTATTTTGATATGAGGCCTTTGGGGAGGTAATTAGATCATGAGCACCACCTTCATGAATGGGATTAGTGCCCTTACAAGAAGAGGCCAGAGAGCTAACTTGTTCTCTTTCTGCTATGTGAAGATGCAACAAGAAGTTGGTAGTCTGCAACCTGGAAGAGAGTCCTCACTAGAACACAACCATGCCAGCACCCTGATCTTGGACTTCTCAGCCTTCAGAACTGTAAGAAATACATTGCTGTTGTTTATAAGCCACTCAGTCTGTGGTACTTTGTTATAACAGCCTGAGCTAAGACAGAAGACAGAAGCTTATCAGATGTCTATAAAAATTATCACTCTATTTAAATACATACATTATGGACCAAACCCCTTCAGCATCTTGGAGCCCATTGTAGCTGGGGCATCAATGACGTGCCATAGTCATTCTGAGTCTGTTGTTGGTGGCTCACCTCACTTATTCCGCACAGCATTTGTTGGCAAATCTTCACTAGTCGTGTTAACTCCCCTGAAATACACTACCTCCCTGTTTGTCTCAGAAAACAACTTGCCTCTATTTTATAGAGAAAAGAAGGGCTTTTGAAGAAGAATAAAAAAATCCCTCAGTTTCTGGCCCTTGTAGCTGATAACTCAGATAGACATTTCAGTTCTCATCTTACTTTACTCCCACCTCTTGGACCATTCCAGGTTCTCCTTAGTTAGCTGCTGCTTCGTTTCCTGCCCTTGATATTATGTGTTTTAAGCCTTCTTTTCTGACTTTAAACACAGCATCTGTGTTATATGCTGAACATTTCCAGATTAATATCTCTAGCCCAAACTTCTCCTTGGCACTCAACACTTGCATGTCCAATTGTTGACATGCCATTCTCTTGAATGTCTCACTTTACAAGTCCAAAACATGTTTTCTCCTAATCCTGCTTGTCTTTTAGCTCTGCAAGCTAAAAGAAAAGAGGACCATCATCTGCCCAGCTGTTTAAGCTAGAAATCTGGCATTGTGCTCAATTCCTTCCTCTTCCTGTCTATACCCAGACTATCTAGTCTAACAGCAAGTCCTATGATATTACTTCCAAAATACATCTCAAACCAACCCACTCTCCATTCTCATTTTCCTCTTTTAGTTCCAGGCTGCATTTATCTCTCTTCAGACGGGGTTCCCTGCTTCTATTCTTGCTCCTTATGAGCTCTTGACCCTAGGATTCCCTTTCCATCTCCCATATCGTATTTCAGGTCCTCATCACTCTTCCTTTGGACCACTGCCATAACCTCTTGTCTTCTTTCATTCTAATCCCTTTGCCATATTGCTGCCAGTTGGGTAAAAAAGAATGCTTAGAAACGTGCTTAATCCAGCATCTCCCTAACCAGAGTGAGCATGGAACACTTTTCTCTTGCATACATGTTCGCATCCAGTTTGAGAAATGCTGATTTAGAGCAGCCTTTCTACTGCTCCTTTTAGTTTTTTGTTTCATTAAAGTTCCCTGTACTGGCCAGGAACGGTGGCTCACACATATAATCCCAGCACTTTGGGAGGCCGAGGCAGGTGTATCACGAGGTCAAGACATCGAGACCATTCTGGACAACATGGTGAAACCTGTCTCTACTTAAAATACAAAAAATAGCTGGGTAGGGTGGCAGACACCTGTAGTCCCAGCTACTTGGGAGGCTGATGCAGGAGAAATCCCTCGAACCTGGGAGGCAGAGGTTGCAGTGAGCCGAGATTGCGCCAGTGCACTCCAGCCTGGTGACAGAGCAAGACTCAATCTTAAAAAAAAAAAAAAAAAAAAAAAAAAAAAAAATTCCTTGTCTTATGTGCAGGTTGACTTAAGCTAGGACAGTTTCATGGCCTGGTAAGTGCCCTCGATGATTGCTTTCCAACCTGATCATGATCTCTACCTATTCCATTTTTCTGTCTTGGTCTGCCTTAATATCAAAGTTATTTTGTATGAAATTTCTTAAAGGTATCTATATACCACCTTAGGAGACTTCCATTTCATTTTCTTGGTACTGATTAAAGTGGCTATAATTTTTCTGTATAACATTTTAAAACATTTGTATAGATACATCATTACAGAAAATTTCCAGCTGATCTAGTAGGGATTTAAGCTTTTCTGAAAGAAAAAAATACATTATCCTAGAAATCGCTTGAATTTTTGTCCTATCACACTTGAACTATACCTTATTGGTAGTTAAAACACTTAAAATACAGAAGAATAGATCTTTTCCATATTCCTTTGCACAAAATAGATAGCATTCTATTCTGAGAAGCCAGTTGAATACCGAGAATAGTATATCATTCTGTTGTGGGCAGTACAAACTAAAAATCTGCAAAATGTCTCTCTCATGTTTTATTATTCAAGCAGCTTCTCACCTCTTTGCTAACAGATCTGCTAATACTTCATCATCTTAAGAACAGAGTTGAGGCCTCAAGCCGAAAAATTGCAAAGTTTCAATTACTTGTCCTACTTTAATTTATTTTTAAAGCAGACAAAGAACAGTGTTTTGATGGCCTGTGCTACTGGACCTCTCATGCTCGGCATGACTGCAGACAGCTGCAACCAAAGTTAGCAAGAGGCTAACCAGCTTTGACCTGACTGCGGAACTCCATCAATAATCTGAAGGAAATGCTGGGGCTGCAGCCAAGGGAGTTGACAGCTGTCTTCTTAAGAGCATTTCACAACAATTTCAGAGAGCCTGATTGTAACTTCTTTTTAGAATTCTCTGGTTTTGAATTTTGGAAGACCGAGAAGTTGAATGGGACTAATCTGAAGAATGTCATAATAGCTCCATTCAGGACTCAAATAAAACAATACATTTGATGGAACTGTGAAATAAATACTGTTTAGAGAGAAAGCAAGGTATCATTATTACTGGCATTATTTTCAAACGACAGACTCAGCTCTAAAAAGTAAACTGTCGTTATAAGATATATAAGTAAAATAGACTGACCCACATTAAAAACATTAAAATCATAAGTATTTTGACATATATTTGTAGTTAGGTCATTTTATAGGTATGGTAATTAAAATAAATAAAATATTGGCCTAAGAATTGATGGATTAGTGAGATATAGTAAGTAACCCAGAAATTAACCGTGTAAAACTTTAAAATCAGACAAAGGCAGTAGCGCAAATCAAAAAGGAATAAGAATTATTAAATAAATAGTGTCATGGCAATTGAGTAGACACAAAAATAATTACTTTATTGTAGTTATTCTAATAAGGATGGGTATATTAAAACCAGGGCGCATTTAGAGCTAATTAAATAAATACTAACAGACACTCAATAATAGGGAGTTGCTTTTGTAAATTGTGGCATATTTATGAGATGAAGCTGTAAACTGCTATTAAAACTTGTGGTTACAAAGATTATTTGGCAACTGAAAGTATGATATAATAAGTTAAAATGATAGACTTTAGCAAAATTCATGCACCTATATTACTTAAGATTAAGTTCAGTCAGATATGGTGGCTCATACCTGTAATCCCAACAATTAACAATTTGGGAGGCTGAGGTGGGAGGATTGTTTGAGGTCAGGAATTCAAGAACAGCCTGGGCAACATAGTGAGACCCTTGTCTCGAAAAAAAAAAAAAAATTAAGCTCACATATGTGTGAAGACAGCCCTAACTAACAGTGGCATAAAGTAGATAGAAGCTTATTTCCCTGTTAAATGAAAGTTCATTTGGCAGTCCAGGGCCGGGATGCTGATGGCACATGGACATTAATGCTGTTGATCCACTATGCACAGATTCAACATTGAAGCTAAAGATGGAAGCATTTCTGTGTTCCAGGCAGCACAGGATGAAGGAATAAATACAAAGGGTCTATGAACTGTCTCTGAAGGATGATTCCCAGAAGTTGCCATATGACCCTTCTGCTTTGAGTCCTCTGGCCTGAATTCAGTCAAGTGGCCAGTCTGGCTGCAAACTGGGAAAGGCAGTCTTTAATCTGGATGGTCTTGTGTGCAGACAAAAGTCAGGAACTCCATTACCAAAGAAGAAGGGAGAAGGGATTTGAGGGGACAGCCAAAGTCTCCGTTATATCATCATTTTACAACTATGTAAAAAAGCAAAGAGGGAAAAGAAAGGAAAGAAACAAACCAGTGGAAGAGGATATGTCATTGGAAGGAAAGACACTCAACTTGTACTTTTGTTCATGTTTGTTGTTTTTAAAGTCCCTACCTTGGCGGTGCCACCAAAAGGAGTTTTTTTGTCCTGGCCTCTTCTCTTCACATTGTCCTCACCATCCCTAGCTCCTGTCTTTTGGGTTACTTTTCCCAAATACCCAAACCCTCTATGCCTTCTCCCCTCTTTGCAGTTCTGCCTGTTTTAGGGATCAATATGTATACAGGTGCTGAACAACAAAAAGACCTACAGTGTAATCACTCTTCACAAGGCAATGATATTTTGTTACTTTCACTTATGGGCATTACTTTCCCTGGAAGGAAGCTTTAGCAACTCACAGAGAAAGCATTACACTAGTTAATCATTGTGCCCAGCTTGCTCATGAACTCCATTTGAGAAAAGCTGTCCTATCCTTAACCTGGACCTGAGGGAGCAACCTAGAGATCTTTGACCCCCATTTCCTGCAGACCACAGCTGGTTGGACCAGAGATAAGCACCTGGCCCAAGAATTGTCTGGAGAGAATAGTACCAGCTAAAGAGGTAATAATGGAGGTGAACTGGGCCAACTGGAGGACATATGCGGAAGGCAAGCAGAAACCTTTGAGTGAGAAGAGTTGTAAGGCCCAAAAATGATGCATCAGTGGGACCAGGTGTGGTGGCTCACACCTACAAGACCAGCCTGGGCAACATAGTGAGACCCTGTCTCCGTGAAAAAAATTAAAAAATTAGCCTGGTGTAGTGGCACACACCTGTAAGGCCAAGGAGGGAGGATCACTTGAGCCCAGGAGTTTGGGGTTGCAGTAAGCTATGATTGTGCCACTGGACTCCAGCCTGAGCAACAGGTTTTTTAAAAAGTGGCATCAGTAGAGAGAGAGGGATTAGAGGATTGGTTGGTCATGATATTTTTGTATGGAAATTCCTTCCTACCATTTCTCAGGAAATTTATGTTTTCCTGAATGCTGAATCTCTAGAAAACTCAGTTGAGAAATCAGGAAAACAGGGAGAGTATTCAAATTCTCCTGTGAAAATTAAAGCCTAACAATTAGCATAGAAACATTATTAGATCCATGGAAACCACTAATGTCAAGTTTAAAGCAAGAACAGGAAACACTAACATGTGGAGTCAAAGGCTAAAGTCAACATTTCCGGGAATGGGACAAGAGCACATGGAAGATAAGTGGTCACAATCCAGTCAGTCAGTCTTGCTTGCAGCCGTGGACACATTACAAGTGTGTTTTCATGGCCCCATCTCTTTTTAATGGTGAGTTATTCTTGCAAAAAAAGAAAGTGTATATGCTTAGTTTACTTTATACAAATCGTGTGAGTGGTGTTCCAAGAAATAAGTTTTGGAAGCAAAATAAGTTCTTAATTTGCCAAATCGGTAAAATCCTATAAACCTTGCTAGGAGATCTGAATGAAATTACATGAATACTATCCAATAATGTTTGCTGGTGTTTTCAATGTTTAAATACTCATTGCAGGCTGTAGATCTTTGTAAATACTGTAATAGGAAAAAGCGGAGAGAAAAAAATGTGAATGTTCCCTATATAAAATGGGAAACAGATCCAAAATCTGAATTATCAAAAGCAATATTGATTTCAGCTGCAAAACCAATATCAGAGCAAACAGACAAAATATTTTCATCATTAAACAATGACATAAACTTAAGGAGGAGGTTCCAAGATGGCCGAATAGGAACAGCTCTAGTCTACAGCTCCCAGCATGTGCCATGCAGAAGACGGGTGATTTCTGCATTTCCAAGTGAGGTAGTGGGTTCATCTCACTGGGGCTTTTTGGACAGTGGGTACAGCCCAAGGAGTGGGGCAGGGCATCGCCTCACACAAGAAGCACAAGAGGTTGGGGAATTCCCTTTCCTAGCCAAGGGAAGCTGTGACAGATGGTACCTGGAAAATCAGGACACTCCCACCCAAATACTGTGCTTTTCCAATGGTCTTAGCAAACGGCACACCAGGAGATTATATCCCATGCCTGGCTCAGAGGGTTCCATGTCCACGAAGCCTCGCTCACTGCTAGCACAGGAGTCTGAGCTCAAACTACAAGGTGGCAGCGAGGTTTGGGGAGGGGTGTCTGCCATTGCTGAGGCTTCAGTGGGTAAACAAAGCAGCCAGGAAGCTCGAACTGGGTGGAGCCCACTGCAGCTCAAAGAAGCCTGCCTGCCTGTGTAGACTACACCTCTGGGGGCAGGGCATAGCTGAACAAAAGGCAACACAAATTTTGCAGACTTAAACATCCCTGTCTGACAGCTTTAAAGAGAGTAGTGGTTCTCCCAGCATGGAGTTTGAGATCTGAGAATGGACAGACTGCCTCCTCAAGTGGGTCCCTGACCCCAGAGTAGCCTAACTGGGAGACACTTCCCAGTAGGGGCCGACTGACACCTCATACAGAAAGGTGACCCTCTGAGATGAAGCTTCCAGAGGAAGGATCAGGCAGCAACATTTGCTGTTCTGCAGTAGTTGCTGTTCTGCAGCCTCCGTTGGTGATACCCAGGCAAACAGGGTCTGGAGTGGACCCCCAGCAAACTCCAACAGACCTGCAGCTGAGGGTCCTATCTGTTAGAAGGAAAACTAACAAACAGAAAGAACATCCACAGCAAAACCCCATCTGTACATCACCATCATCAAAGACCAATGGTAGATAAAACCACAAAGATGGGGAGAAACCAGAGCAGAAAAGCTGAAAATTCTAAAAATCAGAGCATCTCATCTCCTCCAAAGGAATGCACCTCCTCGCCAGCAACAGAACAAAGCTGGACAGAGAATGACTTTGATGAGTTGAGAGAAGAAGGCTTCAGATGATCAGTAATAACAAACTTCTCCAAGCTAAAGGAGGATGTTTGAACCCATCGCAAAGATGCTAAAAACCTTGTAAAAGATTAGACAAATGACTAACTAGAATAAACAGTGTAGAGAAGACCTTAAATGACCCGATGGAGCTGAAAACCATGGCATGAGAACTACATGACCATGCACAAGCTTCAGTAGCCTATTCAATCAAGTGAAAGAAAGGGTATCAGTGATTGAAGATCAAATGAATGAAATGAAGGGAGAAGAGAAGTTTAGAGAGAAAGGGGGTAAAAGAAACGAACAAAGCTTCCAAGAAATATGGGGCTATGTGAAAAGATCAAATCTACATCTGATTGGTTTACCTGAAAGTGACGGGGAGAATGGAACCAAGTTGGAAAACACTCTTCAGGATATTATCCAGGAGAACTTTCCCAGCCTGGCAAGGCAGGCCAACATTCAAATTCAGGAAATACAGAGAATGCCACAAAGATACTCCTCGAGAAGAGCAACTCCAAGATGCATAATTGCCAGATTCACCAAAGTTGAAATGAAGGAAAAAGTGTTAAGGGCAGCCAGAGAGAAAGGTTGGGTTACCCAAAAAGGGAAGCCCATCAGACAAACAGTGGATCTCTCAGCAGAAACCCTACAAGCCCGAAGAGAGTAGGGGCCAATATTCAACATTCTTAAAGAAAAGAATTTTCAACTCAGAACTTCATATCCAGTCAAACTAAGGTTCATAAGTGAAGGAGAAATAAAATCCTTTACAGACAAGCAAATGCTGAGAGATTTTGTCACCACCAGGCCTGCCTTACAAGAGCTCCTGAAGGAAGCACTAACATGGAAAGGAACAACCGGTACCAGCCACTGTAAAAACATGCCAAATTGTAAAGACTATCGATGCTAGGAAGAAACTGCATCAACCAACAAGCAAAATAACCAGCTAACATCATAACGACAGGATCCAATTCACACATAATGGTATTAACTGTAAATGTAAATGGACTAAATGCTCCAATTAAAAGACACAGACTGGCAAATTCAATAAAGAGTCAAGGCCCATCAGTGTGCTGTATTCAGGAGACCCATCTCATGTGCAGAGACACATATAGGCTCAGAATAATTGGATGGAGGAAGATCTACCAAGCAAGTGGAAAACAAAACAAAACAAAAGGCAGAGGTTGCAATCCTAGTCTCTGATAAAACAGACTTTAAACCAACAAAAATCAAAAAAGACAAAGAAGGCCATTACATAATGGTAAAGGTATCAATTCAGCAAGAAGAATGAACTATCCTAAATATATGTGCACCCAATTCAGGAGCACTCAGATTCATAAAGCAAGTCATTAGAGACCTACAAAGAGACTTAGACTCCCACACAATAATAATGGGAGACTTTAACACCCCACTGTCAACATTAGTTAACAGAAAGTTAACAAGGATATCCAGGAATTGAACTCAGCTCTGCACCGAGCAGACCTAATAGACATCTACAGAACTCTTCACCCCAAATCAACGGAATATACATTCTTCTCAGCACCACATCACACTTATTCCAAAATTGACCACATAGTTGGAAGTAAAGCACTCCTCAGCAAATATAAAAGAACAGAAATTACAACAAACTGTCTCTCAGACCACAGTGCAATCAAACTAAAACTCAGGATTAAGAAACTCACTCTAAACCGTGCAACTACATGGAAACTGAACAACCTGCCCCTGAATGACTACTAGGTACATAACGAAATGAAGGCAGAAATAAAGACGTTCTTTGAAACCAATCAGAACAAAGACACAACATACCAGAATCTCTGGGACACATTTAAAGCAGTGTGTAGAGGGAAATTTATAGCACTAAATGCCCACAAGAGAAAGCAGGAAAGATCTAAAATTGACACTCTAACATCAC
>NW_016804432.1:1434273-1488174 GCF_001698545.2 Rhinopithecus bieti | reverse complement strand
AAAGGATTATAAATCATGCTGCTATAAAGTCACATGCACACATATGTTTATTGCGGCACTATTCACAATAGCAAAGACTTGGAATCAACCCAAATGTCCATCAGTGACAGACTGGATTAAGAAAATGTGGCACATATACACCATGGAATACTATGCAGCCATAAAAAAGGATGAGTTCATGTCCTTTGTAGGGACATGGATGAAGTTGGAAACCATCATTCTGAGCAAACTATCACAAGGACAGAAAACCAAACACTATATGTTCTCACTCATAGGTGGGAATTGAAAAATGAGAACACTTGGACACAGGGTGGGGAACATCACACACTGGGGCTTCTTGTGGGGTTGGGTGAGAGGGGGAGAGATAGCATTAGGAGATATACCTAATGTAAATACAGTTAACAGGTACAGCACACCAACATGGGACATGTATACATATGTAACGAATCTGCACATTGTGCACATGTACCCTAGAACTTAAAGTATGTATATAAAAAAAGACATAAACTTATAAGAAGGTACATGTACTCAATGTCCAACTTGAGGATGCTTTTGGACCTACTTCAAAATCTGACTATCAATGCAAAAAGAAAAAATATTTTCTGTTGAACAAGGCAATTAATTCTAGATGTGTTTTAAAGTTTTACTTTAAGAATGATAATTTAAAATATTAAATAGTTATGGTATTCTTTTTTAATTTTAAAATTATTTTATTGCATATTATTTTGTGTTATTCTTGCCTTCTTTTAGTGTTTTAAAAATTATCAGGTAGACATTATTCTTTACATATCATTAAGATAACATGCTAATATATTAGGGTCATCATAATAACAAACCATAATTTATTATTATAATATTTTATAGAAAACTCTGAGAGATTTAGTATCAGCCTATCACAGAAACATGACTTACTGCTTATTACTATGACAATGTATTCTTAATACAGAAAGTGTTATGAAAAATATAGATTACTTATAATTTGAGGAATTGCTGAGAATTTTCAGAAATTCTTATTTTTTTTTGTTTCTGAATCCTGATGATTAATATCTGTTGGGAATTTAGTAGGTCATGGTAAGAACCACAGAAGCAATGACGGGGAGAAATAAGCCATTGCCAAGGTGGGAGGTGGAGTGACTCTTGCTAATTGGTATTGCTAATGAATCTTGCCTTATGCTGAGAGTTGTTCAGTGATCTAGTCCCAAGCCGCTTTCTTCTATTCTTGAGGCTCATCTGCAATGGAATTCGTATTACTTCCAACAGAATTCTGCTTTCTTTATCACCACATCTTACCATACTGTAAATTATTGGAGGTAACCTGAATATGGCAAAAGGCCCTAACATGTAGCCTGGTCAACATGGTGAGATCCCGTCTCTGGAAAAATAACAAATTAGTCATATATGGTGGCGTGTGCCTGTGGTCTCAGCTACTCAAGAGGCAAAGGTGGGAGGACTGCTTGAGCCCCAGAGGTCAAGGTTGCAGTGAGCTGTGATCACGTCACTGCACTCCTGGCCAGGCAAGAGAGTGAGACCCTGCATAAAAAAAGAAAAGAAAAAAAAAAGAATAAAAGACCCTAACATGTACAGAAATTTAAAATTGAAGGATCAATCTAGGTGTGACCGAAGAACATTAGGATTTATTTTCAAGTAGATATAATCAATGAACAAGAAATGACTTTATTTTGCCTCCTAATTAAATAGCTTTATTTACATTAAAATATGGTTTAATCCTAGGTTCTACTCTTTCAGAAGCCTGAACTACTTCAGAAACCCGTGTCTGTCTGGCTTTAGTCTAATGTCAGAATTACTAAACAGGCTAATGAATCATGCTGATTATCCAGGTAGCACTGTGAACTGTAAAATACCTACTACATTGTTTACTACTATAATACAGAATTATTTCTTCAGTCTGAAGTTATTATCAGAAGGAATGACAACATTTCCAAATTAGAACTAACCATTGGAAATGGTGCAGGTGTGTGGAATTCAGGACGTGTTTCACAACTTCACCAAACATGTTTCTTCAATTATAACTCAATTGTGCTACTAATTATGTTATCATTTATCTCTCTATAATTGGAATTTAGTTACTTCTTTACTCTTTTTTTGGAGGCAAAGTCTCGCCTGTTGCCCAGGCTGGTCTTGAAATCCTAGACTGAAGCAATCCTCCACTTTAGACCCTCAAAGTGCTGGGATTACAGGCTTGAGCCACCGTGCCCAGCTGCTTTACTCATTCTTTACCGCTCCTTGGTTTTTTGAGTTACAGCCAAAAGAACTTTTGTATCATACACAACAGTGCTCCAAAAGGAAAATGATATATAAATTTGTTTCCACATCTATTTATAATTAATTTTTTCTCTTTTATTGAAAGAATAATGTAACTGTATTTAAAAATCACCCATGTATTCACCATGTCAACAGGGCTAGTTTCCATTTCAAATATTAGACCCTATGTGTCCACATAATTTATACATTATTTCAATCTCAGACAACTGTATAATATTTTGGTATTTCATTTTAATAAAATACAAATACTATTCTTTATTGCTAGGCTATTTATTATGAGAATATAAACTCTCTTATACCTTATATACCAAAAATCAGTAAACATTTTCTGTAAAGGGCCAGATAGTAAATATTTCAGGTTTTTCAGGTGATATAGTTTCTGTCAAAAGTATTCAACTCTGCCTTTAAAGCATGAAAACAGTGGTAGACAATATATAAATGAATGTGTGGCTATGTTCCAATATACCTTTATTCATGGACACTCAATTTAAATTTCACAATTTTGTTTCACAAAATATTGTTCCTCTGTTGAATGTTTTCAACTATTTAAAAATTTAAAAGCTACATTCGTGGGCCATACAAAAACAGATGGTGGGCTGGATTTGATCACTGGGCCAGTTTGCCAACCCATGTACTATGCTAGATTCATATACACATAAATATTTTCAACATGATGCTTCTACCCACTTTTACTGGTAAGCAATAAACATTACAGTGTTAGTGGTAGCCAGAAATTCAGTTTCATAGGTAAACCTCTCATGGTTTTGAATTGACTTATTTATATGTTCCAATACTGTATATCAGAATATAGATAATAACTAGATTTCATTTGAGTCAAAGTGGTTTAGTTAATCATATATAGAAATACAATTCTTCCCTTTCATCCTCAAAAGGGGAATTAGAAGAAGTAATTAGTGATTTTTACATCATATAAGAAGTAAAATTGCTACATAAGTATGGAATTTAACAAGGCATGTGAACTGGCTTTCATCAAACCCAATTATAAATGTCTAGATTTACATACAAAGGAGACTGCAGGGTGATTGCTGACTTTAGCAGACAATACACAATTGCATTTCTCTATTCAGCAAGCTCAATGAATGCTTTTAAAATATGATTTGGCTTGCACACAGCTTTCCCACAGTTTATCTATCAAATACAGTGAGGAACTGCAAAATGATACAAAACTATCTATGAAATTTTCCCTCAAAGAATGTATCATCTCATTCTCACTTCAGAATGATCAATGGAGTCCTGGAAGTCCTCTAGCTGTCACTCTAGAAAGATTTTTCACCATGCATCAAAGAAACTATTGGTATATATGAAGCATAGTTTATTTGTATATTGCATTTTTACATTTAGAAAATTCCAAAATGCTAGAAAATCCTTTTACTGTCATCACTTGATGACAGTAAGTCTGCTTTCTTGACCAGCCTTTCCTATCCTTTGTACTCTGCTGCAGCCACTTTTTAACTTAAAGCCTTTGGAGCATGGCTCAAACTACAACAGGGACTGAACTTCTAGCTATGGATCTACTCCCTTTGCCTTTGGAAACAGAAAGGCTGCAGCAGTTGCTTGATGCCATATGTTGGTGCTTGCTAGGAACTAGATACTTTCTCATTGGTGGTAAAATCTTTGCTTTTGCTTTATGTTTTTAATGTGAATTGTAAAGTAGAAATTCCTACACATACTGATTATGAGTGTGAAGCAACTAGTCTGAATTTGGGCCAGCTTCCACTTGTTCCTATGTGGTAGAGGAGCCAGTAGGTGTGACTTGGTGGTTCTGGAGTCAAAGCCTGCCACATGTCTTAAGGGTTTTATTCTGGTGGAAAAATCTGAAACTTCATAAATCTCAATGTTCAAATTAGAAGCATTTTTAATGAGATATTTTCTGTTTACTCTGCTGAGTCTGACCCTTTCAATTCTTTTTTTTTCCTGGCATATAGTTATAACTAGATTATACCAACATGATACTCACATAGTTTCAAGTGGGATATTAATTTACTTTCTAAAGGAACATTAGATTTTCAAATTCCAGATTTCTATAGTTTTCCATCAAGCACTTTATCTATAGTAAGGCTTGCTGTTACTAAAGTCCTTACTGGCAAGTGACTTTACAGATGTGGAAAGTGCCACAGGCAAATGAAGTTACTTGTCTAAAAATTGTCAGGAAATTCTGGATTCCTTGAATTATAATATTTTTCTTATCCTTTTGAGCTGCTTCCCAGCTTAGATTTTACAAAACACCTTAAACTACTTTTGAGTTAAATAGAATTTTCTTATGGTTGAGTCAAATCTCTTTGGACATTATAAAGTGTTCCAAGAAACATTAGAAATAACACAATATTTTCCTGTTATAGTTTTATATTCAATTTCACTTTGAACCTTTAAACATAAAATAGTCCTTTAAGTATACTCCCTAATTGGAACTTAACTTTTTTCACCCTTTATCATCTATTTAAAATGACATTTCTGATGGATGTTGGAAAGGTTCACTATTCCACTGACTATTCAAAAGGATTCACTTTTCATTTTTCAGATGAAGCCACTTTTTCGGAGTGAGCTTTGGAAATCAATGTAAAAGTCAGTTCTCCTTATATGTACATAGTAACATCATTTTCTTCATGTGAATACTTTTCTATGTTTCTATAATGCTCCTAAGAAAGGCTAGGTTCTCAATCTTTAATTCAGAAGTTATCACTAATATTAACATCCTACATGTATCTCCAGATTCGTATAATGATTAGATATTGAGACTCTTACTAGGTCAAGGAACAGAGAAGATAATACAGTAGACACCTAGTTTTACAAATTCTTAGGGAAGAAAGAAAACTATTGTTATATAGAAACTGATGATGAACAACATAACCTAGAAACTGGAGATGAGCAAAATAACCTAGAATATGACAGTAGTTGTTAATCAGAAGACTAAACCAAATAAAGGTGGGCTATGGCCTGTTCAAGAACCAAAATTATGAATGCTATTTACAATGTAGTTTTCTAAGAAGCAGACCAAGCAGCTACTATTCTGTTTATTCTTTCCATCAATAGGTAAGGATTTTTTTTTTTGACATCTACTATAAGCAAGGTGTTGTTTTACATTCTGAAAATTCAAAGACTCTTGCCCTCTATGATCTCATGATCTAATGGGCAAAGTCCCTAGTCCATAAGAACAAAACATTTTCTGCCATTTGTAATGAAAGACCTCTCACTGCCCAATTCAAAATTTCAAAGGATTTCTTAAATGTATTCGTAAAAGTGTACTGAATGTTCACAGAAATTGCTTTGGGTGTGGTATGAAATGGCCTAATTTTTGGTTGTCAGTGGTTAAGAGTAAGATGCTTTATTGGATTCAGATGTGCAGAGAGCTCTCTCGGATAACAGTGCTCAGACATATTGAGGTAAATTTGAGGAAGAGAAACGTGTTTTGTCAGATAGTAAATATATCGATTCCTATATTCTATTTCTGGATCCATCACTGAAGCATTTTCTTATTTTTTTAATGCTTCAGTTTTCTCACCTATAAAATAAGATGATTGAATTAAATCTCTAAAATCCTTTCTAGAATATAATACAATATATTTCAAGAGTTAAAAAATTGGAAGAAGTCATTTTTTTATCATGTACCAGAACTGATAGGAATTGAACAACTATAGGCTCTATGGCTAAAATGACCAAGAAACCATGATAAGAACAAGAAAGGAAATAACATAGAAAATAAGAACATTTTTTCCCAAGGACTGGAAAAAACAGCTGGACAGAAACATTAAAAACAATTCATAACAACCTGGCTGGAGCATGCTTGAGTTGAGTTTGTAGGGCATGTACCTTAACAAAATAAAACTCTTTTGACTGCATATTCCCTTCCTGCCTCAGTCTCACTTCTTTGCTTCAGATTCACAGCAAATACATTGAAAAGACATGCCTGACTTTCTAGCTCCATAATCTCATTGCCATCGGGTTTTTGACCTTTTACTCCACTAAAATGGCTCTTTTTAAGTTACCAGTGCTCCCCACGTCGCCAAATTCAGCGATTACTTCTTTGTCTTCTTCTCTCAGCAGGACTGACACACTCAACAACCCTCTCTTTTCTCTTTTTGTCCTCTTTAGTCCAACATTCCTGATTTATGCCTGCCTCACTGATAACTCTACAGTTCCTGCCTCTTGTTCCTCCTCCTATGCCTGTTCTGTAAATATTGCAATGTGATAGAATCCAGTCTTCTCTTTCCTAGCTGCACTACTCTCTGTCTCTTGATCTCATTTGCTCCATGACTTTAAAATACATTTATGTGAAGATGACTTCCAAATATGTATCTCTATGCCTCAAGTCCCAGATTTGTAGTTTTCACTGCACACCTGCTGTCTTCCCTTGGATGTCAATAAGCATATCGAACTCAACATATTTAAAGAGAATGTTGGAAACAATCCTCCACCACCATCAC
Organism: Rhinopithecus bieti; assembly: GCF_001698545.2. Classification (NCBI taxonomy): domain Eukaryota; kingdom Metazoa; phylum Chordata; class Mammalia; order Primates; family Cercopithecidae; genus Rhinopithecus; species Rhinopithecus bieti. Next base: position 1,481,449 of record NW_016804432.1, on the reverse strand, counting down.
TGGGAAAGCTGTTCCTCACTCGGGCTTTCCTACCTTAGAAATAACTTAAATGAGCTGAGTGTCAGAAAAGTGAAAACAGATAAACTGGTCACTTAATCTAGTTACATAGCTAGTTAGGGGCGGAGCCAGAGATGTAACTCAGATCACTGGAATCTCAGTTCAAGTTTTAAAATATATTCCACACTACGTTGGTATTTTTGAATCAGATATCAGGTATGATTTTTGCTGTCACTGGTTTCTGATGCATATATTGTAGTCATTGTGTGATGGATAAGAATGAATTCATTCTGCTCAGCAGCTGCCCAAACTTTTATAACTCACCCCATTTATATTTATTGAATAAATTTACCTTCAACTTGCCATGGAAACAGAAGTGATCTAGTAAATAATTCCTCAACTTCCCACCATCCTATCTCTAAACTTTCCTTCACCTGCCTTATACCTCTTCCGTAATCTCAATTGGAATCTACTATAACGTAAAACTTTTAAACATTTTATATGTTTTTAGAGACAAAGTCTCACTCAATTGCCCACACTGGAGTGCAATGGCATGATTATGGCTGACTGCAGCTTCAAACGTCTGGGCTGAAGTGATTCTCCCACCTCAGCCCAGCTGGAACTACAGGTGTGTGCCACCATGCCTGGCCAATTTTTAATTTTTTGTAGAGACAGCGTCTTGCTTTGTTGCCCAGGCTGGTCTAGAACTCCTAGCTTTAAGCAATCCTCCCAGCTTGACTTCTCAAAGTGCTGGGATTACAGGCTTGAGCCACCATGCCCAGCTAAATTAAATTTAAAAAAAAGAAAAGAAAAGTTGAATGAACAGAGCTGTTCCTCCTTCTTAGAACTGTTTTCTCTTGAGTTCTCTATCACCATTACCTCCTGGTTTTCTTTGTACCTCTCTCAGACTCCTTCACTGATCTTATCTACAACTTAAAATGTGTTTCACTCTGGAGTTCCATCCTAGGTCTTTTCTAATGTTTAACTGTTTCTCTTTGGGGGAACCCCATTTATTCCACATCTTTGCATAATACCTGTAGGTATGATCCATATACCCAGTGGGGATGTAAAACTACTCTATCTTCAGCTTGCATATTTTTATCTGACCTTCATTTTTTATTATTTTTTATTTATTTATTTTATTTTATTTTGTTTTATTTGAGACGGAGTCTCACACTATCTCCCAGACTGGAGTGCAGTGGCGCGATCTCGGCTCACTGCAACCTCTGCCTCCCGGGTTCACGCCATTCTCCTGCCTCAGCCTTCTGAGTAGCTAGGACTACAGGCACCCGCCGCCATGCCCAGCTAATTTTTATTGCATTTTTAGTAGAGACGGGATTTCACCATGTCAGCCAGGATGGTCTCGATCTCCTGACCTCATGATCCGCCTGCCTCGGCCTCCCAAAGTGCTGGGATTACAGGCGTGAGCCATTGCACTCAGCCCTGACCTTCATATTTATGTTTCCAACTAGACCTGGGTATTGGAGCAATCCGCTTATCAAACCTATATTTTCATACCACACCTCACCAAGGTTTGCCTACAGACATCAGTTTTCAATCACTGCCATCAAACGCATTAGCAGATATGTATGAAGACGCTACCTCTGTTGGATAAGTATGTGTATCAAAAATTATACTTACCACACTTTGTCTTAAGGAGAGTACCATATAAGATGGTAATGTTTGTGATGTGATGGGTAACAGCTGGCAGGATAAACTATGTTTTAGGAGGATGGATTATTTAATTCTAGGTTTTTGTTTTGCTGACTGGAGAGTGCAATTTTGGGCCAAGAGCCAGACTCTTAAGAATAATACATGAAGGCTGAGAACCTGCCTTGCTTTCTCTAACTTTCCCCACACTGTACTTGCTGCCTCCTCTAAATAAAAAAACAAAAATAAACAACAGCAACAACAAAAAACTTCAGTAAGGTTTCAGGATACAAAGTCAATGTGCAAAAATTAGTAGCATCTCTATATATCAATAACATTCAAGCTGAGAGACAAATCAAGAATGCAACTCCATTTGAAATAGCCACAAGAAAAATAAAATACCTAGGAATACACATAACCAAGAAAGTGAATGATCTCTACAAGCAGAACTATAAAACACTGCTAAAAGAAGTTGTAGATGACAAAAACAAATGGAAACACATTCCATGTTCATAAACTGGAAGACTCAGCCTTGTTAAAATGGCCATACTGCCTGAAGCAATCTACAGATTCAATGCTTTTCCTATCAAACTATCAATGCCATTTTTCACAGAACTAGAATAAACTATTCTAAAATCGATATGGAACCAAAAGAGAACTCAAATAGCCAAAGCAATCCTAACCAAAAGAACAAAGCCAGAGACATCACATTACCTGACTTCAAACTATACTATAAGGCTACAGGAACCAAAACAGCATGGTACTGTTACAAAACCTGGTATAAAAACAGATGTACAGACTAATGGAACAGAATAGAGGCCCCTAAAATGAAGTTGCACACCTACAACCATCTGATCTTTGACAAAACAAGCAATGAGGAAAGGACTTCCTATTCAATAAATGGTGCTGGGATAACTGGCTAGCTATGCACAGAAGAATGCAACTGGATTCCTACCTTTCGCCATCACCATAAAAAACAAACAAAAAAAACAAAACAAAAAAACAACAACCAAAAAAACTCAACATGGATTAAAGATTTAAATGTAAGACCTACAATAAAACTTCTAGAAGAAAACCTAGTAAATACCATTTTGGACATCAGCCTTGGCAAGTAATTCTTGACTAAGTTCTCAACTACAACAAAAACAAAAATTGACAAATGGGACCTAATTAAACTAAAGAACTTCTGCACAGCAAAAGAAACTATCAACAGACTAAACAGACGACCTACAGAATGGGGGAAATATTCAGAAACTATGCATCCAACAAAGGTCTACTATCTAGAATCTATAAATAATTTAAGCAATTTAACAAGCAAAAAACAAATAAATTTTTAAAAATGGGCAAAGGACATGAACAGACATTTCTCAAAAGGAGACATACAAATGGCAAAAAAAAAAAGGTAAAAAAAAAAAAATGCTCCGCGTCACTAATCGTCAGAAAAATGCAAATCAAAACCACAATGAGATACCATTTCATACCAGTCAGAATGTCTATTATTAAAAATAAAAATAACAGATGCTGATAAGGCTGTGGAGAAAAAAGAATGCTTACACACTGTGGTTAGAATGTAAATTCATTCAGCCACTGTGGAAAGCAGTTTGGAGATTTCTCAAAGAACTTAAAACAGAACTACCATTTGACCCAACAATCCCATTAGTGGGTATATATCCAAAAGAAAACAAATCGTTTTACTAAAAAGACACATGCACTTGCATGTGCATCACAGCACTATCGCAATAGCAAAGACATAGACTTAACCTAGGTACCCATCAACAGTGGACTGGATTAAAAAATATAGTACATATGCACCATGGAGTACTACACAGACATAAAAAGAAGGAAATCATGTCTTTCACAGCAACATGGATGCAGTTGGAGGCCATTATACCAAGTGAATTAACACAGAAACAGAAAACCAAATACCTCATCTTCTCACTTATGAGTGGGAACTTTGGGTACTCATGGACATAAAGATGGCAACAGTAGACAATGGGGACTACTAGAGAGGGGAGAGAGGGAGAGGGTCAAGAGTTGAAAATCTTTTGGGAGCTATGCTCAGTACCTGGGTGACAGGATTATTTATACCCCAAACTTCAGCATCAAGCCACATACCCAGATAACAAACCTGCACGTGTACCTCCAAAATCTAAAACAAACGTTGAAAAATAAAATAAAATGAAAAAGAAACAAAATAAAGCAACAAAGAATCTACAACTGTCAAGGCATTGTGCTAAATCCTTTATCCACTGCTTCCAATAATCATGGCAAGGTCTACTTGACTTTGATGAAACTAATAAAATCAGAACTTTGGTGAAATGAATCTAAAGAAAAATAGCATATAGGCATATGATTTCTAATTAAATGTTAGAGATGTATGTTCTAAACCAGGTGTGGTGGTGTGTGCCTGTAATCTTAGCTAATTGGGAGGCTGAGATGGGAGGTTTGCTTGAGTTGCCCAACAGATTGAAACCAGCCTGGGCAACATGGTGACACCTTGTCAAAACAAACAAACAAACAAACATACACACACCATGAAAGAAAGAAAGAAAGAAAGAAAGAAAGAAAGAAAGAAAGAAAGAAAGAAAGAAAGAAAGAAAGAAAGAGAGAGAAAAGAAAAGAAAACAGAAGGGAAGGAAGGAAAGAAAGAGAAAGAAAGAAAGAAAAGAAGAGAAAGAAGGAAAGAAAGAAGAAAGAAAGAAAGAAAAGAGAAAGAAAAGAAAGAAAGAACGAACGAACGAAAGAAAGAAAAAGAAAGAAAGAAAGAAAGAGAAAGAAAGAAAGAAAAAGAAAGAAAGAAAGAAAGAAAGGAAGGAAGGAAGGAAGGAAGGAAAGAAAGAAAGATTTGTCTTTTTATCCCTGGAATTTATTATGCATGAATTGAATTGATATGGTCTACATTGTTGCTGAACAAATGCTGAAGAAGTTTCCACATTTCAACCTGAAGCAAATAAACCCATTCGAAAAATATATCAGAGGGATAATTCCATTCTGTTGTAAATAGAATCCAAAATTCATATTTGTGTCTGGAGGCTGATCACTTCTGACCAGCTGAATCTATTTTAAGCAACATGGGAGAGAAAGCATATATTCTGGACATCAAAGATAACAAATACTGTACTTCAGATTTGATTGGTTTAAAAATATTCTAAGAATGCATGAGGCAGGCACATACAAAGATATACAAATCTAAGACTGCATGTTTATCTTGTGACTTTGATTCCACGTCTTCACTCAGAAAATGCCTAGATTAAATTTTTATCCATTTTTGTCAGACAATGTATAAAACCTCAGGACTAGAATTCCTATTGGGAGAAGTTTTTTCTCTATAAAGGAACCCTTGTCATAGTGAATTAATATCACTTTCGAATTCACAAGAAAAATCTGTTAAGGTAGGAGAACATCCAATCAGGTAGAAAAGCATCCTGAAACAATTTGGTTACAAAAATTAAAGAAAATGAAGGTGATGAATTAATCTTTGGCATAGTTTGGCAAAAAGCTTTTATGCTGAGACTGCATTAGTAGTGGATGTCTGGTGTGTGGCATTGAGAAGGATTCCAAGTACAACCACAGGAAAGATCAATGAGTAATATTTGCCTTGGGTGTCGAATTGGGGAATGATAGCCCTCACACAGTGTGTTTGCTGACCCGAGTGTAACAGTGGGACTGTAATGCTGAAAAACCCTCTGGAGAATAAGACATAAATAAGAATTCTGAACATGAAAGGAAATATCGATCTCATGGCCTCCACAAAATATGTAAAGCATTGGTTAGATAAAAGACAAAATCTGGTCTCGAAAGATATAATTAATAGCACTTGAAACAAATTCTATACCCTCGTATTATACGGAATTTGTGTACTTTGATATAGTTGAAATAGGATGATATAAGAGGCTTATCGTCAAATAAGTAATGAAAAACCTATAAATCAAAACAGGGAACATTGCCAGGCATGGTGGTACATGCCTGTAATCCCAGGTACTTGGGAGGCTGAGGCAGGAGCATCCCTTGAGCCTAGGAGTTCAAGATCAGCCTGGAGAACATTAGTGAGATCCCATCTCAAAATAATAAATAACTAAAACAAAATAACATTAAAAAAATAACAAAAGTTCACATTGTTATTATCCAGAGATATGCAACCCAAACGACATGGATTAGTTTCATTAAATCCAAGATTCAAAATCTTGAATGAGAAAAGCAGTATAAGCCCAAACAGGTATCTAACGTTCAGACTTCTTTTCCATTTTCTCTTTTGTTTTTATGCTGATTCCAAGTAGAGCTTTTTACCCACAACTCACCAATCAGGATCTTTTTCTCCCTCTCTCTTTCTAATTTAGTTTCTTTTATAAAACACTTCTGAGATGAAGTGTACCAGGAAAGAAAGAAAAGACAAAGGAAATGAAATGACTAATCACCCAATTAAATTAGAGGCTTATCTTCTGTCTCTACTCTTCTTCCAGTTGGTTATCTATGCATTATGAAGAGTTCAGTGTGCTTTGCAACACACTAGCACTACAATTAAGCTTAATCTATTTATTTCACAACTAGCCAAGTGAAAGTGTTTAGAAAATAGATGTTCTTACAATGTTTTCTGGCTTAATTTCTGCACCTAAACTGGCTATTTTCTCAAGAGAGAGAGATGATAAAAGTACATGCACATTATGCCATACATGTTGAAATAAAAGTTTCAAATCATCTCTAGGGTAAAAATTTTTCTATTCGTTCTGTATTAAAGCCTAGTAAAATTAACTCTGTGCTCACCCTTCTCCCTCCCATTCATTTGTGCCTTCCTCCTTGAAGAAACCTATACATCAGAACAGGAAGTTCTTTCTCTTCAAAGAAGAAGGCACATGTTAAATATTTGAGAAGTTACATTCTTGTGGAAAGAGTAGAATCTTAACTTCTTTAAGCAAAGCACCAAGAAGTAGGTAAAAGCACAACTCTGAGATGATATTTCTTAGGGAACAGATGTAATTGAGGTCTCCCCACATTACTTTATTGGTTCTTATAACACCAGCACACTGTAGCTATTTGGAAAAAAACATGTATTAACAAATTTGATTAAAGAGATATTTACTGAACACATAACTTAGTATGTCAAGGTATTATAAGTACCATAGAGAAATATCAAGATAAACAAAAGACTAACTTTACTATCAAAGAAGTCACAGGCTAGTGGAGAACTCAGGTATTTTTAGAAATCTGTCTCTCCATCAAAAAATGTAATAAAGGTAAACAAAATACGACCAGAGAAGTTAAGTCAATGAAGTATCTTGCTCAAGATGATTTATCATCTTTACTCCAGGCTTTCTGATTTCAAAGACACCTCTTCATAACTTACAAAATACTCAGCCATTTATGCATTAGAAAGAATCCCATTAAATGGTAGTGGCAAGATAGGAGTTGGGATGTGGGGAAGGAAACAATGGAATTAGAAGGCATTGATCCAATGACATTATTTACCAGAAATGATGTTAGAGAACAATTCTTATTCATAAGCAAGAGAATGTAACTAGGTTATATACATACAGTAATTTTTTTGTTTCTAAAGTACATGTTTTTACTTATTTTCATATTTCTGAATTCAGGCTTTATCTTACAAGTTTACATTTAATGTAAAGCTGTTATTAAGTTGATATTACTTTTTATAATCAATGACATCGTAAATGAAGAAATCTTGGTTCTGCTACTCACTCACAATATAATCTGGGCTCTCTGGGTCTCACCTCAGATTCCTCATTTACAAAATTGGAGTGATGATACCTCATAGAGTTTATGAAGATCAAATGAGATAATGTGTGCAAATCACTTAGCAGTCCCTGGCACACGAAAGGTCCACAGCTAAATGTAGTTATTGTCATTTTTATGGCTGTTGGTGTTTACTAGTTCATAGGCTGAACATTGTTTATTGTTTACTTTCGGTAAGAATTTTATCATTACACAAAAAACTGACTATCATCAAGATACAAGCCTGCTTTTTGAAGAAAAGGAATTACTGCAGGGGTTGGAAAGGTGAGGCAAATGAGAGGGGGAGGGTTGGCACATACTGAAAATCTTCTTTGGGAATGTCACCTCTAAGAGAGGTGCTTTCTCTGAAAGCATGCAGGTGCATCATAAGAACATGTCAATTTTCTATTCTGTGAAGGATAAGCAAATTGTGGCTTATCATCAGTGAATTCAAGAGTGATAATAACGCACTGACAGCTATCCAATGACAATGGCAACCACGAATGCGGAGAGAGACTTCAGAAGAAAAACAATTATAATTAGACCACAAGAAGGAATCCAGAAGAATGTAGAAAGTAGAGGGCTACGTGCAAAATTGCTGAGGTTACCTAGCAACAGGGTAGCTTTTGCTGTTAGAAAATGGCAAATGGAATAGTAAGAATAGGATACAACACTGAGCTCAGGAGGGTTGAAATACATGACTTATCAATGAGGTTAGAATTACATTCAGAGCAACATCAGTGCACGATGCTATTTTGTGGCACATGCTTCAGAGAATGGGTTACATAAACAGGTGGTGTGTATGTGTGTGTGTGTGTGTGTGTATGTATGTAATAATTTCATAGTCAGGCCTATAGGAATAAAGAATACTTCCAATATAAATAATTCAGATAGTATGGAAGAAAATGTTAGGTACCACCCCTAACTGGAATGTTCAAGAAAAATAATTATAAATTCAAGGAGACATTCTATATAAACCAGATGTGAGTTGGCAAAATATATGACTTTTCCAAGTAATATTTACATTTTAAGAGGGGGCTCCTGGAAATGCCTTCTTCCAAACTATAAGGTACAGGGGTAAGGATTTCAGCACCTGCAAGGCAGATATTTTTGAAGTAGAGAATCTTTGTAGCAGCTGAGACGGGTTTGCAGCACACAATCTGTTCTTCTGTTCAAGGTCAGTGTGCCCAGATGAAAACCTGCCCTCCTTTAGAAGAGGCTAACATGGTCTGAAGCAGCTACAGAACAGCGTACGTTATCTGTCAATCCAAACCAACAAGATGAAAATTATTCAAATCAATTAATTAAAAAATCTCACATAAATAATGCATTTGCCATCCAACTTTGTTCTGTTTTCCTGGCTGGGTTCAGAATCAAGAGAGTTAATAAATTTTAAAATGCAAATATTCTTGTTTTTAATCTTTAAAGATCTTGCTAAATAGACAATAAATAAAGTTCTACCAGGTGAAGTTCATGATAGTTTTTAGAAGGAAAGCATTTGCCAGATCAATTTAGTGTGAGTCAAAAAGAGATATAAAAGGAAATGACTCCCATATCTTCAGAGTACTCCAGGATCTTTGAAGGTGCCATACAAATATTCAACGGTTGCATACCAGCAAAGTAGAAATAAGCAATGGAAGAATCCTTCAGGAAGTGAGGGAGGTACTCTAAACTTTAGCCTGCAGCTGAGCCCCAGGGTCTCCTGATTCCTAGAACCATCACCCTCATTATTCTTTAGTTCTTTCTTCACTGTGGTAAAACAAATACAACTGAATTCTTGAATTCATGTCTAGAAGGGCACCAGCCACACACCCTCTTCAGTCAGCAGGGATAAACGTCTAGCCTGTTTTCCCCAAGCAGATCTCCCAGCAAACTGAGTCTGTACATCTGGAAAATATTGTTTGCTGCTTGAAGGATCACTCCAACTGTGCGGCTGCTGGCAGGAATTCCTGCTACTCAGACTTTTGGTATTTATTGGGAGAGCCCCCATATGCTGGTGCAAGGATGCCCAGAGGGAGTCCTGAAAATCCTTTCGAGCCTCACAGCTGGGCTCCTTTTTCAGGCTGCACAGCTGGCATTATATTTGGGCAGCATGCCTTAGCTTCTGACTGTGGGGTTGCAGAGGCCAATTCCCCTCTGCTGTCTCAAGAACTCTAGTTCCTCCAGTATCCAGCTTCTGCCTTCATGAGAAGAAGTCTTGAGTTGCTTGATTCTTTAAAGCTTTCAAACTGCTATCGGTTTATTAAAATGTTCAGTTCTTGGTACGGTAGGTTTCAATAAAAATACTATAGATTAAATGGGTTTTGGCTAACTCCGAGAAAATAGCATTGCTAAATTTAAGATAATTTTATTATGTAGCAGCCATGGAAAGAGAATTAAATTTGGAGTTTCTTGAGCAGTTAACTGAAATTTTAGTGGACCGTAAACTTATTCCTAAAACTCTTCGCGACGAAAAAGTTCAGCAAGAGTCTCGCTCTGTCGCCTAGGCTGGAGTGCAGTAGCACGATCTCGGCTCACTGCAACCTCTGCCTCCTGGGTTCTAGCAATTCTTCTGCCTCACCCTCCTGATTAGCTGGGATTACAGGTGCCCGCCACCGCGCCCGGCTACTTTTTTGCTTTTTCAATAGAGATGGGGTTTCGCCATGTTGCCCAGGCTGGTCTCGAACCCCTGAGCTCAGGCAATCCACCCACCTTGGCCTCCCAAAGTGCTGGAATTATAGGCCTGAGCCACCGTGCCTGGACGATAGTAAGATTTTCATAAAGGACGTCAAAGTTGTCTTCCAAGCATCCTCCCTTCTTCCCTCATAATTCTTGACTCCATTTCCATGGCAATCCTTAGCCCTGACATATCAAAACCAGTCCAGGTAGCCCAGTCCCCTCGACACCTTTATTAGCTCAGGTAACATAGGCCTAGTAATCAACACATGACATTTCCCTTGTTCATTGGTTGGAGGAATCCAGCCTCTTCTTTTGGATGTGACTGAGGGGCAGGTGGTCCCAGTTGATGCTGCAGTCACCTTGTGAAGACAGCCTGAGGGCAAAGTTGATGTATGCTGGGAAGAAGATTCAAAGAGCCATGTCTCAAAGGAGCTGTACCTGACCAAATGTCACCTCAACTCCCGTAAAATGTTTGGACTTTTAATCTATCGAGCTAAAATTCCCATTTATTGTTTAATCCAATCAGGCTACTTTTTTGCTACTTGCATCCAAAAGAATTTCAACAGAATAAATTAAGGTGCAAACTTAATATCCATAAATTTCTCCAGCCTCCTGGGATGACTCTTTCTTTTAGTACCGTAATTCAAGCCCCTTATCCCGGGAGACTGCTAAAAGTACTGTGGTGCTTGTTCCAAATCCTCTGAGGATTGCTAAGGACGGATTTTTTATTTTTATTTTTTCACCTTTTCTCTTGTGGCTAGGGCCACTCTTGTACAGATCTAAGTCCTCATTCTCTTTTCCTCTTTAGTTCCTGTTGACAACCCAGCTGTTTCTGGGGCAACTACAACCCCAACCAGAAAGTTCCAAACAAGTTATTGCAACATTCTCTGCATCTGAGGAAGACAGCCTTTTATGGAGAGTCGCTTAACTTTGGAGAGTTAAGCCACTCTCCAAAAATTCATTTTTTTTTGACTGGACTTTGAGAACCTCTTTTTCCTCCATTGTCAACTTTTTGACTCAATACTCACTTCCCACTGCTCCACCATCCCCATACACTATTCCAGTGCCAACTTTTGGGCCTTGTCTTGCCTAACCAAAAATTTATTAGAATATTTTCCCAAAATAATGAAAAACTTTCCCCAAAGAAATTACAGTCATCTTCAATAATGCAGAAGACACTTTGGTTTTCAATGTTATTATATATGTAGATACTAAACAAGAAAACTGTGATTGTGGCTAAACTTTTTCTAAGGCCTAAGATTTTATTGTACATTTTAAATAGTAATAAATAAAATTTGGGGAAACTAGTAGAGGTTATGCGCTTGATGTGTTGGCTAATATTTATGACACACAGTGCATGAAACACTCAGAAATTCAAAAAATATTACTTAATGTTTAGATATAAAGTTGGTAAAATACATTTCTTATTTTATTGGGATCCTCTTTTGAATATGACTTAGCAGATACAATTCTTTCTATACTTTCTAGTACATTATTTTTTCATTAAGAAAGGCTTTGGTTAAATCTCTCTATTCATCAAAATGCTTTCATCTGATTTATTTTGTATTTCATTGGTGAAGATCTACATAAGTAAACATCACTGGGGAAGTATTTGAGTCTGGAAGATAGTATTATGATTAATATTATGCTTTAATTAAGTTATGTTGACATTCCTAATAGATCTCTATCTGACTAATAAGAACTAATATTTTCCTGGATAAAGAACAATGCAAATTATAGACAGACAGTGATCAACTACTAGTGCTTGGTTTTAGCACTTCAAATGAAATGGATCATATTCTACAGGAAAATTACAGAAGTAATTATAAAGAGTGATGATGCTTTGGAAAAAATAGATTCTCAACAGAAGGTTATTATAAAAGTTACTGATAGGTCTAAATTTTTTAATATCCGGGACTTTTTCATGAGTGGGTTCGATTTCTGCCTCTCTTCCAGAACCACCATGATAAAGCACTCCAAAATAACTCAGCATGCTATATACAACATAAAATGATGGGATCAGATACATTTCTGTCCATGACAAGAATCATTCAGTTAGGTCCATTTATAAGCATCAACAGGAGGAGGGTCTTGTCATAAAATCACAGTCACACATTATTTTATGGGAAGGTTCTCTGTGTTTCAGTAGGATGAATATTCATTTTAAATCTTTTTTATATTGAAATATTATTTATTCACAAGAAGTTTTCACCAATACCCATTTTTAAAGGCTTATAGTATCAAACTTATACTGTATATCCTGCCATACTTCTTCTTCCTCTTCTTTTTTTCAAGAGACAGAGAGTTGCCCAGGCTGGAGTGCAGTGGTATGATCATAGCTCACTACCTTGACCTCACATAGCCTCTACGTCCTGGGCTCAAGTGATCCTCCCACCTTATCCTCCCGAATAGCTAGGACTATAGGCATGCACCACCACACCTGGCTAATTTTAAACTTTTTTGTGGAGATAAAGTCTCACTGTTAACGGTGGAGGGTGTCCAGGTTCTTGGCGTCTTGAGCAAAGAATTGGACAAAACGCACAAACAAAGCAAGGAAGGAATAAAGGGATTTATTGAAAATGAAAGTACATTCCATAGTGTGGGAGCGGGCCTGAGAATAGGGGCTCAAAGGCGTTGTTACAGAGTTTTCGTGAGTTTAAATACCCTCTACTTGAGGTACACCCTATGTAAATGAAGAGGATGAAGTAAAGTTACAAAGCCATTTATGGCATATGCCCTATGGAGAGGATATTTCTTGTTATAGCTGAAGGGTGTATTGGCCTTCTGTTCCCTGCCTCCAGACTCAATTTTCCTGCCTCATCACTATTGCCCAGGCTGGTCTTGAACTCCTGGGCTCAGGTGATTCTCCTGCCTAGGCCTCCCGAAGTTCTGGGCTTATAGGCATGAACACCTGTGTCCAGCCTGCTTCATTCTTTTACTTAAAAAGTTTACTTTTAATTCATTGACCTTTAGGAAATTTAAAATGGAAAGTTTGAATCCCAGACTTTGGTTCTGAAGCAATAGCTATTTGAAGATCAAGAGCTAAATCAAGGCATTCAGAGGCTCAGAACTTCACATATTCATCCTTTCAGTACCCTTCTGTTACAGGAGGAGCAAAGGTCATCTTCCCATTTAACTGGTGAAAAACTCAAAGGTGGAGACCAGTAGGAAAGGATGAGAACTACCCAGAACTCTCTGCAGTCCCAGCCCAAGGCTGATGAGCTACTTCCTTGCTGCTAAATAGGGAATTTTCCATTCATACCATTTTCATTTATGAAATATGATCTTCCTGCAACTCTGAAATGGACTTTGTGCTTTTTACCCTGCATGAACTTCTCGCCCACTTTCCTGATCCTCCTGAGTTTGCTCACTCTTGAAAGGAACTTTTCAAATCCTGGAAAATGATTCTGTTTTCTCAGTTGACTATGGCTGCTCACAGAGTGTCTGTAGCTCTCTTCAGTGACTCAGCACCTTACAGAAAAAAATTGTTCTGGAGGGAATGTTAGGGCAGGTCACATTGCTGCTCACAGGAAAGAAAGAGATCAAATCCTGCCTCCAGGGAAAGCTGAAACACCCAACTTTAAACGCTGAAGGGAAACAACAACAACAACAACAACAAAACCACCAACAGATGATGAAAACCCAGTGAGGCAAGGTAAAGAAGGGAACAGCAGAAATTCTCCTAGGTACGAACAGCGCGGGTTCTGAAAAGCTGTGTGTAAATCTCTTAGTACCCGTGAGCAAAGAGGCCCTAATCCAGTGATCACACTGTTGTTGCTGATAAGTAGAGCCTACTCTCCCTTGTTCTGATGCCTGCTTTATCCTCACTTTTCTAAACTTGCAAGTTTGTGTGTAAAGATACAGTATAGAATTTGAACTTAGAAAATTGCAAAGGAACAAAGAAAAAATCACTCTTCACTGCCTCTCTCACTTGTTCACTTGGATCCAATGCACCTGGCCTATTTCCTAGGAAAACAGTCTGCTTTAGGTAGTTTCTATGGTCACAGTGGGTCTTGTCAGACCTGTATGTGTACTTGGGACTTGGACACTGTCATTCTTCTTGAAGCCAAGTAGTGGAGAAAACTCTTCCATTTGTCATGTTTTCCTCAGGGCAGGGCAATCACTGTAGATTGTTCTAGAAACACAGACAAAGCAATAAAACTCTCCTTCATATTGTGTTGACTCGCAATCATTACCATAAGTTCCCACCATACATTTCTTTCTTCATTAATTCATTCATTTCCTCCCTTCCTCTTTCTTGTTGTACAACGGCTTTGAAGGAGCATAGTAAAATTTTAAAAAGGAGGAAATGAGTGCTAGGGGGAATCTGGGCCTAGCACACCATGCATACACCTGGACATTTGCTAGAGGAGCACCTCATATTTGGTCCAGAGCTTTGCAGCAGCTAATACAGATGTGTGTGCGAGATCTCTAATTTGTAAATGGATAATACAATTGAAGTGTCCATAAGAAGAAAACAAACCTGTTTTTTAGAAGAATCATAACAGTTTTTGACCTGAGAGAAATTCCCTCCTGAAGTGTAATGATGTGGTGGACAACTGTTCAGTAGCACTGCACATATAATGCAATAATGGGTTTCATAGGGTTGTTACTTATAAGGTCCATCAATGCAAGCTGATGGTTTCATGGCCAAATTTAACTCAGTAAAGGTAATCCTGCGAGGAGCTCGACAATGTGGTTGTAGGATATAGCTGTAAGATTTGGTGGTAAAAAGTCAAGTCCCATAGAAATAGATTAACTGGATGGGTATCTGGGAATTTTGCCTGATTTTTTTCTTTCTTTTCTTTTCTTTTTTTTTTTCTTTTTACAAGAAGCTTGTTAACTCTTCTAAGCAGCTGAGTTCAAGGTTATCCTCTCTGGAGAGCTGCTCAAGGCAAGTATAAATAATCTACGATGTTAATGAAGGATACATCCATTTGAGCTGGCAGTAGAATTGATATTTTCTTATGAAAATTAAGGAATCGAATCTAGAAAAAGCCAGGCTGGGAGGCTACCTTACCTTTAGATAGAGGTGGCTGTGATTGTTGTGGAAGAAAATAAAACAAAACAGACTCCTTTTCTTCAATGCTAGAAATTAGACAGCATTCACTTTAGGAAGTTTTATGCATTACTGTGCCTTAATTTTTGGATTTTAAAGGTGGAATATAGTCATACAAATTGAAAATAGAAACATAAAAAAATTAACATCACCTTTTTATGCAATCACTGGAGAGTACTGACATTTTCTAATTTTAACTACAAAATTGGGGTTTTACTAAGTAGACAGCTTTTATATACTTTGTTTCATTTAATATTGTATTATAAACATTTTCCATATCATTAAATATATGAAAAATAATTTATAGCCATGATTTTGTTATATATGTTATATGTTGATTTGTTTATATTATTTATATGCTATATTTTGTATTTCATTGCATGTATAAATCATAGCTTATTTAGTCATTCCAATATTTTGGGCATTCCATTTTTTTTGTAGACGTTCTGGTTAGGGGACTACCTCATTTGGTTTCTGCAAAGATACTCTCTGCAGTTGGACTGCTTGGGTTCAAGTCTCAGTTAAACTATTGTGTGACCTTGGGAAAGTTACTTAATCTTGCTGATTATCAGTTTCTTCTTCTGTCAAGTGGGGATTATATTGGTGCATTTCTCCCCTAGAGTTTTTGTGACAAGTGATGTTTGTTAAAGAGCTACCACATAAAAAAGGCATGCCACATGATCGCTGTTGTCATAATTATATTCCAGGGGTGTCAATCAGAGCTTGTGCAGTCAACAATCCAGATTTAGATCTTGAGTGCCAAACCCCAAGCCTTGCAGCCTGCTTCTAAGAGAGGTATCATCTCACAACTCAAGCTTCAGGGAAGAAGGAGGGGGCTATCACAATGAACACTTCAGTATAGAAAACAAAGATATTGGGTGAAAGGTAAAGAGGAAAGCAATTAAGTATAACTGGGGCTGGTTGCTCACTAGTTGTGAAGTGGTGGCTCACACCTGTAATCCCAGTGCTTTGGGAGCCTGAGGCAGAAGGATTCCTTAAGGCTGGGAGTATGAGACCAACCTGGTTAACATAAGGAATCCCCATCTCTATTTAAGCAATGACAACAACGACTGGGCTCTGTACTAGTTTGCTAGAGTTGTTGCAACAAAGTACCACAAAATGTGTGGCTTTCACAACAGAAATTCATGGTCTCATAGTTCTGGAGGGTGGGAAGTACAAAATGCAAAATGTGTCTGCAGGGTTGGTTCCTTCTGTGGGTCCTAAGGGAAGGATCTGTTCCAGGCCTCTCTCTTTGGTTGTACATGGCTACCTTCTCCATGTGTCTCTTTACATCATCACCCTGCTATGTGTGTCTGTGTTCAAATTTCCCTTTTTATAAGAACATCATTTGTGGTAGATGAAGATCTTCCCTAATGACTTCATTTTAACTTGATTATCTCTGTGAAGACTCTATCTCCTACTCAGGTCACACTCACAGGACTTTGATATATGAATTAATTTGGGGGCAGTGGGGACGACACACTTCAACTCATAACGTGATCCAAAGTGAGTTTTATTTTATTTTATGCTTTGGAGAAAAATCACTTTACCAAGAAAGACAAAATTCACACTAGTTCTAACTTTTTTATAGCTCACGATAGCATCAAAACTATGTGTGCCCAATGTAAATTCTCTGTGAGAGCCATAGTAGCTGGTGAAGGAGGTAGATGTGGGGGAAAAACTTAGATTAGATAATAAAGAAGACTGCAAGGTCTCTGTCTCAAATTCTCCCATTCAAATGGTCTGTCTCTTTATCAAGCAGATCTTCTTTTTTGAGACGGAGTCTCTCTCTGTTGCCCAGGCTGGAGTACGGTGGCCCGATCTCGGCTTACTGCAACCTCCGCCTCCTGGGTTCAAGCGATTCTCCTGCCTCAGCCCCTAGTAGCTGGGATTACAAGCACCTGTCACTATGCCTGGCTAATTTTTGTATTTTTAGTAGAGTTGGGGTTTTATCATGTTGGCCAGGCTAGCCTCGAACTCCTGACCTCGAGTGATCTGCCCACTTCCACCTCCCAAAGTGCTGGGATTATAGGCGTGAGCCACCATGCCCAGCCTCAAGCAATTCTTTCATGAGTTCTGAGGTGTTCATTATATTCTTGAACATTACATGAACATTTTAAAAGAAAGGCATGGTAGCATTTCAGAGGGTAAATCTGAAGGGAACTCACTGCCTTGATAAAAATCAGAGAACAAAATTGAACTTCTAATGTGACCCCAAAATGGCTTCAACAGATAGGAGAAGGGGAAATTACGAAGAAAATGCTTTCTTTTCTACTCTTCAAAACTAAAATAATAAACTAATATGTATCTGTAGGTTTAATTCACTGAAGAAAATAAGTGTTCTAGAAATAGATCACATAAAGAATTCAAATACCTCAGGAATATACAAGACTGGAGGTTCAGGGCAATGGAAACCCAACTGATCAGCAATAACTAAGAACAAAAACCCTTGGGAGGTGGATGGGTTAGCCTATTTGTGGTCATTCTTCCCAAATACCAAGTAGAGAATCATGATTCAAATCACCAAAATGATCCAGGGATTTGCAGAACTTGAAGAGGCACTAAATGGGAAAGTGGCAAGCAAAGAACATCTGACAAATCATAATTCAGATCTCAGTTCTTGGCGTCTTTTAAGGATTGTTCTAAATTTTACAAGTGATACCAGGCAGGGACACAAGCTCTAGTCTTCCTGCTTTAATCCGTAGTCTACAGGCTCAAAACAAATCCTGTGAAATCAATGAGCATGAAAGATCCAAAGTCTCCTCCTGTGATTAGATTTCCGACTTCCCTTGGAGCTGACATTCATCACAGCTCCCTGGCCTTGTACAGGACTTCAACATGAAACATTTCTCAGGGAATCGTTTATCCTGGAACTCTGGCCAGCATCCCTGCAGAAGCAGAGCTGAGAACTGAAGAATCTTTAGAAAGGAGAGGAAGCTGAAAGTAGGACAGCTCTTGAGAGCACATTTGTCCCAATGGCTTTTGGTGTGTTGTCAGATGCAAAAATTTCCTGTCTGAGGAGTTTTAATATTCCTATCCTTTCTAGTTGAAATATGGTTTCCTTCTTTTCTAAGCATCAAAGCATGATGTCACCATCCTTCCAAGTCGTTTAGGAACAAGGCAGAAAAGTAGAGATTTGGTAATGATTTCACCTAGACTTAGATGAAAAGCCGCAAATCATGGTTCTTCCTGAGAACTATTTGCTCTTGTGTTCTATGTCCAGATTGCCATTTATTCTAATGTGTGCAAACACAGAGGCTGTTTGATAATCTTGTTGCCTCCAAGACAACCTTATTCTCAGTTTAGTAATAAGCCAAATGCGTAAATATCATTTTCTTGCCTTTGAAATGATGGTATTTATAAATACTTCATGATTTATTTCAGATGCACCCAATTTAGTGGTTGGGCAATTTAAATCTCCTCAGCAGAAGATTCAAATGCAAAGAGATCTACCAGAATTTTAGTTTTACAGTTGAGATATAAGTACATACAGAAAAGTCTATAAAGGGGCATGAGTAATTCCATATCATAAATATTTTATTCTCAAGTTCATATTTTCTCTCCATCACATAGACCTGTGATATGTGGCTGAAATGTGCATGAGTGACAAATCTTTCCAGCAGATACATGATATGAGTAGTGAAAATTGTCTTAGTGAGTTAGTTGTTGTTTGTAAGGTGGTAAGGACACACTCTCTCCTCCTGAAAAATTAGTCTGCTGTATCCTTAATATGTTTAAGAATAAGAATGAGTTAACTACTGCCTTCTGCTTTAAAGTGAAAATTGGGATGTCTTTTCTCAGTAATTTATATCATGCTATAAATAGTATTTGCTAATAATATTAACAAGGAACTGACCTACTTCCTCTTTTTAACCAAGAGATAAAAGGTAACTGACTTTCCAATTACTGAGCACTGCTTTTGCTAAAAACTTGTCTCATTTCATAAATATATTGAAATAATTTAAATTCTAAGCCTAGGAAAAAAAAAACTAGTAGAATTAGAATTCTCTGGTTTTCTTATCAGGATGAGCAGAAAAGTATGCCTAATCTGGCTCCTTGGCATTGGAGCTCCAGAGGAATTATTTGGATGTTTTCAATTAAAACCTGACAAAAGATAAATTGCTGTGTGAATGACAGGAAAAATCAAATGCTGATTTTATTAGAAGGAACTCATTAAGGAAACACATTAAAACCAGGAACTGATGGGACCTTATGGTTCTGGGAGACAGAAGGTGGGTCTATTGCCACTTAGAAAATGTTTTAAAACAATATAAAATGAGTTCCACAAAGTACAGACAGTGGTAATGCAATTAGATGTTTCAGTTCTTTGGATGGCCAGGCACAACCCACACTGACCAACCATACCATACCAGGCTTGATGCCTGGGCTGCGTGTACTGGACTAGGAGTGCTCCAAGGGCAGGGGCTTCGTCTGTCTCACCTTTGATGTTCCAGTGGAAAATGAGATATTCTCATTATCAAAATTAAAAAATCACTGAAAATACTCAATGAAGAAAATTAAAATAATTTGGTCCATTCCCTTAAAGATAATTTATTGTTGACTCTTTGGTAAATCAGCATTTGATTTACTAAATCAAATTACTTTTGGGGTTTAATCTCTTTCTATCATTTATCCATCTATATTCAGTATCAAGGTGGAAATATTTTTTGTTATCTCAACCACTGGTCTGAAAATTTATTATAGATTGAGGCCAGTTTTTGTTTGTAAAGCTAATATATGATTGAATTAAAAGAAAAATCTTAAAGATGTTGAAAAGATATTGGTTGATGCACAAACTTCAGAGAATAGGGTAGAACTGCTCTGCATAAGAAAAGGAGGAGTTCTTTTTTTTTTTTTCCTTCTAAAAAAGGGCAGAGAGAAGAGTAGAGAATAACCCAGGGAGAAGTAAATGAGAGGGAGGGAAGGGGAGCCAGAGGAGGCTGCAAGACTGAGAGCTGAATGGAGGAGGAGAGAAGAGAAGAATTCATGGTGCTGGGGTGCCCAGGAAACATTTGGAGTCCAGCAATCTCTTATGGGGGTACCATGGCATTACCAGTGCAGCAGGCAGCACCATGTCTCCCCTAATGGCTTAGTAAAGACTTTTATATCTACAGAATACTTGATGTGAGCGAGCTTTTCCTGTGGGAACAGGGGTGAGTGTCAAGACCATATTGAAGCTGTGTGGGAAAAAAAGCCCATACGTGTGGAAGCAGGAGCCCATGGGCTGAGAGACAGAGGTGGCCAGGAAACACAGCTCCTTTCTTCTTTGCCACCTGATTCCCCCTAAATTCACAGAACACTTGGAAATGTTTTAGACTCTATAGGACCTGGAATTGGCAGTGTTGAACCACTTCTGTCCTTAAGGGTCAGAAAGACCCTAGAATATATCTTGTTTATAATTACTCTAATCCAAACCACAATGGTGAGACTGCTCCCCCAGTCTTATTAAGATGCAATTTCCTCTAAAGAATGTGTCTCAGATATTTCCAATGGATTTTGATACCTAACGTGTGCTAAGGAACACATCCCTGTCATCCCTCTCCTCTGGTCCTGTCCTCATGTTATTATCCCTCTTGGTCCAGTGATGACTCTCACTATCTCTACTCCAGAGGACATGGCTGCTCTCTGGCACTGACCACTGCCCACCAATATGGACGTGGGCTCTACCATAATTTCCCCTTACAGAAGAACCAAGACTAATGGAAGGAGAGTCCAACACGGAAGATACATTGCTTTGCAGTTCAGGTCCATTTTGCCGTAGGTCACCTATGGGTCCAGCCACCTTCCTGAATTGTCATCAGCTTTTCTCCGTGTAGTCAGGCACAGGTCAGGACACCTGGCTCCTCACAGTCACCGAGTCTCAAACCCAGAGAAAAAAGAAACAATTTCTCCTCACCTCAGACTAATTCCTTTTCTGTCCCAGGATGAATATCTTCCTAGTATGATGGACAGTGGAGAACTTCTATCTGTTATAGGGAAACCCAACTAGTATATAAAAGAGTGAGACTGGCTCTGTGATCCCAAGAAGAAAATAACAAAGATGATACTTTTTCTATCATGTGGGTTAGATGGTCTTACCCTTGGGCAACTTGATATAATATTGTTTTTACAAAAAAAATATGTAAAGTAACTCAAATACAATTTTCCATCCTCTTTCATTTGACAATACATTTTGTGCATCATTCCATATAGTGTCAACTTTATGCTTTTTAACAGTTGCATGCTATTCCATAGTTACATGGTTATACTAGTTTGTTGATGATCATTTTGGTTGTTTAAGCAAATACTGCCACAAGTATGTATTTCAAAATAATTTAATAGATGATGTAAGTCTAGGAGTATTCCAACATTTACCATGCAATACGTTTTAAATTGTGGTTAAATACATACAACATAAAATTAATGATTTTAACAATTTTAAAATGTAGAGTTTTGAGGTATTAAGTACATTCACATTGTGTGCAACAATCACTACCATTCATCTTCAGGACTTTTTCATCTCCCCTAACCAAAACTTTGTACCCTTAAAGACTAACTCTGCATTCCCACTTCATTGCAGCTCCTGGCAACCACTCTTCTATTTTCTGTCTCAAAGAACTTGACTCCTCTAGGTATCTCATATAAGCGGAATCATAAAGTATTTTTCCTTTTGTGACCGCCTTACTTCACTTAGCGTATGATTTCTTCAAGGTCCAATGATGTTGTAAGCATGCATCATAATTTCCTTCCTTTTTAAGGCTGATAATATTTCACTCTATGTATATACCACATTTTGTTTATTTATTGGTTGATGGAATTCAGATTGCTTTTGACTATTGTGAATGATGCTGCTATGAATGTAGGTGTACAAATACCTGGTTGAATTCCTGCTTTCAGTTTTTTGGGGTTTATATTCAGAAGTGAAATTATTGGATCTTATGGTGATTCTGTTTACTTTTTTTTTTTTTGAGATGGAGTCTCGCTCTGTCGCCCAGGCTGGAGTGCAGTGGCCGGATCTCGGCTCACTGCAAGCTCCGCCTCCCGGGTTTACACCATTCTCCTGCCTCAGCCTCCCAAGTAGCTGGGACTACAGGCGCCCGCCACTTCGCCCGGCTAGTTTTTTGTATTTTTTAGTAGAGACGGGGTTAGCCAGGATGGTCTCGATCTCCTGACCTCGTGATGCGCCCGTCTGGGCCTCCCAAAGTGCTGGGATTACAGGCTTGAGCCACCGCGCCCGGCCTCTGTTTACTTTTTTAAGGAACTTCTATACTGTTATCCATAGTAGCATTTGGATCATTTTTAATAACGTAAAAGTAGCAATATATTTATATATATATATAAAATATATATAGAGATAGTGTCGTGTATATAGACAGAGAGCTATATATATACAGATATATCTGTATATATATATTCTATATATATCGTATTATATACTATATATATATAATAGCTAGAGTAGTATATAATATATATATATGTATTATATACTTATATATATATATAAATAGCCATGTATATAAATAGCCATTATATATATATATATGGCCCTATAGGTACAGATATCTGTACCTTTATGTAAAGCATTTCTGTAGGATATGGCTGGGAACAGTGGCTCACGCTTGTAATCCCAGCACTTTGGGAAGTCGAGGGGGAAGGATAGTTTGGGGCCAGGTGTTCAAGACTAGCCTGGTCAATACAATGAGACCCTATCTGTACAAAAAATAAAAAAGTTAGCTAGGTGTGATGGTGTGTGCCTATAGTTCTAGCTACTCAGGAGGCTGAGGCAGGAGGATTGCTTGAGCTCAGGAGTTCAAGGTTACAATGAGCTATGATAGCACCACCGTACTCCAGCCTAGGCAACAGAATGAGACCCTTTTTCTAAAAATAAACAAAATAAAACAAAATACTATATATTACTATTTGTTTTCTTTCTATTCCATTGGAATACGTCTCTTTTACTGAGCTGAGAACATGCCATTTTATTTATTGTGGTTTGATATCACCTTTAAACATATGTTAAATCTAATCCTTCTATGGCCCTTATTAAAATTTTTGTTGTTGTTGTTCTTGGCTGTTCTCACTTGAATATTCTCTCAGATAAACTTTAGAAACGTTTGTTCAAGTTTATTAAAAATTTCATTAGAATGCCATTGAATTTACAGATTAATTTAGGAAAATTGACAGCTTAAAATATGGAGTCGTTTTATTCAGGAACAAGACATTTTATGTATTTGTTAAAGTCATTTTAATTTATGGTTATCTCTTAATTATTCTCAGTAGAAGACAAATCTTAATTTCAAGTTTTTGTTGAGAACCACCTGTTCAGCTTGATTATCTCCTTTGTTTTTCTTAACTGCATTTATTCTCATCCTCTACATATGAACTATAACTCATTAGAGTTTGGAGGCAAGAACTTTATAATAAAAGTATCTAATTAAATTTCTACCTGAGAAAAAAGGACACAGAGCGACAGCTGTACTCTTGGCAGCAGCTCCTCCAAAGCACATGCTTCCTCTCATTTTAAAGACTTGCCTTGATCCACCTTGGGGTGGGGAGAAAATGGAGAGCAGGGAAGGCAGAGAAAGAAAAGAAGAAATGGCAGAATACCGGAGGAGGAATCACGTGGATAAATTCTTAGTTCTTGTAGAGTCAGAAATTCCATGTGTGGCCTCTTTGTTTTATTTCCAATGTTGTGAATTCTTAGAAAGTGAAATGCACTATGACTAAACATGAATGAAAAGGTCCTGTAAATTCAAATATAAATGATATTTTGGGAGGTGCAGAGTGCTATACATACTTCCGCCAGGAGTATGAATAACTAAGTACTGACAATATTCTAAAATGAAAGAATTTAAACACTTTGATTTTAATTGAATAAAATTTGGGTTAACAAATTTTGAGGAAATTAAGATGTTTTCCTATGAAACAATTTGTGATGCAATTAAAAACACCATCACAGTGTAATTTCATCATTTGTATCTCCTTAAAGATTGATGAAATTCTTTCATACTGTACATTAAATTTTTAGTAAAGGCCAAAGATGGAAATAAACATATTTCTAAGAGAATGTCACAATCGCCACTAGAGGGTACAGTAAGCAACCTTTCTTCCAGATATTTGAGCAGAAGAATATTACCAAGAAATAAAAGGCAATATAGAATCACAGTACTTGAAACAACTTCAATAGGTGATCTGAAAGAGAAATGGCTTTTAGAAATGGTCAACGTATTTGACATCCGGCCAAGGCAAAGGGCATCAAATGATTTTCAAGGACAATGTGTGTCTTGGATAAAAGTAAAGTGAATTTGTCAAGGAATACAGAAATGTTTCTAAAGTAATTAAACAAACAAAAAAATAAGCCTTTTATACATACATGGAATTCTGTAACCATCTCCCTCATTAAGCCTGTTAATTAAAGCTGCTTCTAGAGTGATCTTATTCTGAAAAGTCAAACTTAATGAGGTCTTAGAAAACAAAATGATGACATAGGATTTTAGAACCTCAGTTAAGATCCAAGTTGGCAGTAAAAGAAAAAGACAACATTCTCAAACCAGCAGTGACATTGGCATGAGTCAGATGCAGAGGGCATGAATTCTTTACTTCAGATATATCTCCAGACTAGTGGATCCCATGTTGTGAAAAATAAATACATTCCTCCTTCCTTCCAATCCTAAAAAGAGCAGCTTGCTGTTTATTTAAATTGGAGAATCTCATCCAATACACTACTGAATCTACTGCAATGTTTCTTGATAAAAAAAAAATCTTTCTTTAATATAGGATTTCTCCCATATCCCACTATAAGCATGCATACAGCCTTTACATTTCAAATACTGTTATGTATTATATTACAGAAAAATTATGCTTCTTAAAAGAAATACACCAAGCTTTGCACTATAGGAGAAAATAAGGCAAGCAAATCTCATGATAAGGAGAAAAAATTAATCCTTTTATTAACTATTTTTCTAGATATAATATTGCTTAACAGATAAAGAGTACTTAGCAATTTATGATATACCTTTATAATATTCTTTTAATCTAGTCAGGGAGGTATTTTTATTCATATTTTCTGAGTGAGGCAACAGAGACTTGGAGCAGTAAAAACCCTTCCCCAAATTCTCCCAGTTAATAGAGGACAGAGCTAGGAGAATGAAGCTTTGGATTCCTTCCTAACCTAGACTTATTGCTGCTATTCTCTGGCTCCCATGCAACAGAGATGATTCAGTGTCAGAAATCCCCTAAATTGCACATTTACATCTCTCTGAAAGAACCTCAAAGTTAATATGAGAAGGATTTTTTTATTTGGCTGTGAGTGTTCTGATACTTATGCCCACAGTGTCCAGTCATCCCTAGTTTTGATTTCTTGGTCATTTTCCTTTCTCAGGTCCATTTCATCATATGGGCATGAAACTCCAGGCAGTACATTACTAAAGGCTCATTATATTTCTTCGGTGGTTGAAGTCTCTTGGCCTTCATTATAATACCCTGTCTTTTTTTGATTACCTGGAAAACTTTCTCAAGATGTAAAAAGTTGCCAAGCGCATGTTTAAACCTTTTTAGCATTTGTTAAAGCATTAGAGTAGTTTAGAGTTGGTCAAGGTGCAGTGGCTCATGCCTGTAATCCCAGAACTTTGGGAGACCAAGGTGGGTGGACCACTTGAGCTGAGTTCCAGACCAGTCTGGGTAACACAGTGAGACCCCAAGTGTAATAAAAATTTAAAAAAAGTAGTTGGGCATTAGTCTGTTCTCATGCTGCTAATAAAGACTGGGTAATTTATAAAGGAAAGAAGTTTAATCACAGTTCAGCGTGTCTGGGGAGGCCTCAGGAAACTTACAATCATGGTGGAAAGCACCTCTTCAACAGGGCAGCAGGAGAGAGAATGAGTGCCAAGTGAAGGGGGAAGCCTTTTGTAAAACCCTCAGATCTTGTAAGAATTCACTGTCATGAGAACATGATTTAGTTATCTCCACCTGGTCCCCCTTGACATGTGGAATTACAATTCAAGATGAGATTATGGGTGGGGACACAGAGCCAAACCATATCAGTCATGGTTGTGTCCACTTGTGGTCCCAGTTACTTGGGAGGCTGAGGTGGGAGAACCACTTGAGCCTGGTGGGTGGAGGTTGCAGTGAGCAGACATTGTGCCACTGCACTCTAGCCTGGGCAACAGAGCAAGACCCTATCTCAGAAAACAAAAACAAAACACAAAACAAAACAAAACAAGAATTTACCTATATTGTTACTCAGCAATTTTAATGTACACGTATTAAATTAGAAAAATATTTATTATACTTTTATATTGAATATTGATGAGATTATTTTATATTGACTATTGATGACAATAAGATTATTTTAAAATGTAATAATGTCTTCTGCACATTAATAATTTCAAAATAATATGGAGATCAAATACTACAGGTGTATTCTTCCCTAAAAATATCTTACCTACATCCAAATTTTAAACTTAATATGGCCATTGGATCACTTTTGAACATATTTTCAAGTTGTGAATTTGGTGTGGTGAGGGTTTTTCAAACTTTAATCATTTATCTTCAATATTTTTACCATATCTATATGCCATCTGTACTATTATTTACTATATATAAATAAAATAAAATTGGATTTAATTGTATTTCCAGTATATTAAATAAATGTGTAACTTTAAACATATTTTTCATAATCTATTTAAAATACTCTTTGGTACCATATTTAATATGTGTACTATATTTTGAGAGATACTGGCCTAGTAGAAAGAGTTCCAAACTAGGAAGTAGAGACCTGGATTATGGTATAAACATTACCATTTTCTAGCTCTGATCATTGAGCAAGTTAATTAACCTCTCTGAGTCTAAATCTTACAAAGTTGTGAAGATTAAAGGGCTAATGACCATAAACATCTTTGCTTGTGCAATACTTTTAATAAATGTTAGTTTTTAATCCCTAGACGGGAATTCAGCTGATTAAAGACCACGTTTACCCAAGTCAAGACAGGGTGAGGTGAACCCAAATACCTTCTTCTCTGTGTAATTCTTATCCACACAATATGCCCTAAAATGCTCATGAAAGATACAGAGGCTATTTCAGAAGGGCCAGGCTATTGATGAAGTGAGAAGGCAGATCCCCATTGTAAATGCTTTGTATGGAATCTTACATGATTATTAATCATATTATCTCAGAAACTCTATGTTTCAAGAACACAAGAACAGAGGGCCACTAAAATAAGCCAAATCAAAGGAAAGGAGGGCTATTATAGGTGCTTGGAAGTCTTGTGAACTATAAGGATGCCTGATGGCATTTAAGTAGGTCTTATGTCAACTAGGACCAGAAGACCAACCTCAATCTTTCAGAGGCTTTGTGATCTCTTCTCTGTCTCTGTCCTGTTTCTACTCTCCTATGGCTCATCCTCATCACAAATTCCTCTGCTCTCTCATCTTGCTCATGACCCCAAAATGGCAGTAAGAGGAATCTGTCCCAGCTTATACATTTTCATTAAGTCTAAGGTCTCTGGCTAATCAACAGATAAGCTCCTCTGGGAATGCACTTCAGAAAGAATGAGCTGTTGGCACCCTAGAACATTGAATGGAAAGAAAGTGCACTTCATTAATTCAGTCATGAGCATGTCAACCTCTTCCACTGCCCAACCCTCACTCCCAAAGTATTAGTAACACTTTGCTAGGGGTTGTGGGGCAGACTAAAGACCTATAAGAATACATGGTTTTAAGATTGGTGTGTTTACATGACATATAATATAAAAGAAAGATGCCCTTTCAGTACAATACTCTTTATTCTTTTTAATGCTAATTGTTACCTCAGGTTTCCTTGGCTCTCAAGTTAAATCAACTCTCCTTCCCTGGGCTAAGCCACATTCATACTTTAAAACTTATTTATTTTTTGCAGAGAAATTTGCTCTGTGAAGTCAGGCTCCTCTGTCTGGAGAAACAACCCCATCGAATCCTTCTAAAGTGGGAACAGAGGAAACAGTCTCGACACTTACTGTGATGGCTCACTGACTTTGACAAAAGTTGTGATGAAATATCTTATTTCCTAAGCAAGGAATCAATAGTTGATTTCCCCCACCCCCCAATGCTGATATCCTGTCATGTAGACGTAGGCTAGAAACACTCAAAACCATTAAAGAAATTAAAAGCTATATTTTCAGTATGATTTTACAAACTAGAGTGAATTCCACACAAAATAAGTAATTGTCTTATGTAAAATTTTGCTGAACTTTTAACATAAATACACAGTTCATAAATTATAGCATGCCCAAAAAAATCAAACTAAAAATTCTTTTCCACTAGGTCTGAGGGGACACAGGAAACTGCCTCTTAGTAAACACCCCAGATTATGTTGATGCAAGTGGTCTAAAAACTACATTTTGAGAAAAGTGCTATGTATGGATGAAAACAATCTAAATGACCTCCCCTGGAGATGATCTGGTTTTTGCTTTTTGCAAAGGAATCATCACATCATGCACTTTATATTTGGGGCATTCATTCACTAGTTATGCTAGCATAAGTCTCACTTACCTACTTGGAAATAATTACATAAGAACTGATTTTTAGAAACCAGAGTTGCCCAATGTCCAGGAAGAGAGCTTGGCCTCTACCTAGTTGAGCATAACCAGGCCGGCCTAGTGCAGTGGAATTCTGGTGTTGGTTTTCTGTTAGTTCACAACATTCTGATAATGTACATTGCTTTAGTGATGTTCTGTGCTTTTGGAGTATTCTGTGAAGTAAGAAGCTTTGCTCCATTTCGAAACAGCAGTTTTGCCAAGGGAAACATGTCTTTTGAAATCAGGTATATTTTCTTGAGTGTTAGAATACACAACCGTGGCAAATGATTATAGAAATTCTATGATAGTCTTTGGGCTATTTAAAAATGTCATACTATATGATTTTGAATCTTAAAAGCTTATAAGTGATACCAGTTCAAATTGAACATTGTGTGACTAAGGTACTTAAGACATTCTGAAGCCCACAGGGATTTTTTGTGTGTCTCTACAGGGAAAATGTAGGAAAATTGAATGCATTTGATAGCATAAGAGACTTCCAGTTATTTATCATAAGGACCTCCTGGAATTTCAAAAAATGATTGTTTCAATCTGAAAAGATTTTAGAAAACAACAAAGACAAAACTTATTTTCCAAAGTTTAACTTATATTTTTTCATCTAATGCTTTCTGTATGCTGGTGATAAAGCCTCTTTATTCTTTATCCTTACATTTAATGCTGGCCATGTATCCTTAAAAGGCTGTTATCAGCTTTAAATCATTTATTCTTAGCCATGGCCAAACTTGTTTTTGTGTTTCATGTGTTTTATATTTGTAATCTTTGGACCGTGAAGAAGTTAGATTCTGAAAACTTGTTCAGTTTTCCTGACTTTTCTCTTGGAGATTTAAATTACCAGCCATTGTACTTTTTCCAATCAAATTTTCAGAAGCCTCCAGTGATTCTATATCTGATTCAACTCCTAATTGCTTCATATACTATTAAAGAAAAGCACAATTTATTTTATAAAACAAATTGGGCTTACATACCAGTCAAGGCTATTTTTCTCCAGCTTCCAGTCTGAAACATTCCTACTTATTCATTATAGTTTCAATTCAGTGGCCCTCCCTTTTGAAGCCTTTCCTGAAAATCCCCTGCCTACTTTAGTATTCTTTGTCCTATTTTCCAGTCTGTAGTACTGCTGTTATCCCATAGTACTATAATCATTGACATGTCAATCTCCGTGTTACATAACAGCTCACAGAAGTCAGGAAACTTGTGAAATCCACAGTGCTAGTGAATTGGCTACTGCTAATAAAATACCAGATAAATACCTCAAGAAATGTTTCTTTATATATTAGACTGAAACCCACATGTTGCGATCCACATAAACATTTAACATTGTATTATGGACAAGAAAGTTTGAATAACAAAAGCTTCTCTCCAAGTGGAAGAAGTTATGACTTTGCCAAATCCCTTTAATATAGTTGCCTCAGATAGTCTAGGATAGGGTTTCCCAACCTTGGCACTACTGACAATTTGGGCTGCATAATTCTTTGTTATGGGAGGCTGCTTTCTGCATTATAAGACATTTAGCAACTTCCAGTATATACCAGTAGCTCCCCCTGCC
Organism: Rhinopithecus bieti; assembly: GCF_001698545.2. Lineage (NCBI taxonomy): Eukaryota > Metazoa > Chordata > Mammalia > Primates > Cercopithecidae > Rhinopithecus > Rhinopithecus bieti. The sequence goes on along the minus strand of NW_016804432.1, from coordinate 1,451,259 downwards.
CCAAATGTGGTAACCAAACGTGTCTCTGGACATTGCTAAATGTACCTTGAAGGACAAAAATTGCTCTTGGTTGAGATATACTACCCCAGAATGATAACTTTTCCAACTTTAGGTCAATCAGTCAGTATCTGAAAGAGATTTCAAACATCATTTTAAAATCTTATCCTGTTAACTCTGTGGAACATTTATTTTTAAGTTTTAATTGCATATTAAACTTCTAATCAGCGCACAATGTGAATTTACAATTTCTGTTTAATATTTGTCCCAGTCTGATTTTTTAACCACTCTCCCAACATGTATTTCAGTTATACCTATTTTTGCTCTTATCTATTGCTTCTTACCAAACCACCTCAAAATGTAGCGCCATAGAACAATAATTTTATTGTATACATGATTTTGTGAGTTAGGAATTTGGATAAGGCATAGCAGATGTGACTTGAGATACTTAGGACAGCTCAACACTGAGCCATATGTATGGGGCCTTTGTTCTCCCTGTGGGTTGAGTTTCTTTTCTTTTCTTTTTTTTTTTTTCCCTTGTTTGTTGTTGTTTTTCATGTGGCATCTGCTGGCACAGGAATGTCCAATATGGCTCCTTAGCTTATGTGACTGATGCACGGGTTGAGATGGCTGGAAGTGTGGGGCTGTTGGGCAGCTATCTCTTTCTGTATGACCAGCTTGTGCTTCCTCACAGCATGGCAGTTTTGGTAGTCAGACTTTTTATACTCTCCCCAGACCAAGCATTTCAAGAGACTTGAACAAAATCTGCAAGGCTTCTTATGACTTAAAGTCTGCAAGTCCCAGAATACCACTTCTGTTACATTTTGTTATTTAAGAAATTTACCAAATCCAGCTTAGATTCAAGGGGTGAGGGGTGAGAGGTGTGGGAGGTGGAAGGAGAGGATTAAACCCTACCTCTCTTTAGGGGATTAAATGTACATACAGGAAGGGAGAAAATCGGTGGTGGCCATCTTGGAAACAAGCTACCAAATCTTCCTAGGTTTAAACAAGATTCTCCCTCTTCTTTTCTACCCTCCTAGGATAGATTTTGCCACTCCTCCCAGGTTTCTGGAAGCCCAATTTCTGGAAATGGACAAAAGAGGATAGATACTCCATTCAGGTTCCCAGGATATTCTTTCACTTTGGACAATAGTTCCTTCTCTCCCCTCCCCCTTTTGTTGACAATTAGAATTTGGTGGCCTACTGTAGACAAATCTCACTTTGCAGGAGGCATGCTAAGCTTGTTTATAAAGTTTTGTTTTAGTTTTTCTAGGATATCTTTCAGGAAATAGCATTTGTCACCCTGGGGGGCATAATAAGCTGACAGAAATTTTCCTCCTAGAAGGATCTGTCATGATTTTTGGCTTATCATAAACATAAACCATAAATATGGATGGTTTTTGGCAGTGGTTTAGTGGGGAGAGGCCATGGAAAAACAAAGTCTTGGGTATAAATTCCAGCTGCACCACTGTGGGGCCTAATATGAGTTCCTTAACTTCTTTTACTCTCATTTACCTTTTCTAAAAAGCGAGTAAAATACCTACCTTGAAGGTTTTTAGTAGGTATTGATTGTTGGAACACAGTCCTCTATGGGTCTCATGTTCTTGTACATCTTGTAAACAGAATCCTTGAATGCCTTTGTTCCAGACTATCTTTTCAAGGTTGAGTATATAGTGAAAGACTTGGAAGACAGTGAATCTCTCTGGGACAGAAAGCACATTTGTTTCCTGACCAGGGTAATAGGACAATGTCTGCCTCTGGAACAAAGGTCAGGTAGACTCACTGTCTATCATAAAAGATCCTGGTGTCCTAAGCTCAAAGTTTCACTCTTACAATGTAATCAACTATGTATAAAGGAGTGAAGTAGCTTTCTTTATGTCACCCTGTGGGAATTCAGGCTTGAGAAACGTATGCAAATGCTGCCCCTGTGGCTACTGCTATTGCTATGATTAATAAAATCCTTTGGTTTTTGACCCAGGAGTTTGGTGTGTTCTGCCAGTATCTGTGAAACTGTGGAAGGTTTATTCATCAACTTGCAAGTAGGGTAAAAATTTAACCCTTCACAGTTTTTCACACTGATATGACTCCAACTAAGAGTATGAATGTGGGGATATCGCAAGTTTTTATTCCAGACTGCTGACCTCCCATATTGTATCCTCTAGAAGAGGGAGAATATGTATAGACTCTGGTCTATTTCTCTTCTATTTAATTTCCATCTCTCTTCTGAGATACCTATGGTGTCTGTCTTGCTGTTGTCGATAGATTGACATAAATTACTAACTCAGCATCCAAGCATGTCCTATTTATTAACTTCCTCAAAGACTTTTTGCTTATTTCCATGGATTTTTAGATTCTCAGGTTAGAGCTCTAAAATTTTGAAGCTAAATATAGTCTTTACATCTAGATGTGGGCTTTGAGAACCAGAACATTGGGAATGGTCAAAATTCTGGTAATTGGATTTCACAGCTGGCTCCCCTATTTCTACAGAAAGAGAAATGTTTTTCTGATAGACACTGTCTGTTAATTCACATGTGGTTCCTTAGGGTTAAGTCTCTTAGTAAACTGTAGTTAATGTCTTACCAGTTATTGTATATCTGAGAAATTTGTTAAAAATTACTAATTAAAAGACATGAATTAGAAATTACCATAATTTATCTGAAACTGGGCTGTACCTATCTCCTTGTCTATTCCAAGTAGCTATTCCTCTTACTTTCCAAATGTTTACATTAGTTGCAGCTCTTGAGGTCCAAGCAAGAGGAATCAACTTTGGCTAACAAAAACAGAAAAGGAATCTATGGAAAGATAATAGTAAGAAGGTAGAGAACCAGGCTTAAAAAATAACAGCAACAGCTATCTCCAGGGATCAGATAGCACTGAGTATGCCACAGTTGTTTCAGGATACTGTTCCAATTCTCCTTTCTTCCACTTAAAGTTCAAAGTCTTGGAGGAAAGAGGCCAAGTAGCCATCTTTGGTCCCTGGTCCACCCCTGAGCTAGGGAAGGACAGACAATCTTGTTTTATGGGTCCAGGAGTACACACATTGGTGGCAGTAATTTTCCAAAAGACACCAAGAAAATAGAGACTGGGGTAGCAAAAAATCACATATATCCCCTATAGTGGACAGTGAAAACATATCCTCTTCTTTGAATAGCTCTTGCTATTTGGTGCCACAGAGAATTCCACCACACAGAGAGCAGACTCAGTAGGTCCGAGATGGGGCTTGGGAATTTGTTTTTTCAAAGGCTCTCCAGCTGGGGGTAATAAATAATCAACCAGGGTAACAAAGAATAAAAATTTTTATGCATAAAAACTTCTGAAGCAGAATTATTAAACTCTAAAATTATATTCTTGACTATTTGGATTAGAAAAGAATTAAGAATTATGACATTTTAATTCTGATTTATATTTATTTTTAGAGATAGTCGCACTCTTATAACCCAAGCTGGAGTGCAGGGATGTGATCATAACTCACTGCAGCTTCAAATTCCTGGACTCAAGTCATCCTCCCACCTTAGTCTCCTGAGAAGTTAGGGCTACAGGCATGTGCCATCATGCCCAGCTAATTTTTTAATTTTTTATTTGTGGAAACAGGGTCTCGCCATGTTGCCTAGGCTGCTCCCAAACTCCTGGCCTCAAGCTATCCTCCCACCTAGGTCTCCTGCAAGTGTTGGGATTACAGGCATGAGCCATCACACCTAGTCACTCATTTCTTCTCTTTTTTTTTCTCGGATGGAGTTTTGCTCTTGTTGCCCAGGTTGGAGTGTAGTGGCGCCATCTCAGCTTTCTGTAACCTCTGCCTACCGGGTTCGAGCGATTCTCTTGCCTCAGCCTCCCGAGTAGCTGGGATTACAGGCATCTGCCACCATGCCCAGCTAATTTTTTTGCATTTTTAGTAGAGATGGGGTTTCACCATGTTGGTCAGGCTGGTCTTGAACTCCTGACCTCAGGTGATCCACCCACCTCAGCCTCCCAAAGTGCTGGGATTATAGGCATGAGCCACCACGCCATGCCCCTAGTCACTAATTTCTGATTGTTTACTATTATGGTCTGAATTGTGTCCCTACTCCTCCACCAAGTTCCTATGTTAAAGCCCTAACCCAGTACCTCAGAATGTGACTGTATTTGAAATAGGGCCTATAAAGAGGTAATTAAGTTCAAATGAGGTCATTGGGGGTAGGCCCTAATTTAATATGACTGGTGTCTTTATAAGAACAGGAGATTAGGATAAACACAGGCAGAGAGGAAAGACCATGTAAAGGCAGGAAGAAAATGGCCCTCTGTAAGCCAAAAAGAGAGAAGCCTCAGAAGAAAATAACACAGCCACCACCTTGATCTTGGACTTCCAGCCTGCAGAACTGTGACAAAATAAATTTGTTATTTAAGCTACCGAGTCTCTGGTACTTTGTTATAGCAGCCCTAGCAAACTAATGCAGTTACAAACTGGTACAGCACATTCAAAAATGTATTGTCATCACAACTGTCATGGATAAATTAACAATAGCTCCTATATTTTTCTAGGATTGCCCAGTCACTCTAAAGTGATCCAGAGGATGGCCGGGTGCAGTGGCTCACGTCTGTAATCCCAGCACTTTGGGAGGCCAAGGTGGGCGAATTACCTGAGGTCAGGAGTTCCAGACCAGCCTGGCCAACATGGCAAAACCACATATCTTTTAAAAATTAAAAAAAAAAAAATTAGCCTGGCATGGTGGTGTGTGCTTGTAATCCCAGCTACTCGGGAGGCAGAGGCAAGAGAATTACTTGAACCCAGGAGGTGGAGGTCACAGTGAGCCGAGATCGCGCCGCTGCACTCCAGCCTGGGTGACAGAGCAGGACTCCATCTCAAATAAATAAATAAATAAAATGATCCAGAAGTTACTATATTGTTCCCAGCACTGTTCTAACAAACCCCATAAAACTACATAAGATACAATCCTTTCTCTGTCTTCACATCCCATCTTAAAGAGGGGCAGAAGAGGGTGTATAACATTGCACTTACCTGGTCAGTAGTGAGACCAGTAGTCTCCTGCTAAATCCGGTCACTGTTGGGACTCCACAGATCTCACTGGCCTCTTGGGGATTATTTGTGGTATCTCTGGTCTGACTCCCACTGGCATCTGTGGTCTTGGCCGTTTGTTCTGGACCTGAAACTCTCTGTTGGTTCAGTGTTCACTGCCTTTCTGTACCTTTATCAGGTTGTGGAGGGTTTTCTGGATTTCTGACATGAATATTCAAGCTCCCATATCTACTTGCTTTCTGCCTCCACCTCCAGTATTTTGCTCTTTTCTACACTGAAAGTGGTTGGGTGCAGGCCTTCTTCTAGGCTTGCAGTGAGGGATGCATACCAATAGCGCTGAGGTTCTCAAGTGCCGATATATTTATTAGGATATTTCTAAAGCCCCTGTGTGCTTTTACATGGGGCACTGGAGGCATGAAAGGGATCAACGGCCTTGATGTTTCCTCTACTCACTGCCTCCACTCCCTTCTACTCTGCCTTCTTCACTTCCTATTAACCAAGCTGAGGATGAATTTGTTTGCTCAGTCTTCCTATGTGGATAGGATCTTCCTTATATAAAAAAAATTATGACTAAGATTACCAATCTTGGCTCTCTAAAGGAAGCAATAAAAGACTGCAAAATCCTTCTGCTCTCTTTTTCTCTAAAACAAGTTGCTGCGTTTCAGATAGCAAGAGCTGAATTTTAACACTTTTTTTTCCCTCTTTACATTCCTGTTTTAACAATTCTAAATCTCCCCTAGGCATTTTTTTTTTTTTTGGTAGAACAGAAGCAAGATTAGTATAAGAAAATGTAAAACAGAAAATTTCATTAATATTTTAGAAAATTTCATATTGCTACCTCTCAAGAACTGCTATGGAGTGATTCCTATCTCTCACTAATATATATAATTATGTTTAACATAAATTCAGTACATTGTGGATCAGTTTGGTAAACCCCCTTTGCCCAGAATGCTTCTTTAATATAGTTCTATCCCTTTAGAAAGCTCAGTGTCCCCCATACCAGATAAAGGAACTAAATCAGTAGAAACTCTTTGAGCAAAGCAGTCTGTATGCTCTCTATCTGCTCTCTCCAATCACATCTGAGAGCTGAAAGAGAACTCTCACTCAAATTCTCAATGCCATAGTTTGTTCCCCTAAGCACAACTTAAATTGGTTAAAAAGCAACTGAAAGAGAGAGGACCCAGTCTGGAGTCTGGCAATGTGATCAAATACCTATTATTTCTATTTTGAGGGGCATGTCACTTCAGATTTTCACCAGGATGGAGCTGGATTAATTCTACCCATTTATGTGTGGTGTTCAAACGAGAACTCACATCACCTGGGGGTAAAACTTTCTTTATGAACTCCAAAGTACATTGCTCTCCTGAGCCTAAAGCAAATCAAATTGTTTTTCACAGGATAGGCTTAGGGAAAGTCAGTCAGTGTGTTCAACAGCAACACTGAATCACCTTCTCCCTTCTCTTGGCTGCCTACTGAAAGTCATTTGGCTACTTATTATTGTTCTCAATTTATCTCAATTCAAAACATTGATTATCTACTAGTCAATTAGCATGGGGATGAGCATTGTGTGGAATATTAAGTAAGTACCTGGAGCGTATAACCTTGTTGGGTCAACTTGACAATTGAATGGAAAAAAAATAAGGCAAAATAAAAATTTAGTCAAAATATGTAGTAAACCTAAAGAAATGAAAACATATATTCATACACATATTTGTATACAGATGATAATATCAGCTTTATTTGTAATAACTCTGAATCTTAAATAACCTATATTAGTTTTCTCTTGCTGTGTAACACATGAACCCAAAATTTAGTGACAAAACAGTAAATTTATTATCTCATAATTTCTGTGGTTCGGGAATCCTGGAACAGCTTAGTTGGGTGGTTCTGGCTCTGGGTCTCCCATGAGGTTGCAGTCAAGCTGTCAAGGGTCTGTGGTCATCTGATGTCTGGACTGATGTTAGAAGATCTGCTTTCAACCTGGCTCACTCACATGACTGCTGACAGGAGACCTCAGTTTCTCACTACATGGCTTTCTCCATAGGGCTACTTGAGTTTCCTCACAGCATGGCAGTTGGCCTCCTCCAGAGTGAATGACCCAAAAGAGCAGGAAGGAAGTCCAAAATCTTTATATGACTTAGCTTCAGAAGTTGCATGTCATCACTTCTGCTTTATTTGTTTTTGTTTGTTTGTTTGTTTGCTTTTGAGATGGAGTCTCGCTCTGTCGCCCAGGCTGGAGTGCAGTGGCCGGATCTCAGCTCACTGCAAGCTCCGCCTCCCGGGTTCACACCATTCTCCTACCTCAGCCTCCCGAGTAGCTGGGACTACAGGTGCCCGCCACCTTGCCCGGCTAGTTTTTTGTATTTTTTAAGTAGAGATGGGGTTTCACCGTGTTAGCCAGGATGGTCTCAATCTCCGGACCTTGTGATCCGCCCATCTCGGCCTCCCAAAGAGCTGGGATTACAGGCTAGAGCCACCGCGCCCGGCCCACTTCTGCTTTATTCCATTCATTGGAAATGAGTTGCTAAGCCAGTCCACACTGGAAAGGAGAGGGAAATTAGACTCCATTTCTTAAGTGTCAAAGTAGTATCAAAATCATATTCTTGAACATATTTTGAAACTGCCACATGACCTAAATGTCCATCAATAGGAGAATCCATAAAGAAATTGCTTGCATGTTCATACAATGGAATACTATTCTTCAATAAAAAGGAATAAAGTTTTGATACATGCAATAACATGGATGATTCTCAAAATAATTATGCCAAGTGGAAGAAGTCAGACAAAGAAGAAGACACACTGTATGGTTTTGTTTATATAAAATTATATAACCACACATTAAACTATGCATATAGAACCCAGATCAGTGGTTGCTTGGGACTGGGGCTGGGGACTACAGTGATAAAGGAAGGGAGGGAGAAAGGAATTTCAAAGAGCCATAAGGAAACTTTGAGAGTTGATGGACATATTCATTATCTTGATTGTGGTGACTATTTCAGAGGTGTGTAAGTACATCAAAACTCACCACGTTGTATGTTTTAAATACATACAGTTTATTATATGTTGATTATACCTCAATAAAACTGAAAAAATTATGGTGAAGACAAGAAATTTTTTCATTTCAAATGCCAATTATATTTTCCAGAACTTTAGTTTTTAGCTCTGTCTCTTTAGTCACCAAATAGAATTAATAAGTCTAGGCCTTTTATCTATCATGGGGTAGTTTTCAGCATTGAAAGAACTTATTAACCTCTTTTAACATATGTGAATAATTTCAGGACTCTGAGTTTTTATTTGGTTAATCAACACACTTCAGGTTGTTGTCATATTGTCTTTTAAAAAATATCCCCGGAAAGATTTTAAATATATAAAGCCAAAAATATCTATTTTGTTTTGTGGGTTTGTCCAAAATCAAACTAACATCTTCCTCCTCAAATATGCTCCCTTATCTCAGTTTATTTAGTCACCATTCACCCAGCACCATGACCTAGAAATATCTATTTCTCCTTCATTCACATCTTCTTCAACCCATCCTTCACAATTCTTTTTTTAATTTAACAAACATTCATTAAGCAACTGCCACATGCCAGACACTGTACTTGTTAGGTGTACAGTGTGAGCAAATGCACCTGATTTTACACTGATGCAGCTTACATTTTAATGTAGGATATAATCTCTAACCCTGGTCAATTGCATACCAGCAATGTCTCTTGTACCCCTTGATCCTCCATCCTTACTGCTCCTATTCAGCTTATATGTGAATTGTCTCTTGGCTAAAGTAATATACTAACTTGTCTCTTTTTTAAAAATCTCCTTAGACTAGTTTGTTCTCCATATTTTTGCCAAGGTCTGCTTTCTAAAACATTGATTTGATTATGTTGTTCTCTGATTCATTTTTTTTTTTTTTTTTTGAGATGGAGTCCCACTCTGTTGCCTAGGCTGGAGTGCAGAATGCAATGCAATGATGCGATCTCGGCTCACTGCAACCTCTGCCTCCCAAGTTCAAGCAATTCTCCTGCCTCAGTCTCTTGAGTAGCTGGGATTACAGGCACGTGTCCACCATGCCTGGCTAATTTTTGTGTTTTTAGTGGAGATGGGGTTTCACCATGTTGGCCAGGCTGGTCTTGAACTCCGACCTCTGGTGATCCACCTGCCTTGGCCTCCCAAAGTGCTGGGATTACAGGCGTGAGCCACCGTGCATGGACTCTGATTTTAAATACTTTTGATGGATTCATATTTACCAGCTGAATGAACTCCAAACTCCTTCATGACTTGACCATGACCTGCTGACTCAGCCTCAGCCTCACCAACTCAGCTCCCTCATTCATTCTAGCAGTGCTGCTCCACTCAAAGTTCCCCATCATGCTGTGTGTACTTGCACACTGCTTTTGCTTGGAAATGTCCTCTGACCTCTCCTGAGCCCGGTAAATTCTGTTTCTTCAATATACTATTCACATAAACCTTTTTTCTAAAGAACACCTATTCATAAGCAGAATTTATTAGTTTTTAAACATGTGTGTATTCTTGTAACTTAGCACATATCAAGGTGTAGTGTAGCTCACAACTGAGGCAGAAAAAACAACTTCGCTCCCAGGCAAGCCATAGTTATCCTGCTGAACACAGCTGAACACACATTTTATAGAAAAACAAAATCATATGATGTTACTCTGTGCATAAACTACATAATGGATCAAAACAAAAACAGGAACCTTCTATAGTTACATCAGAGCCCAGAAAAAAACAAGAACACAGTGCTAACCATAATAGTGGCCACATACACCCCGTTCCCAGTTAATAGCTCCTGCTGCCTTACAAACTGCAAGTTTAACCCCATTTTATTCTTTCCTCCTCTTCAATAAAATTTAAGACAGTCAATCATAGAATTGCTCCCATCCTCTGACAGCACCTGATGTGGACAAAAACCACTGTTTCCTTAAACCTTCCCTTAAATTACCTAATGCAAGCCCGAACTCAAACCCTATAACAAGTCCTCCCTATAACCCTCTGAGACTCCTCTTTGTTCCTCATGGCCTGGGGTCTCCCTTGTTGCAGCAAATAATAAACCCAGCTTTGAATACAGGTATATTTCTGGTGGCGTTTGGCTGGTGGGCATCAACATATTTACATATTGATTTTTCTCCCTGAATATGAAGACTTTGACATCTGGGACTTTTTTTTTTTTTGTATTCCCTATACCAAACGTAGTGCCTGACCATAATGAGTACTGTTTACAGGATATGTTCATACATGCGTATTTTATGATAAAAGGCATACAGTTCAACAAATAGATGAAACTGAATCTAATAAAACATGTTATTTTTCATTAAAATGCTCTCTATGTGGCTTCTGATTCAGTTTTGCTTTTGCACGTGAGAGTGCTCACCTTTGGTTTTGATGCTATTGTCTTTGGCCAGTTCCCACCATCTGCAAAGCTCAGGTCGTCATTTTGAAGTTATGAGGGCTTGTATTGTACCTCCCAGTTTCCTACGATCCTTAACATTCACAGCATGGATAGCTACATACAGCCCACCAGGTGTGTGGATGCTGTGATCCAAACTATACATTACCGGAAATAAGTCACAGTAGGAAAGCAGATTAGGACAGTTTAAAGAGTGGGGAAAGAGAAGCTATGAAAAGCTAGAAAGAAAATTGATTTCTGACTACAGCTAGACATCATACTTGTTTTGAATTCATGGGTGATTCAAGGTAGGATATAGTATGGTTGTGCTCTCTCTCCAGGAATTATTTCTATCTGTAGATTTCCAGAGTCTTCTCAGCATTAATATTATGAATCTTCCTGTTTTGTGCTTTAGTAACGTACTATTTGAAGTAGAATAACAAATGCTAGATCTATTCAAGGCACTTATCTCATTTTTATCCAGTATAGCAGAGTAGTTAAGAACTTAGGTTTTTACTTGGAAGGACATGGAATAGAATCCAGTATCACCAACTTTCTGTCACTTAACCTTTCTAAAGCTCAATTTTCTCATTTGTAAAGTAGAGATATCAATAGTAAATACCCTATAGAGTTGTGGTGAAATGAAATGAGATAGTATATAAAACTTTCCTTGACACAAAATTGCTAAAATGGATTACAGCTATAATTAACTAGTAACTTTTCATTTATATAGAAATCACATTTATAAATACAGGGTAAAATACTATGCAATGTCACATTATATAATACACTATTATTTTACATATTGTGATGGTACATAATATTCTATATATATAATATAAACTAAAATAGAATGGTTTATATAATAAGATTTAGTCAAACTCATTATTTCAGTAATAAAAACTTTACAAAACTGGTTTGTGTATTATGTCTTGTCTGAAATAAACTTCTAGCCTAGGAAAATAAACTAAACTCTTTATAATACCTATCACTGTTGGAGTTTTAGTGATTGGACTGGATGACTTTCAAGGTTCCCTGTTGTCAGAAAGAGAATAGCAAATTTGATAAACAGCAGGGCAGACTAAACCAAGTGGGAAAAGAAGTAAAAAGTAGACTGGCCCTGGGGAAGGATCATAGTCAGCAGAGTATGGGAAAAGAAAGTTCAGTCAAACTGGATGTGTAGGCAAAAATAGTGAAAATTGGTTCTTCTAAGCAGATAGCTAACAGCTGGGAAATCAAGAGGGAGTTGGAGCACAGCAGAGCAACTGGGTGAAATATGTAAATAAGATACATTGCTAATATTATTAGCTAAATTCATGAATTCTCGTTATATGCCAAGGTCTGTTCTGAATTGTACTTGCTAGCTCATTTAAGCCTTATAATATCTCAGTATGATGGATACTATTATTATCACCATTTCACAAATGAAATGGAGCTCAATTGGATCACCTAGAACAGAATTTGATTCCAAACAAAGGCATTATTTGTCAGGTGCCTTTGGGTTGCAGTTTGTTTTGGTGTATTTTAAATGTCTGACATTGTATTGTTCATATCTGGATGACCAGTCTGGATCATTTTTACATATTTTATGTCTCTCCTTATCATGCTCATGTTTCCCTCTACATTTGTGAACATATGGAATAAGTTATAATAAGTTCTTGCATGTTTATGTTTAACAGTTCTATCATCTGTTTCTATTTTGATTGATTTTTCTATTTACTAAGGGTCTTATTTTCCTGCTTCTTTGAAGGCCTGATAATTTTTTATTACATGCCGGATATTGATAATTTTACTTTGCCTGCTACTGGATATTCATGTATTTAAAACAATATTCTGGAGCTTTATTCTAGGACATAGTTAAATTACTTTACAACAGTTTAACAAAACAGATTTTTGTTAGGTGGGACCAGATTAGCCTTTAGGGCTAGTTTTGCCCGCTTGTGAGTTAATACCCTTCAGACTGCTCCACCTAATGCCCCGTGTATAATAACATTTTTCTACTCTGACAAAAGGAAACAGTAACTATTACTGGCATTGTGGGACTTCCAGGGATTGTTCTATCTGCCCGTTTCAGATGGTTCTTTCCATGGCCTAGGGTTGTTTTCTCATATATATGTAATGATCAGGACTCAGGTGAAGAGATGATGAGGGAAAGGGAACCTCTGAAGATCTCCAGAACTCTTTAGACCAGAAGTTCCCTCCTCTCTGATTCTTCACCCAAATTCTAGCTTCCTTGGCCTCTGCCAACCCTTAATTCTACCTTTCCAAGTCAGGAGACTGTGGTGTTCCGTCTGGGTTCATTCTCTTTGCCCTGTATCCTAGAAACTGTCTCCAGGAAGTTTTCAGAGTTTACCTCATTAGTTTTCTTTTTCAGGAATCAGTGTCCTATGATGCCTGCTGTCCAAAATCTGAACATCACTGTTTTATATATATTTTTTCCTATTATTTAGCTTTTGTGACAGGAGGGCAATTCTAGTCTCTGTTGCTCCATCTTGGTTGAAAGCAGAAGTCTCTGAATGTCTTTTTTACTAAGTTACTAAAGCTATAGCCTGAGTATCCTGAAACACAATACCCATAGTTTAATTAACTGTCTCAAGGCTACATAAATTCCACCTGGACTCAGCCTACACCTCATTTTAAGGTGTATTGCCTGCCACATCCCATTTTCGTGTACCTAGTTATGTGTTAGCCATGGCTCTTTCAGTTGAAAGCTTAAAATTTTGATTATATTTATTGATTATTATTCATTATCTATTATTACTGAGCGCTCTGTCACCCAGGCTGGAGTGCTAGCTCGCATGATCTCTGCTTCACTGCAACTGCTCGCCTCCATGTTCAAGTTGGATGTCTCCGCTCAGCCTCCTGAGTAGCTGGAGATTATAGCGCATTTGACACCCTTGCCTGCTATTTTTTTTTTTTTTTTTTTTTTTTGCATTTTTAGTAGAGATGGGGTTTCACCATGTTGGCCAGATGTCAAACTCCTGACATCATGTGATCTGCCCACCTCGGCCTCCCAAAATGCTGGGATTACAGGCATGAGCCACTACGCCCTGCCTAAGGGAAAATTATTTTTAGCTCATTTAACTAAAAGTTCAGGACTAACAATTTCTGTTAGTCCATTTAATAGAAATTGTTTTATGTGTGGATAAGATTGCAGAGGGGGTGGTGTCCCAAGTAATTATGAAGGTTCTATGTCATTATTTCTTAAAAATGTACTCTCAAATGGCAGGCAAGGTTGCTGTTGGCACTACAGGACTTACATTCAAGCAGTTAACTTCTTCAAGACATAATATCTTATGAGTTTAAACCTCCCCAAATAAAAGTCCTTGTGTTAGATCAGGTTGGCCAGGCTTGGGTCATATAGCCAGTTTAGAACTAATCACTCTGACTTGGGGCAAGAGGCTCTCTTATTGACCATGGCTGATTATGTGCTCTACCTAAATCATATGAAATGGGTTATTTATAGGAAAGTAGGGTACTATTATCGGAAGAAGGAGATGAGTCCCTATGCAAGACAGGGATGCACATATTACACTTGGGATATAAAGTGGTAGCTTAATTTCAAGAATAATGCAGAAACTCAATACCATATTTGATGGAAGTCACAAATGACCTCCATCATCCCAAGTCTAGTGGCTATCCGCTAGATTGTATTTGACTTTTCAGCAGCTTTTACCATAAACATTCCTTCTTTCTGGAAACATTTTGTTTATATACAAAATAAAGGATTTACTTCAGGATGAATGTGTCAGCTGAGCTATTAAATGAAGGGCTAAATCTCTGACTAAGGACAGATTGGTCAAAGAATATTGGATTTGGTGAAGTCTACTACTGACCGGACTACTAACTGGAGTCAGGTAATATCATCTATGAAAAGAAGATAATATCAGGGCAGAGATAATACATTTTTACATTTAATATAGAGATTCTATAATTCTATTACAACATAATATTAAAATAGTGCTTTCATTAGTGAAATGCTCCTGGTGCATAAACTCCTGGTACAAAAATGTGAAATGTTACTATTGATTTTCAAATTGGAGAAAGAAATCATTCTTGATGTTTCTCAATATAAGTTTTCCAACCTCAAACTGTAGAGGTTATTAAAAAACATTTTCAACATTAAAATGAGAAAGAAATCTTGTCATACTTGAGAAAAAGCATTGGGATAACAACTGTATTCCATGTTATTCAACCAACAGGGCTTTCTGATCAAATCTAGTTCATGTCTCTAAAACAGCCAAGCAGTTGGTAATAACTGCTTGGTGCGTTGTTATAAATGATTTGAGGTTGTGTTTGAGTTAAGCTGGAAAGACTGCCTTTTCCACAGTGACTTTATTTTCCAGTACTAGCTCTTGTGAGTATTAGCATGAGTTATGATCTGAACCAAGGAGTAACTACATCTGGCTCTGGTTTTAGTTGGTTTGTTAGCCTTTGGTAAATCATAATCACTTAAGTTTTTATTTCTACAAAGAAAAAAGGCTTGTAACACATATGCTGTGAAGGTTGACTAACAAGGAAATAATATGTTGTTTAGGAATATATGTGTATATTATAAAACTTATTTTTTAATCTAGGGGAAAATAAAATTTAGACTAGTTTTTACCCTTGGGGAGAGCTGGAGTCAGGAGGATGACAGAGGATCCCACAGTGAGATATAAAATAATATTAATAATTAATTGTTCTTAGGTTAGGTAGAGGATTCATAAGTATTATTTCCCCCATAACTTATTACCTTCATAATGTATTTGATAACTTTTGAATATATTAAATATTACATAATAAAATATAGGGTAATAATAAAATAAGTTCCTTTGGAAAAATACTCTAGCACATTGAATAAAGGGTGTTGGGAAGAGCAAAATGATTCAGCTCAATTCTACAATTTTGTGTATCTAAGTTAGAATCTTCTCTAACTTAACACATATTGAAGAGGTTACACAGAGTAACATGAGAAAGACCTCGGTTGGCACAGTCTAATTTAACTTTATTGAGGGCACTTTATTTAAAACACAAAATGTACCTACAACTGTATCCTCGTGTACACGAATACAGATACTATAAGCACAGAATTCCTACACTTATTGTTTCTGCTTTCTCACCATTCCATTCAATCTTCTTGGACTTGATTTTCCACTACTCCAATGAGTAGGTCTTATCAATATCACAAATGACTTCCATCTTAGCAAGTCCAGTGGTTCTTCAATCTCATTGTATTAGACTTCTCAGCAGTTTTTATCATAAATACTCATTTTTTCTGGAAACACTTTATTCTCATAGTTGTGAGTTTTTTTTCTATTTCATCTGCCACTGTTTCTGAGTATCTTTGGTAGCCTGACCTCTCCTCTAATTTTTTTTTTCTTTTTGTAAAAAAAAATTTATTCATTTATTTGTAACTTACTTTAGATTCAGCAGTTCATATGCATACAATATACAAAGTTATATTGCGTGATGCTAAGGTTTGGGGTATGAATGATCTCATCACCCGGGCATTTAGCACAGTACTGAATAGTTTTTTAATCCTTAACCTCCCTCCTCCCTCCTCTATCTAGTGGTCCCCAGTGTCCACTGTTGCCATTTTTATGTCCGTGTGTACTCAGTATTTAACTCTCATTCATAAATGAGAACATGAAGTGTTTGGTTTTCTGTTCCTGTGTTAATTTGCTTAGGATAATGGTCTACAGTTGCATTTATGTTGCTGCAAAGGACATTATTTCATTTTTTATGGCTATATAGTACTCCATGGTGTATATGCATCATATTTTCTTTATCTAGGCCACCATTAATGGGCACCTAGGTTGACTCCACGCCTTTGCTATGCTGAGTAGTCCTGCGATGAACATGTGAGTGCATGTGTCTTTTTGGTAGAACAATTTGTTTTCTTTTGGATATATAGCCGTAATGGGATTGGGGGGTTGAATGGTAGTTCTAAGTGGTTTGGGAAATCTCCAAACTGCTTTCCATGGTAGCTGAACTAGCTTACATTCCCACCAACAGTGTATAAACATTCTCTTTCCTCCACAGCCTCAACAGTATCTGTTGTTTTTTGACTTTTTAGTAATAGCCATTCTGACTGGTGTGAGATGGCATCTCATTGTGGATTTGATTTGCATTTCTCTGATGATCAGTGATGTGGAGGATTTTTCATGTTTGTTGGCCAGCTGTATGTCTTCTTTGAGAAGTATCTGTTCATGTCATTTGCCCATTTTTAAATGGGGTTATTTGTTTTTTGCTTGTTCGATTATTTAAATTTCTGATAGATTCTGGATATCAGCCTTTTGTCAGATGCACAGTTTGCAAATATTTTGTCCCATTCTGTTGGTTGTCGATTTACTCTGTTGAGTAAATAACCAGTTAATATCATAAGGACAGGATCAAGTTCACACATAACAATATTAACCTTAAATGTAAATGGACTAAATGCTCCAATTAAAAGACACAGACTGGCAAACTGGATAAAGAGTCAAGACCCATCAGTCTGCTGTATTCAGGAGACCCATCTCACATGCAGAGACATACATAGGCTCAAAATAAAGGGATGGAGGAAGATCTACCAAGCAAATGGAGAACAAAACTG
>NW_016804432.1:1390357-1431684 GCF_001698545.2 Rhinopithecus bieti | reverse complement strand
TGGGAGTTATACATGATATAAATGATGAATTGATGGGTGCTGACGAGTTGATGGGTGCAGCACACCAACATGGCACAAGTATACATATGTAACAAACCTGCACGTTATGCACATATACCCTAGAACTTAAAATATAATAAAAAAAAATAAACAAACAACAAAAAAAGAAAATATGTATAACCATGCCATTAAGGCTATTGAAGCATGTAGTAAAAAAAGAAAGAAATATATAGAAATAATCAATACCAAAATTATGAAGAGGGTTATTGCTGGGAAGAAGAGAAGGGTATCCTATTTGAGGTAGGTACTCAGTGGCATAACCTCTATTAGCACTTTTTTCTTAAGATGGGTAGTGGGGACATTTGTGTTTGTTGCATTATTCTTTGTTCCTGTATATATATCTTATTTTATAAGAAGGATGCAAAACATTAAAATTAAAAGCAAACTAGCACTTGAAAAACTGAATGAGTATTAATACATATTAAAAAAAAATTCATTGATGAAACTTCTACCAACATGGTGGACTATATTAACATAGATGAGGTCTTCATAATATAACCCATAAAAATGTTGGATAAAGATACTCTTAAAACATTTGTGAATGTATAATCAAGCTCACAATAAAGAGAAATCTGTCTGCCAGATGAAAAGAGAAAAATCAAAACTAAGGCACTGAGCAAAGACTGAAACCAGACTGAAGCTTCTGCTGGGATTCTAATGCTTCCTTAGAGCAGGCGTCATGGCCTCAGTCCTGAGAAGATACAGAAAATGGAACTGACACTGCCAGATACATGTTGGATCTTGAATGTACTGCCCTATTTGTTAAAGGGGGACCAGACAAACTCTGCCCTTGGCTGGGGGAAAGAGTGAAAATATTTTTATTTGTCCTGTGCTTTCAGTAGAAAAGAAGTCATGTATTAGAAATTATAACCTCAAGTTTGTACCACCCTTAGATACGGCATACACATTTGTAGTACTTCATGGCTCAGGAACTCACAGTGGAGAACGTAACATAAAAACATACTTGAATCTTTGAAATATATTGGGTTCCAGAAGAAACAAGAATAAAACTGTTCTGTAAGATACTTTCATGACAAAAGAATTCAATAATAATAATAATTCCTTCTGGAGATTATTTCATAATAAAAAATACAAATGACACACAAAATAAATTAGCTGAGCATCAGCAAATGCAACAAACAAGATAATTAAGACCTTGAGAATTGTAGATAATAATCAAAAAAGAATTAACGTAAGATTTTCAAAATACCTAGAGTTAAAAAGGAATAGGAACTATTGTGAAAAGGACACTGTGAAAAGAGAAGGGAGTGATTTTGTTTTTTGTGTTTTTTTTTTTTTTTTTGGAGACAGGGTCTAGCTCTGTTGCCCAGTGATAGACATGTTGCCCAGTGATGGATACAGTGGACAGTAATACTGTATCACCCACCTCAGGGCAATAGTGTGGTGCTTGGAACCATGAGTTATTATTATTAATTCAAATAATTTCTTTAAAAATATTTGTATCTTAATATCATCTGTTAATAAGCAATTTATTTTCTTCATTTCCAATCCTTATTTGTTTTTATTTACTTTCCTCCCTTACTGTGCTAAAAGAGGAAAATATAGGTGGGCTAAGATGGGGTTCCCAATGTGCAAGAACCCAAGCATCATGTTGAATAGAAGTGTTTATAGGAGTTATCTTTTTTCTCAATACTGCTTTTAAGTGAAAATTCATAAAATTTCTCCTTTAAGAATGCTATTGAGTGGTTTTCGTAGATACACTTTTCAGATGAGGAAGTATATTTTTTACACATTTTCTAGTATCTGGTTGTTTTCTAGCAGGAGGAGACTTGAAATTTATCTAGTTAGTGAGAATGCTTGAACATTCATATTTTACCCAAACTCCACACTCACCTAGTTCTGAAGAAATGCATATCATTCATGGAAGGAAAGAGGAAGTTGGTGATATACTGCTCTTATAATTAGAAGTTTCTGGCCAGCCCCACTGCTGTGTACTGGATCCCCTAGATACTTAGTGGCTCTTGTGGTATTTAGTAATTGCTATTTGGGACTTTTTTTTTTTCCCCAAAAAGTAGCATGCCAAGGACTGGAGAAGTAGACTTAAAGAGGACAGTAGAAACATCAATAAATGATATGGTTGAGGAAACTGCTGATGATTGAGAAATACTGCCAGTTAAATGAGGTTCTAAACTGCCTGATCTATGGAAAAATACTTCACTATTCTAGAGAGAGCATAGGTTAGAGTAGGCAGTTACTGGAATTTATGTATCAAATTAATAACCAAACTTGAAGAAATATTCCATCTAGGTGTTCAGCCTGGAAAAGCTACTTTACTCTGTCATCCACCAGGGGGCAATAGTGTGGTGCTTGGAGCCCTGAAGCTCTTGAATGCTAATACTGAACAGTGATTTGGGATCCAGGCAACAGAGCCATATTGGAGCACAGCCAGGGAGGCCGGGATGCATCCTCTCCTATTAAAGTGGAGCTCTCAGGTAGGTGTCTCAGCACTGACCAGGCTGACAGTGGGGCACGATGTGTCACAGGGGGATCATAAGTTTCTCCACCACTCATTAGGCAGTTTTCAAATTCTTCTTTGGTTGGGACAGCTTTAGTAATCATTCTTGAGCTGCACAGAACTTTGGAGGTGGGAAACAGTCCCAAGTTTGTCTCGACTGTGGTGAAGAGTGACATGACTTAAAGACAAAATGGAGTAACTTTCAAGACAGGACTTGTAAGGGGCCAGGATTAGATCCTTATATTTGCTCCCTGGGAAGTCCCCTTTCTCCCAGCTCCCAAGTTTGTGATGGGTTAAGCATACCCAAGAAGAGACCTGCTCACTAAGTAGAAGGGAAAAAAGGAGAGGAACATGAACAGATGTAGCAAACTTCCCTCTCTGAAAAGAACCAGAAAGATTTAACTGAAACACAGAGTTTTTTTTTTTTTAAGATGGAGTCTCACTCTGTCGTTCAGACTGGAGTGCAGTGGCACGACTCCGGCTCACTGTAACCTCTGCCTCCTGGGTTCAAGTGATTCTCCTACCTCAGCTTCCCAAGTAGCCGGGACTACAGGTGTGCACCACCATGCCCAGCTAATTTTTTGTATTTTTAGTAGAGGTGGGGTTTCACCATGTTGATCAGGCTGGTCTTGAACTCCGGACCTCAAATGATCCACTTGTCTTGGCCTCCCAAAGTGCTGGGACTACAGGTCTGAACCACTGTGCCCGGCCTGAAACACAAAGTGTTTAATTCCCTGGATGTTGGAGTTTTAGGCTGGGAGTAAGGTTGGTTATCTGTTAACCCCCACAACAGGTATGACACAGGACAGGAAGATGTAGATGGGGGAAAAGGGGTACCCCCTTATGCAGCAACAGAAGTGCCATGACTATCTCACTACACACCCACTGGGGTGTAGTGGATATGAGATCAAAAGGTGTGCTCACATTCTTGTTACAATGACCCTAAGATGTAAATGAAGGTATTTAACCTAGTCTTAAAGAGGTCGATGACTTCAGCCTTTCAGCATTAATTGTTCCACTGCTTACTCATCTCCCTTGGTTGCTTTCTCTTCCCCCCTTCTCCAGTTCCTCAGTAACAGTTGAAACATGGTGCTTGTGGAAAGATAAAATACTCTAGGTTGGTTGAATACATAAGAAAATAAACTTTTGTCACAGTTAGAATAGTTCACATTTTAACAAGACTGGCTAGATTATGTCTGGGGTTCAGAGGAATATGAATGTGGGCCTCTTGCTCAAAAGTAGGAAAGAGTTCCATTGAAAATACTAATATATAAAGCTTTTTCTTTTGAAGTAATTGTATTAATTATGATACCCAATAGCGGTAATCATCATTTTAAGAAAAATTTTAAGTTATTAGCATAAATTTAACTATTTATCTTGATAATATGCAGTGCCAGTTTTAATAAGCGTATTTAACTCATTTGCAGAATTACCAGTATTTTGTAGTTCGTGTATGCATATGTGTTTAATTCCTGCCTAACAACTGAAATACAAAAAAAAAAAAAAAAATTGCTCTATTCATTTCTTGTTACACACACATTCTGCCAACACTCTATCTTTGACTCATTGATGAATAAGAAAGATCTCAAAGAAAAAGTAACTTTAGGTTATTCTATCTTTTCCTTTAAAAATATTTTTAGCCCGGGCACAGTGGCTTATGCCTGTAATCATAAGGGGATTATGATCAAATCTCCCATTATGATCAAATCATAATGGGAGACCAAGGCAGGCGGATCACGAGGTCAGGAGATCAAGATCATCCTGGTTAACATGGTGAAACCCCATCTCTACTAGAAATACAAAAAATTAGCCGGGCGTAGTGGCAAGCGCCTGTAGTCCCATCTACTCCGGAGGCTGAGGCAGGAAATTGGCATGAACCTGGGAGGTGGAGCTTGCAGTGAGCCGAGATCGTGCCACTGCACTCCAGCCTGGGCAATAGAGCAAGACTCCATCTCAAAAAAAAAATTTTTTTTTAATGTACACTTTAGCTAATATAGGGAAGTAATGTGAATAAGACAGGATATGATAGCATTCTTTGGATATTTGTATTTTTTAGATTTCTTTAGTTATTTGGATTACTTTCTTTGTTTGAAGCAAGTTCTGGTTTAAATTAATAGCATGGACTCTCAGGTCCCCACTTACTCTTAGAGTCTTAGGTGTATTTATATAGAATCAGCATGAATTCTGGTAAACCCACAATGGATGCGAGTTCAGTAATAGTATATTATTGTCATGTTAATTATATTCCCTGATTATGAAGAAATATATACCATATTTTCATATGCTTATTGGCCATTCAAGTATTATTTTCTCTGAATTGCCTGTTTATACAATTTACCACTCCTTCCCTTTTTCTTTTTTGCCTGATGCTGAGGTTTGGGCTTCCAATGATCCTATCACTCAAGTAGAAAACATAGCACCTGGTAAGTAGTTTTTCAATCCTTCCCAAACTCTCTCACTTCTTTCCCCCTTTTGGAATCCCCAGTGTTTATTGTTTCCATCTTTGTGTCCATGAGTACCGAATAGAACAACCTCAAATGAACAACTTAACCTTGCCCTTAACGGAACTAGAAAAACAGGAACAAACTAAATTCAAAGCTAGCAGAATAAATAACTAAAAATCAGAGCAGAACAAAATGAAATTGAGAACAAAAACAAACAAACAAAAAAAATAGGACCAACAAATTGAAAGTTGGTTTTTTGAAAGGATAAATAAGATTGATAGATCCCTAGTTAGATTAATAAAGAAAAAAGAGGGATGATTCAAATAAGCACAATCAGAAATGACAAAGGTGACATCACACCAATCCCACAGAAATACAAAAGATCCTCAGAGACTGTTATGAACACCTCTATGCACACACACTAGAAAATCTAGAGGAAATGGATAAATACCTGGAAATACACAATCCCCCAAGATTGAACCAGGAAGAAACAGAAATCCGGAATAGACTAATAATGAGTAATGAAATTTAATCAGCGATTAAATAAACTACCAACTACAAAAAGCCCTGGATAAGATAGATTCATAGCCAAATTTTACTAGACATACAAAAAGAGCTGGCACCAATCCTACTAAAACTATTTCAAAAACTCAAAGATGAGACTCCTCTTTAATTCATTCAATGAAACCAATATCATCCTAATACCAAAATCTTGCAAAGATGCAACAACAACAACAAAAAAGAACACTTCAGTCCAATATTCCTGATAAACATTGATGCAAAAATCCTTAACAAAGTACTAGTAAACTGAATTCAGCCTTTGCACATCAAAAAGTTAATTCATCATGATCAAGTGAGCTATATTAGTGGGATGCAAGGATAATTCAACATGTGCAGATCAATAAATATGATAAACCACATCAACAGAATAGAAAACAAAAACTATGATTATTTCAATAGATGCAGAAAAACATTCAGTAAACTCCAACATCCCCTCATGATAAAAACCCTCAAACTGAACATTGATGAAACATGTCTCAAAATAGTAAAAGCCATCTATGACAAACCCATAGCCAACATCATACAGAACAAGTGCGGTTTGGAAGCATTCCGCCTAAGAACAAGACAAGGATGTTCACTCTTACTTCTTCTATTGAATATAGTACTGGAAGTCCTAGCCAGGGCAATCAGGTAAGAGAAAGAAGTGAAAGGCATCCAAATAATAAAATAGGAAGTTAAATTATCTCTTTGCTGATGATATAATTCTATATGTAGAAAACTGGAAGATTTCACCAAAAGACTCCTAGACCTGATAAATGACTTCAGTAAAGTCTTAGACTACAAAATCAACATACAAAATCAACATACAAAATAAGTAGCATTTCTATACACCAATAACATTCAAGCTGAGAGCCAAATCAAAATTGCAATTCCAATTAACAAAAAATAAAATACCTAGGAATACATCTAACCAAAGAGGTGAAAGATTTCTACAAGTAGAACTACAAAACACTGCTGAAGGAAATCATAGGCAACACAAACAAATGGAAAAAATCCCATGGTCACAGATTAGAAAAATCAGTATTTTTTAAATGTCCATACCACCCAAAGCAATTTATGAATTTGGTGCTATCCCCATCATATTACCAAAGTTATTTTTAGAGAAAACTATTCTAAAATTCGTATTGGACTCCTAAAGGGCCCAAATAGCCAAGGCAATCCGAAACAAACACAACAAAACTGGAGGCATCACTCTACCTAGCTTCAAACCATACTAGAAGGCTACAGTAACCAAAACAACATGGCACTGGCACGAAAATAGACACATAGAACAATGGAACAGAATAGAGATCACTAAAATAAAGCTGCATACCTACAACCAACTGATCTTTGACAAAGTTGACAAAAATAAACAATGGGGAAAGGATATTCTATTCAATAAATGATGCTGGGAAAACCAGTTAACTGTATGCAAAAGAATGAAACTGGACCCCTACCTATCACTGTATAAATAAAGATTTATTTATTGGAATAAAGATTTAAATATAAAACCTAAAACTGTAAAAATTCTAGAAAAAAGTAGGAAGTAGGAAATACTCTTCTAGACACTGGCCTAGGCAAAAAATTTTTGACTAAGTCCTCAAAAGCAAATGCAACAAAAACGAAAATTGAAAATTGGGATCTAATTAAATAAAAGAGCTTCTGCACAGCAAATGAAATTAGCAACAGCATAGACAGACAACCTACAGAATTGGAAAAAATATTTACAAACTATGCGTCCAACAAAGTCTAATATCCAAGCCTGGGCATGGTGGCTCATGCCTGTGATCCCAGCACTTTGAGAGGCCGAGGCAGGCAGATCACCTGAGGTCAGGAATTTGAGACCAGCCTGGCCAACGTGGTGAAATCCCGTTTCTACTCAATCTACAAAAGAATTAGCCGGGTAAGGTAGTGCCCGCCTGTAATCCCAGCTGCTCGGGAGGCTGAGGCAGGTAAATCGCTTGAACCTGGGAGGCGGAGGTTACAGTGAGCCAACATAGCTCCACTATACTCCAGCCTGGGTGACACAGTGAGACTCAGTTTCCAAAAAAAAAAAAAAAAAAAAAAAAAGCCTAATATCCAGAATCTATAAGGAACTTAAATCAACAAGAAACAAACAAATAACCCTATTAAAAAGTGGGCAAAGGACACGAACAGATACTTTTCAAAAGGAAACATATAAGTGGCCAAGAAGTATGAAAAAAATGCAGACCATCACTAATCATGAGAAAGATGCAAATCAAAGCCACAATGAGATACTACCTCACACACGTTAGAATGGCTTATATTAAAAAGTAAGTAATAATAACAGGTGTTAGCAATGTTGCAGAGAAAAGAGAACACTTACACACTGTTGGTGGGAATGTAAATTTAGTTCAGCCCCTGTGGAAAATAGTTTGGAGATTTCTCAAAGAAATAAAAATAGAATTACCATTTGATTCAGCAATCCCATCATTGGATATATACCCAAAGATAATAAATTGTTCTACCAAAAAGATATATGTATTTGCATGTTTATCACAGCACTATTCATAATAGCAAAGACATGGAATCAACCCAGGTGCCCATCAATGATGAATTAGATAAAGAAAATGTGGTACATATGACACCATGGAATACTATGCAGCCATAAAAAAAGAACAAAGTCATGTCCTTTGCAGCAACATGGATGCAACTGGAGGAAATTATTCTGAGTAAATTAATGCAGAAACAGAAAACTAAATACTACATATTTTCACTTCTAAGTGGGAGCTAAACATTGGGTACACATGAACACAAAGGTGAAAACAATAGAGACCGGGGATCCTAGGAGGGGGAAAGGAGAGAGGGAGAAAAGGTTTGAAAAACTATCTATAAGGTATCATGCTCATTGCTTGGGCAATAGGATTGTTAGGAGCCCAAAACTCAGCATCACACAATACACCAGTGTAACAAATCGGTACAAGTATTCCCTGAATCTAAAATAATAAAAAAATTTTAAATAAAATAATCTAAAAATGTTATTGTGGTAGAAAATCTCCACATATGGCTGCTGGCAATTTCCCCACTCTTGTATGTTGCCCCTCCCATCAAGAAGCTGTCTACTTTTTCTCCCCTTGAGTCTTACAAATAAGATGTGGTGAAAATAATAATATTCTGGGACTTCTAAGACAAGTTCTTAAGAGTTCTGGCGACCTCTGCTATTTTTTCCTTTGGATCCCTGCCACCATGCTATAAAGAAGTATAGGCTGGACTAACAAATGATTAGTGGCTACGAGGAGAGAAATGCTAGGGGTGGAAGAGCATCTCAGATGTCAGCCCCAGTTCAGATCCCAGATAAATGCAGGTTCAGTAGCTGACATCATGTGATGCAGAGCAAGCCAGGTGAGCCATGCAAATTCTTGACTCACAGGATCATGAGAAATAACAAATCATTGTGGTTTTAAACCATAAGACTGTGTTTCACAAAAATAGATAATTAAAGTTATAATAATTAACACACCATGGTACTGACATAAAAGCAGACACAGATTAATGGAACTGAATAGAGAGCCCAGAAATAAATCCATGTATTTATGGTCAATTGATTTTTGACAAAGATGCCAAGAGCACACAATGGGGAAAGAACAGTTTATTCAATAAACAGCCTTAGGAAAACTGGATATCCACATGCAGAAGAATGAAACTAGATCCTTATCTCACACCATATGCAAAAATCAGCTCAAAACAGATTAAGGATTTAAATGTAAGACCTGAAACTCTAAAGTTATTAGAAGTAAACATAGGGAAAAACTCCATGACCTTGGTCTAGACAAATTTTTTTTGGACATGATCCCTAACATGTAACATGTTTATACAGATAACAAAAGCAAAAATAGACTGTTGAGGGTTGCATCAAACCAAAAAAATCTGTGCAGCAAAGGAAACAATCAACAGAGTGAAGAGAGAACTTACAGAATGGGAAAAAAATGTTTGTAGATGATAAATCCATTAAGGGGTTAATATCCAAAATATATAAGGAACTCTAACGGGTCAACAGCAAGAAAACAAAAAATCCAATTAAAAAATGGGCTAAGGACCTGAATAGAAATTTCTCAAAGAAAGACATATGAAAGACCAACAAGTATATGAAAAAAATGCTCAACATTACTAATCATCAGGGAAATGCAAATTAAAACAATGATATATTACATCATACCTGTTAGAATGGTTATTGTCAAAAAGACAAAAGAATTATCTAAGCATCGTAGCATGTGCCTGTAGTCCTAGCTACTTGGGAGGCTGAGGTAGGAGGATTGCTTGAGCCTAGGAGTTCAAGGCTGCAGTGAGCCATAATCATGCCACTGTACTCCAACCTGGACCACGGAATGAGACCTTGTCTCTTGAAAACAAGCAAACACACAAACATAAAAGACAAAAGATAGAAAGTATTGGTAAGGATGTGGAGAAAAGGGAACACTTGCATACTGTTGGTGGGAATATAAATTAGCACAGCCATTATAGAAAATACTACGAAGGTTCCTTAAATAAAAATAGAGTTACCATATTATTTAACAATCTCATTCCTGGATATATATTCAAAGAATATGAAATCAGTATATTGAAGTGATATCTGCACTCTCATGCTTAATGCAGCATTAGTCACAATAGCCAAAATATGGTATCAATCTAAATGTTTATTAATAGGTGAATGGATAAGAAAATGTGGTATATATATGCACAATGGAATACTATTCAGCCTTTAAAAAGAAGAAAATCCTGTCATTTGTGACAACGTGGATGGATTAGGAGGATATTAGGTTGAGTGAAATAAGCCAGATGCAGAAAGCTGAATACTGTATGATCTTACTTACATGTGGAGTATAAAAAGTCTAACTCATTGAAACAGAGAGTAAAATGCTGATTACCTAAAAATGTTATGGTGAACATTTTTAGGCTGGAGGGGAGGGGCACTGAGGAGCTGTTGGTCAAAGGACCCAAAATTTCAGTTAGGTAGAAGGAATAACTTCAAGAGATCTATTGCCCATTGTAGTATTAACTATAGTTAATAGAAAACCCAGAAATAAGACCACATGCTACAACTATTTGATCTTCAACAAACCTGACAAAAGGAAACAACGGTGAAAGGATTCCCTGTTAAATAAATGGTGGTGGGATAACTGGCTAGCCATATTCAGAAGATTGAAACTTGACGCCTTCCTTACCCCATGTACAAAAAATAACTCAAGATGGATTAAAGACTTAAATGTAAAACCCAAAACTATAAAAACCCTGGAAGACAACCTAGGAAATATCATTCAGGACATAGTTATGGGCAAAGATCTCATGATGAAGATGTCAAAAGCAATTGCAATGAAACAAAAATTGACAAATGGGATCTAATTAAACTTAAGAACTTCTGCACATCAAAAGAAAATATCAACAGAGTAAACAGACAACCTGCAGAATGGCAGACAATTTTTGCAAACTATACATCAGACGGAAGTCTAATATCCAGCATCTATAAGAAACTCAAACAAATTTACAAGAAAAAAATAAACAACTCCATGAAAAAGTGGGCAAAGAACATGAACAGACACTTTTCAAAAGAAAACACACATGCAGCCAAAAATCAATGAAAAAAAGCTCAACACCACTGATCATTAGAGAAATGCGAATCAAAACCACAATGAGATACTATCTAAGGATCAGAGTGGCTATTACTAAAAAGTCAAAAAATAACAGATGCTGGTGAGGTTGTGGAGACAAAGGAACGCTTATACACTGTTAGTGGGAGTGTAAATTAGTTAAGCCATTGTGGAAGACAGTGGGGGCAATTCCTCAAAGACCAAAAGACAGAAATACCATTTGACCCAGCAATCCCATTACTAGGTATATATCCAAAAGGAATATAATTTGTTCTGTTATAAAGACACATGAACACGTATGTCCACTGCAGCACTATTCACAATAGCAAAGACACAGAATCAACCTAAATGTCCATCAGTGATAGACTGGATGAAGAAAATGTGGTACATATATACCATGGAATACTGTGCAGCCATAAAAAAGAAAGATCATGTCCTTTACAGGGACATGGATGAAGCTGGAGGCCATCATCCTTAACAAACTAATGTAGAAACAGAAAACCAAATGACCCATGTTCTTGCTTATAAGTGGGAGCTAAATGATGAAGGCATAGACACAAAGGGGAACAACAGACATGGGGTTCTATCAGAGGGTGGAGGGTGGGAGGAGGGAGAGGATCAGGAAAAAAACTAAAGGGTACTAGGCTAAATACATGGTTGGTGAAATAATCTGTACAACAAAACCCCAGGATGCACGTTTACCTATATAACAAACCTGCACATGTACCCCTGAACTTAAAAGATAAAAAACAGTCTTCTTAATTAATTGATTTTAAAATATTATGGTAAAATGTATAACATAAAATTTACCATTCTAACCATTTTTAAATGTATAGTTCAGAGGCATTAAATACATTGACATTGTTGTACAGCCATCATCACCATCCCTCTCCAGAATTTTTCATCTTATACAATTGAAACTCTGTATCCATTATACAATAACTCTCCATTTTCCTCTGTGCCCAACCCTGGGCAACTAACATTCTACT
Source organism: Rhinopithecus bieti (assembly GCF_001698545.2). Lineage (NCBI taxonomy): Eukaryota > Metazoa > Chordata > Mammalia > Primates > Cercopithecidae > Rhinopithecus > Rhinopithecus bieti. The sequence continues at coordinate 1,419,569 of NW_016804432.1, read as the reverse complement.
TTCTCTATGAATTTGACTATTCCAAGTACCCTTACTTGAAGAATCATACAGTATTTGTCTTTTTGTGACTGGCCTATTTCACTTAGCCTAATGTCTTTAAGGTTTATACATGTTGTAGCATGTGTCAGAATTTCCTTAATTTGCAAGGCTGAATAATATTTCAGTTAGTGTATTCATTTGTATACACAAACCACATTATGTTTATCCATTCATCCATCAATGGACATGGCTTGCTTTCACCTTTTGGCTATTGTGAATAATGTTGCTATGCATATGGGTGTACATATATGTTTGTGTTCCTGTTTTCAATTCTTTTGCATATATATATACCGAGAAGTGGAATTGCTAGATTATATGGTATTTCTATGTTTTAATTTTTGAGGATCTGACACATTGTTTTTCATAGCTGGTATGTCATTTTGTATCCCACCTGTAGTGCATAAGGGTTCCAATTTCTCCACATCCTCACCAACACTTGTAATTTTCTTTTTTTTTTTTTAAATGATAGCCATGTGGACACATTTGAAGTGATATCTCATTGTGGTTTTGATTTGCATTTCTCTGGATTATCATTTTTTACTACCTTCTCTCCAATATTTGTTATTATTTCTCCTAAGGGATTCAGACATAGAATGTTAATGAGCATAGAAATAAAGATAACTACTCTATATGAGAAAATAAAAATGAATTTAGTATCAGACGACAAAAGCTTGAGATAATTTTTAACTTTAACATGTGTAGGAGCGAGACTGAATTTCCCTTTTTTGCCCTTAGAGACAAGTTCCTTGCATTATGAGGCACAGTGTTGGTAGCCTCCAGGGGGCACCAGAAAGCTGTGAGTTTGCTTGCATCCTAGCCGGCAGATGTTGATAGCAGATTTAGGAATAGAAGGTTACCTGGGTCCTGTTTTCAGTCCCATTATTTCTGATTACTATGTAGACTTCCTATGTGGGTAATCTGAGAAAGAAAACAGTTTCAGGAGTTCCGGTTAATTCTGTTGGAAGAGCTGAGGAGCAGATAGGAAAATTATCACTCTCCTATGTTCTTATAAACTCAATTTAACCCTCAAGAGAATGACCTGAAAACTTGAGGGCTCTAGGATTGCACCAAGGTTATAGAATCTTTTATCTCAGGGCTGTAAGGAGAAGAAATATTTATTATGTGCTAGTTATTGGGTTAGACATTTTTCACACAGTCGTTTATAAATTATGTGTTATCTTGTTTAACTAAAAAAAAAATAATGTAAGTAATTTGTTAAAGTCACATAGCTAATGAGTGCTAGAGACAACTAAAATTCAGGTTCAATTCCAAACCATGCTACCCATGGAATTGTCTATCATTCATTGGGCATAATTATGTTTACTTTTATTATATTCCCTGTAATGACTGAAAGGGAGATAATCTTTGCTATTCATAAATTAGATGATGTTGGTGTCCTTGGAAGTATCAAGGAATTTTGAGATACTCTAAAAACAGCTCTATTGAGAAAGGATACTGATTCTGGCTTGATGTTTATTAAAAAATGAAGAGCTGACTGTTCTGTAATTTCGTTACAAGTGCTTGAGCTCATCCAAGTCACAGAAGTAGACTTGGCATGGCCTTGTTTATCAGAACTAGGTCCCAGAAATTGTAAACCTCAGAAAAATTAGGATTTTTGTCTTTCAAACTCTTTGTGCAGTGAGTTGACTATAACAAGGCAATGCAGGCCAGGAAGTAATTATACCACTGTTCATGAGTTTCTGTTCAAACACCACTTGCTTTCCTCATCTCACATGTTGACCCAGAAATGCATTTAAAATATATTAAAAATATAAAACCTGACCTAAAGTAACAATTTCTTGTCATGTGATAATGATACTCAGGGACCCCTTTTATCTAAGGATTTCATAGTGCTTTATATACTCATTATCTCACAATCCATCGGTTTTACTTCATTTTATAGCAAAAAAGATGGAGGCAACACCGAAATCACACAATATGTTGATGCAGTGGCTTGAAAGGGAATTATTCGAATTCTGAACACTTAGCCTGTTCATCCTGATTTAATATGAATTTACTAGATATGGAGAGCAAGAAATACAATGGATACTCTTATTGAGAGCTTATTAAGTTCTAGATTCTGTACTAGCTGTACTAAATACATAGAAAGATCCACATTAGATCCTTTAGACCTTTAAGACTTACATGAGATAGAACCTATTATTATCAGAGGGAAATACTGAGGACTAGAGAAGTTATGTGCCCTCAACTGACAGTGAGGGACGAAGCTTGGATTCAAACCAGGAAGGGTGCATGGTTCTCACTCATCATATGACACACTGTCTCTCAACATAGCAAAACGTCTTGGATTTTTAAACGTATTAAATCTTAATGGTTACAGAGAAAGGAATGTTGCTTTGCTCCAATGTGTCTGAAGCACTGTATCAGTTATGAATTCTTGGATGCAAGCTACAAAAATTGATCCTGAATAGCACAAAGGGAAATGGTAATTTATTGGTAGGAGAAGACAGAACTACTTACAGAATCAAAGAAAAGATGAATGGCTGGGTCTTGGGAAGAACAGTTTCAGGTATCTAGAGATAACAACTAGTGAGAAATGCTTTCAGGACCACACTGCCCAATGAAGGATCCCTAATTCTCTCCATTTCTCAAGCTCCAGTTTAGCAGCATGAACTTGGATCACATACCCAATGTAGCCAGGGGTGGCCTAGGCATACCCATACTACACTTTTGGGGAGATGGAGGTCTCAGGTGACAGCCAGGTGCTAATTACTCGCATTAGTAATTAGGGGGAATGAATGCTAGGCAGGACATGCACTCAACAAGATGTTCTTGAGAAACAATGTGTGATGTGAGGCAGGTGCTCAAGAGCATCTGGAGTGAGATGAGGTAGGAAAGGCAGAGAAAATAAATCAAATGGTAAATAAGAGTGCAATATCAATTGCTAATTTTTGAAAGGGAATGGAACTAAAATATCTCCATAGCTTTTCCAGCCCTGAAACTATAAAAAAAGTAGATAAAACCTCACACGACTTTAGGACAACATCAGGGAGCAGTTTTCCTGATGATGAATAAACCCACATCTGATCCTCCACTCAGAATGAGGAAGTCCCAGTCGCTATGTGTAATTCAGCACCTAGCGGTCCTTGTCTTTATAATACCATGGGCTGTGTGAGATCCAGGGCTGGTCCCAGGACAAACCGACCACTGTCGGTTTTACTTATTTTCAGTGAATTATCGGGAATCTAATGCTGCAGTCAGGGCCCATTTTCCTCAGCTGCTTTTCATCTTAGTTCTGCATTGCTGAAGACCATTACTTTTGGCTGTTTTGATCATTTGAATCATGTACTGGTATCCTCTTCCATTTCACCTCCTTTATGAAACTCAGCTGTTTTTGGTTTCCTGTTCTCTGTCATGTGTTCTCTCTTTTTTTCATGGCAACAGCTAATCTAGAAATCTAGAAATTTTAAACACAATTCCTAACCCCCAAGGGAAGAAAAGAAACAAAGCTAAATTGTAAACTCCTCTAAATGTAGGTCTTCTATTTTAAGCCCCCAAAGGAGACCAAGCTGAGCACTTATTAACTGCTCAGCAAATCGATGTGTATGTTTGTAATTTTGGCCACCTCTCAGCCTGTTTCCTCATCTGTAGATTGTGATAAGATTACCTGGTCCTTCAGGTGCACTGGAGGGTGCACATGAGAATAATCACCTTAAAATGCCTTGAAAAGTAAATGTTGTGTGTACAGTGCTTATACTTCCTAGAAGCAGTACCTTCCTATTGCCCCAAAGCAGTGAGTTATACCTTAGCACCAAAGAAGTCACAGTGTTTGTTTCAGATCGCATAGGAAGAGAAAGAAACATTGATGCTGATAGAAGGATGAGGTGGTTAGTGGGAACTATTTGAAACAGGCAGCTTCTTAGTGACCCTTAAATGTCACTTTATAGGTGCTTGGCCATCTTACCTTCTTGGAAGAGTCAGTGGGTTCCATAAATGAGTTGAACTACTGATGGATTCTATTTATGAGCAAAATAAACTACTTAAGAAACTTGTAGACATATGACTGGTACAAATGGGGGAAAAGAATAGCTTCAAATAAAATCTCAATGAGTATCAGCTTCAAACAGTATCTCTCAGCACACAACTAAAGGATGCCCTTAAGTTGGCCATTGCAAATTCAAATTTGTTGACCATATGAAATTATTTCATAAGAGATTAAATGGAGTAAAAATGATGTATAAGAAAATAGCAAAAGAGGTAAATCAGATGAAAAATTAAAAGAAGGCCCCAACTCACGTATGAATTAAATTTTTAAATAAATACAATTAACATTTATATTTATTGAGCAGTTGTGATATACCATACATTGTTCTAAGCTCATTGTATGTGACAATTCATTTATTCCTCATATCAATCCTGTGAGGAAGGAATTATTATTGTCACTTACAGATGAGGAAACGAAGGCACAGAGAGGTTAATACTTTGCTGTAGGTCACACAGTTCGTAAGTGGTGGAGCCAGAAGTTGAACTCAGACAGGAAGTCTGCCTCCAGAACCTGTGTTCTCAACCACTAAATAAGCTACATTAAAGTAAAGAAAGTGCTTTGTGAATATCAAAGATCCATATAAAATCAAGGTATTTTGATCATGGTTATATCCACAGTACTATTTTTTTTCTGAGACAGAGTCTTAGTCTGTTGCTCAGGCTGGAGTGCAGTGATATGATCATGACTCACTGCAGCCTTGACCTCCCAGACTCAAGTGATCCTCCCATCCCAGGCTCCTGAGTAGCTGGGGCTACAGGTATGCTCAACTGGCTGATTTTAAAATTTTCTGTAGAGACAGAGATTTCCTATGTTTCCCAGGCTGGTCTCAAAACTTCTCTGCTCAAGTGATCCTCCAACCTTGACCTTCTAAAGTGCTGGGATTACAGGCATGAATAATATTTTTGAATAGAATGTACATTAGACATAATCTAGCTGAAATCCTATTTTGCGTCTAAGGGAACAGGACAGGTTAACTGACTTACTCAAGTTTACAGGTGGCCTAAAGTAGAGTCTAAATTTGTTCTATTTTAGTCATTGAATATTAATTTGTTCTATTTAAGATATTGATAGTGGCACCCCTGCAACATCCCCTACCCCATTATGTGGAAAGCATAGATTCCAATAATTTTGTTATAATTCTGTTTTTTGCCAACACCTTTATAAGTTCGATGTATTGAAAGAAACAAAATGCCAGTAGACTAGAAGAGGTAAATACATGAATATAGAAACAAAAAGACAATAATCTCTCAATTACTGAGCCTGCTTTTGGGTGCAGATATATTCCTAAGATTCAGCAAGTCAGTGTAGCTTCCTACCACCGGACTAGGGGGAACATGTGCATATATTATCCAGGACTGCCTCCCACTCCCTTCCCCTCCAACACACTTATCTACATGCCTAGCCCTTCAGTGCTCTCACTTTGGAAACACAGCCACCCACCCCACCTCCCTTCTGAGAGTTGTGTTCGGAGATGTCCGCTTCAAGGGATGCTTTCAGTATTTAACCGTCTTGACAACATGAAATAAATAGATGGTAAAAAAATTAGTTGTAATAAACTGAAGTTTTTACAGACCTTTACTCCAGAAATGCTCTTATATCTTAGACTAACATTGTCCAGTACCAAATCCCAAATAATGATGTAAAGGAAGTAATTATCAGGTATAAGGTACCAATGAGATTGCTGTACTGTTTTACTCACATTTGGTTGGCTTGGTAGAGGGCCCTTGCCTGGGTAAGTCCCCAGCTCCCCAGGTTTTGGTGGGTTCTCCCAGAAGTGTTCCACATGTGTGGCACCTCCATGGCATGTGCACTGTCCCACCTCTCTGCTGGGCACAGATGTCCAGGTCTGGTGGCTGTCCTACGAGTGCCTGAGGTGAAATGGGGGAGACCAAATCTTCCCCCTTGGAATGAATCCAGACACAGGAGGCCAAAGGAGTGTCACTAGGAGGCCAGTGTGTTACTGAATTGAGAACAGTGGCCTCCTTTCTGTCCAGGACCAGACCTGCATCCAGGGAAGTGGGCTGGAGACAGGGTAGGGATGCTGAGCTATTTCCAGTCAATTCTTGAGAAGCAGAAACTCTAAGGAAAGTGTTTCCCTGAGTCCACAGAACCATTGGTGGTGATCCACAGATAGGTTTCCTGGAATCCGAGAATGCAGCCGGTATGGTGTAAGAAATTGAGTGTTGTAAATGCATATGTAAATGTTTTCTGTGGTATTGCACAGGGTCCAATACCAATACTTTCAGCAGGTTCTCAAAGGGGTCTATGAGCCAAAGAGATTAAGAACTATCTCCCTCTCCAAGGCTTTGCTATCAGGTGAAGCCCCTCAACCCACAGCTCCTTCTTCACTTGCCAGGGACCCTTTGGGCCCTTCCTCTTTGGGGCAGCTGACTGTGAGAGAAGGCCATTGGCTCTACTCTGCAAAGAGATTCCTCCCTGCAAATTCTCCAAATATGCCTAAATATGCCTGAACCCAATAGAAAACTATGGCTCCAAAAGACATCCTTGCTACATGAGTTTAATTACATTTAGAAAGGTAGGTTTGCACATCTTACTGCCAGCCCTCCTGCATTTGTAGCAGAGGTTGTATTATCATTTTAAAACAGCCTTGGGGAAAAAAACTTCTTTTTCTTAGAGAGTGACAACTTATTCTGGGGAAATAGCAAGAGTGGTAATGGAGAGTGTTGATTTAATTAATTTTACTGCCTCTCTGTGTCTCCTAGGAACAGGTAAAATAACTAAATGAAATGGTAGGTAGCAGTTCATCTTCATGATCCCCACAATCAAGTCAGAAGGAACTTACTAAATTGTGGAAGCCACTGTGCAAGGCACAGTTCAAAGAATACTAAGAAGGTTTTAGGTCCCGGGATTCAGAGGCACACCTGCCATGGGCCCTCTGAAACCAAAGTCTAACGGGATTATACACACTTGTTTAAAGCAATAAAATGGCTCCTGCCTGGGAGAAGGCACCCTTATGTTGGGGTAGTTGGTGATGGGAGGGGGCAGAGGCCAGTATACAATTTGGGAGGAAACATTATATCCATAAGAATCTCATATTTCTGTAGTTTGTATTGATTTGTACTTAATTTCATCCTTTCCCTGTTTTTTTGCTCCAAAGTGGTTCAGTTAATTAAATGGCTTGTTTACCTTTTCAGACTTATGTCCTAGAACATCCTATTTTCTTCCAAGCATCTCTGGAGAAAGCAGGAAACTGCTTCCCACTTACTTGCAGGGGCAGCAAAACCACAGGCTTTCTTTTCCTTTGGCTCTTTTGTTGTAACGGTTCCCATCTGCTTCCTAGAGAAGAAAAAGAAAACTGCATTGCATTCAACACATGCTGGATCGAGGTTTCACACTGATTATTGAGATTAGAGCCAAGCGCATTTGCAATTGCTCCAGACGGGTCCCTTTATCGACTGAACTGCCCTTAGGAGGGAGCTGTGCCGGGAAGACAAGCTGACCAGCGTCAAAGCTCTAGCAGCTAAAACAGTGCACCCCCTGCTCGTCGAAAATGACTCCTGATCTTCCTAAATGCCAAATTGGTCTTGCCTCTAAGGATTTTGATTTATCCTAGATTGTCAAGTTCCAGCATTGCCTAATAGCTTAGCTCCACTGCCTGTGTTTGCTTTTAATGAGCACTATTTTACTTACGTCTCTAGACAGTGAGAGTAGGCGAGCAGGTCGCGTGGAATCAACACCAACTGGGACACCTGCGGATGACTGCCTGCTGCCTCAGTTACTAGCAAGTCAGCCCCCACTTCTGCCTCCCTGCCCGCGGAGGCCCCCACAGCAGCTCCATCTGTTTGGGGATACCAGGCGGCTTACATCCACCAGCTTTCTTAGTTGGCTGGAAACCTGCTCTCCCCCTCCAGGTGCTGGCACTCACAGATGATGGGTCTTAACTCTCGGGTGTAAAGGTATGCAAACACGTGCAAGGCATCCTTCCATTACCTGTTGGTTTATCTCTTCAGTGGCTAATTTGCCTGGGGGCTCTGTAACGGGAGTCCAAGCATGGAGTTCTTGGTGAACAGGATTGCATTTCCGTCTGTAATGCATGTCTCCAGCTTCATTTTAGAAAATGTTCTAAGGGATGCAGAAAAGGGAGTCCCCCCACATTTTTCTGAGACAGTCATGGCCAGAGCACAACGTATTAGAGTTATCAGGGATGTCCCTAAATGAGAAAGCCCTTTGCCAAGGATTTGTATTTGGCTAGCAAAATTTAAAAGAAGGAAAGAGAAAAGAGGGAGAGAGTCTCTGTCTTATAAAATATGAGTACTGTCCTGCCATTGTCATGCTCTGTGTGAGGTTCCCCCTGTGTCTCACTTTATAGAATCTGATAATGGCATGAGGTTTCAGAAAGGAAACCAGATGACATCACCCCATGGAAGCAAAATTCACACTCAAAGCAGATAGAGATGATTTTAAACCTGTTTCAGACTTCAACAAACATCATGATTCAGAAGCATCTGTGACTTTTTAGCAGTAGTGTCTCCAGTCATCATGTACTACTTTTTATTAAATATGTGGGATCATCTTTCCCTACCTTCATCACCATAAAGATATAGCAAATGGACTAGTGTATCCAAATACTGCTATGTGATCAGAAAGTCATTTCATGGAAACCAATTCATGATTTTCATAAATTTAATACATGCCAATTTCCCAGTAGAATGCTGATTGCAGAGGCTGGGAGGTGGAGGGAGTGGGGAGATGATGGCCAAAGGGTATGAAATCTCAGAAGGAATACTGTTTTTTTCTTTTTCTTTTTGAGATCTATTGAACAGTGTGATGAATATAGTTAATAGTAAGAGTACTGAACATTTCAAAATTGCTAAGAGAGTAAATTTTAAATGTTCTGACCATAAAAAATGTTACTTATTTGAGGTGATAAATATGTTAACTAGCTTGATTTAATTATTCCACATTGGATTTATAAATCATGAAATCACTTTGTACCCCATACACTTATACAATTATAAATTGTTAATTTACAATAAGATATTCTTAAAAATTCCTCTGGTAATTTTTGGAGCCAACCATACAGGACTGTGTCAATTGTGGGGAGTTAATTTCTTTTGTTGTTGTACTGACATCAGTGGTGGAACAGATTACTCTGGACCACTTTAGGAACTTTATATTTAGATCTATCATTTTAACAGACTAGTTTCTAGAGTTTGTTCGTTTCCATCAGAAGTTTAGTAATTAATAAAAATGTTGTTCTTTCCAAGTCCTCATGGACACAATGCCAGATGAGAATGGTCTGGAAGCCCACACATGGGTGAAATTGGAAGATAATCTGATTAAGAAAAGCAAGACATCATTTAATCAAAATATATTCTCTTCTCTTACCACTCACACACCCACTTAGCTGGTTTGTTTATTTTTTTCCCTGAGCTTGGGAGACATATTTTGCTCTCAAATAGAAGTGATCTGGGGCACCAAATGCCCCTGGGCTTTATGTTTGTGGTCCTTCTTCAGCTCTGAATAACACAGGGTTTTAAGCCTTTTGATGATTGTTAGGTCTGCTCATGAAGGTCACCTGGGGAGTCTCTTTGTTTTCATGTCAATGCCAGGGGCTCATCATTTTAGATTTGGATTTAGTTGATCTAATGATGAGGCCATGGCTTTGATATTTTTTGGAACCTTCCCAGGTAATTCTCAGCTAGGTTGAGAGCTCCTAGATTAAACTCATCTCAGCATTACCAGAAGGAGAATAAGTCAGTTCAAGTTAAAACAAACAGGCAAATGCAGGTAAAAGGAGCCTACTACCCCAATAATTGACTTTGCTTTCTTTGAGAGTCTTAATAATGTCCTTCAGAGCCAGGTGTCAGTCTCATTTATTTCAGTATTCTTAGCAGAGCACCTGGCACGTTTTAGTTTGTAGAATGAATTAAGAAGATTATGATTTATTTTCATGTTATAATAGTGATTCATAATAAATTTTCAGAAATCATTTATATGACATCTTCAACTTACAAATACTATGGAACAACGAAAAGTAAGACAGAAAAAAAATGCTGTTGAGCAGCCAAAATAGATGTCAAAAAGACTAGGATGATTCTAGTACACTTTATTTCTGGGAGCATCCCTCAGGCTGCTCTGAGAGCTCTGTTCCTTTTCTACACACAGTTCTAACAGTCTTGCTTCTCTGGTTTCTCCATTCATAGAAACTAAAAAGGGTAAAAAATGACTACTTTGCAGTTTGACACACAAAAAAATTATGCATTATAAAAGTAAACAGGGCCAGGCACAGTGGCTCACACCTGTAATTCCAGCACTTTGGGAGTTTCGAGGCAGGTGGATCACAAGGTCAGGAGTTTGAGACAAGCCTGGCCAATATGATGAAACCCCATCTCTACAAAAAATAAAAAGTTAGCCAGGCATGGTGGCCGGCACCTGTACTCCCAGCTACTTGGGAAGTGGAGGCAGGAGAATTGCTTGAACCTGCGAGGCGGAGGTTGCAGTGAGCTGAGAGCATATCACTGCACTCCAGTCTGGGCGATAGAGTGAGACTCCATCTCAAAAAAACAAAACAAAACAAAACAAAACAAAAAACAGTTGAACTCAGAGAATATTACAATCATGCTGGATACATGGAGGTTATAAAAATAAACTCTTTCAATGAGTATCAGGTGAGCTTCTACCTAGCACCAGGTCACAGGTTCTTGCTCTTGAGATGCCTCAAGTGTAGTAACATTATGAACATTATGCTGTCATCACTGCTGCTACTGCTTGGTTTTCGTTGTCCAAAACATGTCATAGTTTTTATTGCTGAGGCCCTAGTTCAGGCCATTCTTATGGTCTCATAACTCTTTCTCTGATCCATATAACTTCCTCCAATCCCTCCTTTTATTGCTTCCAGAAAGATCTCCCTAAATGCAAATCCCATCATATTAGTACCAATTAGAAACCTCTAGCAATCCCCACAAGCTACAGGATTTAGCATAGACCACTGTATAAAGCTCTTCATGACTGATCCATATTTATCTCCCAGCCTCCTTGTACCTCTCCTGCTTCTCATTTCAGGCTCTGTGAACTGCTCTGGTTCTCTCCATACACTGCACTATCTTCATGCCATCCTTTCTCACTGGATGCCTTTTCTTTTTGCCATTTTAGCTACCTGAATCTCCAGGAAGTTTTTTTCAGCACCTACTCATGCCACACATATGCCACCCGCCTACCTAGGCTAGTTATCTTCCCTTTGATCTTACCATACATCGAAATAATGTTCATATGTGTTTATTTTCATGGCCACTTCCTCCTCTCCACTGCCCTTCTTCCTTTTCTACTTCCCAGCATTTTAAGAAACCAGAAGGTGGGAATCATCTGTTTACCATCTTTTCAGTGTTTGATATAAACAATAAGCGACAGTTGAATGGGACTAAATTAAAAGCTCTTTTCCATTCATTTTCCATTCATTTTTGAGACTCAGATGTCATGTCTCAGCAGGAACCTCTGTACGTAGTTCACAAGCTCTGTGTTTCTACAAATGGTTTCCAGGATTTGGCCGTGGAATATGATGCTCTAACAGTGATATAGCAAAGTCATGGGGAGCACTGGAGATGACATGAGCTGCCTGGGATCAATTTGTAAAAGTTATTTTCTGTAAGCCTTGATTCCTTGTCTGTTTATGTGCAGTGCCTGACATGCCAAAGATAGAAAGCTAAAAATGTATTGAGCACTTAACTGTAATTGTTTTTATTTGATCTCCACAATACATTTTGGCAAATGCAAGGCAAATAGTATTATTCCCTTTTTTATAGAGAAGGGCATGGAGTCTCAAACTTGCTTAAGGTAACATGCCCAGTAAGTATTGGTTCTGCTGACAAAATTTAGAAATTCTGATTTTAATTCATTGTTTTCCCATGACTATATGACATCCACATATGTGCTACAAATGATGGTTTCAATGATGAACTTGACTCATCAAGAAAAGATTCTAACCAGTATATCATGTTGCATATGATATGCTTGCTATAATATACTGCACAGGCAATACCATAGGTAATAACTTTTAGAAAGTGTTCCGGTCAAAAGTTTAAATAAAACCAAGAGAAATGAAGTTCTGAAGGGACTAAGATTCATGTATATAAAAAATAAGCTTACATCGAACACCTTATCCCCTGAGTTATAAATCAAGTATTATTGTAGCCAAATTTTAGTATGATTGTAGTAGATTTATTAAGAAATTAGGATCATAGGACAGAGAAGTTCCTTCAGTTGTGTTCTTAATTACTGATTGTCCTTTAGATAAAGTCATGCTTTGCCTAGTTCATAATAGTAATGGGTAAATTTTAGAGACCTTGCATTGAAAGCCACCTTCAGTAATCCTCCTCTTAGTTTTCTAGACTTGCTACCTAAGATCTAGCCTAAATCTTTCATAAATACCTGAAACCACTTTTCTTTTATTACTATTCTTAAATTAGAGGTTATCTGGTTCCTTTACTTGTCTCGACTCACTGGTTCCTCTTCTATATTATAAACTTTTTTTTTGTTGTTTTGTTTTGAGGTGGAGTCTCGCTCTGTCACCAGGCTGGAGTGCAGTGGCGCAATCTCGGCTTACTGCAACCTCTGCCTCCTGGGTTCAAGTGATTCTCCTGCCTCAGCCTCCCGAGTAACTGGGACTACAGGCGCCCATCACCACACCCAGCTAATTTTTATATTTTTAGTAGAGACAGGGTTTCACCATGTAGGCCAGGATGGTCTTGATCTCCTAACCTCGTGATCCACCTGCCTCAGCCTCCCAAAATGTTGGGATTACATGAGCAACTGTGCCCGGCCTTTTTTTTTTTTTTTTTTTTACAGTAAGGGCTCTATGTAAGGTTCTGTTTGCAATGGGAGAAACAAGTGAATTGATTCCCAGGGCATTAAAAAATCTTTATTGTTTACCAAAAAATATTTGATTGTTTGAGATGGGCCTCCTTGGAGCCCTAGTCTGAAGTTGGGTCTACTCAGTATAATCTTTGGAAATGTTTGTTTTAATCTGGGCCTCACATACAGCACTGCCTAGATGCAGCAGTATAATGGGTATCCTTTTAAATGAAGCTAATAAAGCTTTCTTTAATCTTATGAGCTAGACTGTTCCGCCTTCTCTTGGTTACACTAGGGGGCACCTGCTGTGATGTAGATTTCCGGGAGCCACTTATACCTTTCTGAATAATAATCTCTAGGGTGGGACTCTGGCATCTGCATTATAATAATCTTTCCAGGTGATTGTTCTACACACTATCTTTGAGAATCTGTGATCCAGGTTGTATTTTGCACCTCAGTGACTAGTGGGTCAGTTTATGTTTTTTGCCAGTAGATGAAGCAAACAACCACCCTATTGAAAAGTTCTTGCTCTTTGGCCTGAGAGTGGTACTTTTCCACTCTTGCTTGGTGTTCTGCTTCCAAACTAATTTCAGTGCTTAGCTGCCCACTATATTGATTTTAAAATGGGCTCAGCCATGTTGGGAATTCTAAGAGTGAGAGTTAAAGCTAGCCTTTTGTTTTAACAAAGGTGTGAGCTTGGCTACCAGCTATCCATAATGATACTGCATCTCAGGAGAGACTCTTATTACTAGGAGTCATGAGGAAGAGTCTATTGATTGATCTTTATCCTGAAGAGCTAGAAATCAAAAGGCAAAGTGTTTCTTCACTAGAGGGTTCTCCTATTTATCATGCAAGCTTTGATTTTAACATTCAGTCTCATACGTGCCATATGTTTATATTTAGTGGAAAGTGAAACAATCATTGGCATCCAAATTGCGAATTCTCTTAGGGAGGGCATCCGAATGGAATTCCGACTCCTTGAAGGAAAGAGAGCTTGTGTTTTACATCATCCTTTTATCATTTGAACCTTTTGCATCTTGTAGGTTAAATGTTGTCAGTTGCTCTTCAAGGAGATTTTACCAGCTATTTGCACTTCTCTGGTCTGTGCTCTTTTCATGTCAGATAACTATGCCTAAGATGGTGGGCATCTCAAAGAGGAAAAAGAAAGGCTGCCTTTTTTTTTTTCCGGTTCACCAAACTATATATTTTATAGTACAAATGCACTTCCAATCAATGGTAAAAGACAAATGTATTTTATTCTAATAATAATGTCATTATTAGCATAAATAGGCACAATCTCAGTTTTTAAAAATAGAGCCATATGACTCTATTCACTGGTTATGCAATTCCCAAAAAACTGGTGCTTAGTTATAAAAAGCATGGCATTGTTGGGGCAAGAGAAAAGCCCAGAACCTAGGAGAAAGGTAGGAAAAGTCCATGTGAATGGCATTGAGAGTCATAGGCCTCAAGAGGCCATTTACATTATTTTAGCAAATTGGGTGTTTCCTCTTTCAAAGTAACCATATTACAGTTTCTCAACATGTAAGGAAAACAGTATATCTCAAGAAAAAAAAAAATCTGAAGTAACACTAAATGTCTTAACTTGCTTTTTATATTTATAATCAACCATTCTTATTTGGTATTTATTATATGTTTATTTTCTAATTATAATTTCATAGAGTCCTTTGAAATTGTTGCTCTGTCACTCTGAGTGAAAAGTATATGTTTTTATTACAATGGGACAACTGATTACATTTGCATGATTCTGAAACAGAGACATATTGATTGTAAAAAATTCAAACTGTACCAAAAATTATAATCAAAATATAAAGCCATAGAGAAATCTACAACTCAAGGATAACTTCTTTTATCAGTGAGGATTAGTCACTTTTATCAGACATCTCTCCATGCATAAATACAAACACACAGGTGTAGTTTTAAAATTTAGGCCAGGTGCAGTGGCTTATGCCTGTAATCCCAGCACTTTGGGAGGCCAAGGTGGGTGGATCACCTGAGGTCATGGGTTCGAGACCAGCCTGCTCAACATGGTAAAACCCCTTCTCTACTAAAAATACAAACAATTAGCTGGGAGTGGTGATGGGTGCCTGTAATCCCAGCAATTTGGGAGGCTGAGGCAGGAGAATCACTTGAACCCGGGAGGTGGAGGTTGCAGTGAGCCAAGATTAGCGCCACTACACTCCAGCGTGGGTGACAAGAGCGAAACTCCAAAAAAAAAAAAAAATAACATGAATGTGATCACACTCAGGATGCATTCTATAACCATTTATTTTCCCCACTTAGACATATATCACTGATATCTTTTCATGTCAATAATTGGAGATGTCATTTTTAACGGTCTTGTTGTTTCCCACTGCATGTTGGTTCCCTAGGTTTTGTTTCCTCCTGTCCTAGGCATGAACTTATTTTTTTCTATTTCAAAACATACTTGTGCATAAATCTTTTTAAATTTACCTAGTTATTGTCTTAGCATAAAATCTTGGACATGGAATTTCTGGGCCAAAACTTAGGTATAACTAACATGATGATTGATACATATGACCAACCATCGTTCCAGAAAAGTTGAAGCAAGTTTCATTACCAGTAACAGTGTATGGATATGTCTTTTTCCCTACCCTCTTTAATACCAAGTTTTAAAAAATTAGAAAATGTGTTAATATGCTAGATCAAAAACATGTTGATTTCATTCATATTATTTCAGTAAAGAGAAACATCTTTTCCTATTAGGCATTTGTGTATATTTTATCTTTTTGGGGTTGCCTTTTTTTCTGGTTTTCTATTAGATAATTTCTTTTTTGAAAGAGTTCACCTATCCCATTTTATGAGTTCTCTGTATAAGAATATGAACCTTTATATGGCACTTGAATTGTAAATGTTTTCCATAGTTTGTTTTGTATGTTTAAGTATTCTTTATAGTGTTTTAAGTTTTTTACATCAGTGTTTTACACTGTTTTACAAGTTTTACATCAGTGATGAGTATTTTATTTTCATAACAAGAGTTGTGTGTGTTTTTTTTTTTACAATGTAAGAAATCTTTTATTTTTTAAAACTTGAGATTATGTTTTTCTTAGGTGGAATATAAGATATAAAATTCAAACATTCTTGTGATAAGCAAACATTTTGCATTTACTTTGGTTCTGTTATCTTCAGTTTGGATTATACCTTTGAGACTAGGAGCATAAACATACAATTGATGAATTTGCTATTTCTTCTTTACAGATCAATTTTTCTCTGTGTCTAGGTCACCACTAAAGACTTAAAATTGGCTAATTTGACATAAAAAAGAATGAAATTATGTTCTTTGCAGCAACATTGGTGCAGCTGGAGGGCATTATCCTAAGTGAAATAACACAGAAACAGAAAATCAAATTCTGCATATTTTCACTTGGGAGCTAAACGATGAGTACACATGGACATAAAGATGGAAACAGCAGGCACTGGGGACTCCATAAATGGGGAAGTGGGGAAGAAGGGAGGGGGGCAAGTTGAAAAACTGCCTATTGGGTCCTATGTTCATTAGAAGTCCAAACCCCAGTATCATGCCATAGATATATATTTTATATATACATATATATGGCATGTTATATATATTATATATATATAAAACAAACCTACACATGTACCCGCTTAACCTATAATAAAATAAATAAGTGCAAGGTAGCAAAAAGTTGGCTAATTTGACAGAACCTTACAATTTGCAAATTTAAAATCAGAAAAATTATTGATTTGATTTATCCATTTACTATGCAAATGTATACAGCATGTGATAATGTACAAAAAACATTCTCACATGTTTAATTCTATGTGCTTCTCAGAATCACCCTGTGAGTTGAATACTATTATATCTATTTTATATATGTAAAAAACTGAGGCTTGGGGGAAAGAAAATACAGTATTTTTCTGACATGAGATCACTGAACTAATGGGTGTATGACATGATCAGGATTTGAATTCAGGTCTTTGAGTGCAAATTGTGTATTTTTCTTATTTATTTCTGCCATATCCTGATTTTACTTTTCACTATAATAAAAATAAACAGCAGATGCTTAATGTCAAGCTTGTCCAATTGTCTGTTAAGTGACTTCTTAAAATGAAAAATATGACATGAAGATATTTTCATTGCACCTACAGAAGGGATTCTGATGTCCAGAGGTTTTATGCATTTTGAGCACTTAGCTAGGAATAGAAGAATACATTAGTCAATCTGGCTTTAGAAATGTTAGCCAAAGACGTAAAGGCAATTACCAAGTCACACTCCATAGCTGCTGAGAACCTGCAATGACATGTCCTTGATGAATTCCCCTATGGAGCTAATTACACGGAGGAGGGAAGGAGGCAAACATAGCATCCCCTGTGGAATTTGCTCTTGCACTGCACAGCTTCTCCTCAACACACCACGGTACTAGAAACTAATATTTTTCCAAAGAGACATGTCACCTCTGACATCGAGGGCCATCATATTAACAAAACAAGGATCAGATGGAAGAAACACCATTAAGAAAGGCCAGAATCCACACAGACCTGCAGAGGTGGAATGAAATCCTTCACCCTGTCACCTGAAGATGCCTGTGCTCATCTAAGGTGTATATGCCTTGATGCTAACTTAATCTTTATCCCTCAAACAGCTCCTGGACATCTCTTTCCTCCCCACAAGTTTCTTCTCCCTGATGGCACCCCAGGCAGTGGGTGCCCATTTTCCAAAAGATTCCCAAATTCAATCTCCTTGGTCAGTCTCTTTAGGCTCCCTTTGAGAGTCTGCACAACAGGATTTCCACCTGATGCTGTCATATCTTTCTCCTTTGTTTGTTCATTTTTCCAGTGGGAATTTTCTTGGTTCTCTTTCCCAGTGACATTGAATGCAGTATGGTGTGTTTTTTTTGTTTTTTTGTTTTTTAAACACTATCTGAGAGAAAAATTCGGCATGACCATATCTATTTCTGCTCTGAAAAGCCAGAATTCATTTAGGGCAGAAAAGAAAATCAAGGGTGCTGTGGTTGGTGAATAAGACAAATTAAAATTTTGTTTTTTCCTTTTACAATGGTTTAATTTTGATAAACAGGTATCACTGTAGCTTTCAGTAAGAGGCATCTGCAGTTACATTTTCCGCCTTGCTGGTCCTATGCAAAGTCAATATGTCATTGACTTTTACTTCACGCAAGTTCATTCCTCTGCCTATTTGTGAGTATATATTACAATGTGCCTTTAAAAAACTCATTATTTTGTTTTTAATACTCAAGAGGTTGTTTCTCTCCCAAAACATCATGGTTCTTGAGATGAGGAGAAATCCTCCTGAGAAAAGGGTTGCTACATTTAGCAAATAAAAATATAGAATGCCCACTTAAATTTGACTTTAAGATAAACAACAAATAATCTTCTAGTATAAGTAGGTCACAAATATTGCATATGTATTTATGAAACAGACTTCTGCTATGTGCAATATTGCACTACAAATTATTTAAAACATTACACCAAACAATTATTCATTGTTTATCTGAAATTCAAATTTAACTGGGTAGTTTATGTTTTATCTGGCATCCCTACCTGAGACTAGTTTTTCGATTCTACAGAGACCAGAACTAGACTGTGTCAGAGGAAGCAGTATGTTTTTTAACTTTCACAATAAGTGAAGTAGAATGGCACTCTTTTCTCATTAGAAATAGCATAGGAATAGGTGTTAGTTCAAATATGTGTATCCTTTCCAGGGTTGATCCACACTAGCACTTCAGAATTAGGGTGGATGATGACATATATGCATTTAATAGTGTTTTATAAATAATTGCTTGAAGTTGCTCATGGCTTCTTTTGAAGGCATTCATTTTAATTAACTGGTATTCTTTTGTACTTCTTCCATATGGTAATTTTAACAAATCTTAACTCTATAAATCTAATCAGTAAATTCCCAAGTCTATTTAAATACTGTCATTTACACATTTTTGAGGATTGCAGTAAGCTTTAATGAAATATAGGATAATGAAAGGTAAACAAAATATCATGGCCATTGAAGTCCCTAAAATAAAATAAAAGTACTCCAAAGTGTTTAATAGAAACACAATTCCTTCAGGGCATGCTGTAAATATAAATCATGACTGAAGGTCCAACCAAGGTTAAGTGTAACTAGTATTGTTAGACTTCAAATGAGTCATATTTCTTAAAAATGCCAAATTCTGAATATCAAACTGAAATCTTACTAGAGTCTGAAAGAAACCTGATTATAAGACTAAAATATTAAGACCAACAATTTTCAGTTAGATAAACTCAAGGAGGAAGTCATGAAGCCATGCATCACAGCTACACTGCCACCTACTGGCCTTAAATTTTTAGAAATGAGACTCTAAGTCCCACCCTAATTCTCATTTTTAAAAACTGGTATGTTTTGTGTGTAGGGTAGGGAGAAACAGGATCTGTAATGGTTTTGTAGCCACTCCCCTCCAAATTCTATAACAGTGTGGTAGATTAAAGATGGTGGCAAATTCTTTCTCTTCTTCATATTGGGAAACAACGTCTAATTTTCTTCCTCTTGAATCTGAATTGGTCTTAGTGACTTGCATGATCAATGGAATGCAACAGAAGATGTGCTGGGAGTTTCAACACTATTTCTTAAGAAGGCTTTGATTTTTACCCAGGATTCAGGACTCTTAAAATGTAACTACCTGAGACAACAAGGAGGATGCTGGGGAGGCCACATGGAGGCCCTCTGGTAGATCGTTCCAGTAAGGCTCAACCTTCCAGTCATCTTTGACTGGGCAGACATATGAGTGAAGTCATCCTGGGCCCTCCAGTCCAGCCTGCCTGAGAGCTGAATACTAACAAAGTACTCTATTAGATGCCACCGGGAAGAGAAGAACAGCCCAGCCAAACCCTGCTGGAATTCTTGACCCATGAAATTCTAAGGTAACTAGTTATCAAATGGCTATATTTAGGCTACTAAGTTTTAGAGCAGTCTTGTAAGCAGCAATAATTCACCAGAACAAACAGTGATATATTGATCTTTATACTTAAAAGCAACAGAATGAGGTGGAAGAAGGATGTGCTGATTGGAGAAGGCAAAGGAGAAGTGGAATAAAATTATCTGAAAAGAGATCATAAATGCCATGGACATCAATAAAAGATGAACTAGAGATTTAGAGGACCCAGAGTAAGTTAAAAAAAATTCTAGTCCAAAGTTTTTTGCAGGCTGCTACTATGATTTTGGGTAACTCAACAACTTTGGCCCAACTTCTTAGAGATTCAGAGAGAAAATGGCAGTAAAATTTCACCTCATGCAGATGCTGTGAACAGTAATGAATAAACATGACAAATATGCTGCAAACAAGAGCTAAAAATGCTATGTAAGAAGCAATCTTGGCACCTACTAAAAGTCTTTCATCAGATGATTTCAAATTGAAGGTGTCTCAGGAGAAAAAAACATTGAAAATACAAACAGATTTTGTTTTTTGTACTTTTATTGAAAAGGTACATTTAAAAAAATACACAGACATTTTACCATTTACAGGTTGCAGATATAGATGCTCTAAAAGAGTTCACTCTATTTTGTTGTTTTATGATAACTCTTGCCCCTGATATCACAAACATTCCAGTCTAGTTGATATCGGTTTAGAAAGGGGGGCATGGGAGCATGACCTGCAATATATTCAGTGAACAGAAAGACAAATTGTTCAATTATAAATTTTTTATCTTCTGTACATTATTGCATTAGGGAGCCACAAAATTATGTAGCATCAATACAAATGAAAACAGGTTAAAAATGAAGAAGATACTTATATAGAAATACATGGATTCATTGTCTTCTTGCAGAATGCACAAGAGGTGCAAAATGTGCAATTTAGGAAGCTCTTTTCTGTTTGTATACGTTTGCTTAGCAACACAAACCAGTGAGGAAGCTACAAAATAAGTTAAACAAAAATAGCAAACAGGTAGTAATTATAGCTATGTTATATGGCTTTCTATTTCATTTAAATATCTCCAAATAAAATGTGAAATAAAGAAAATACATTACTTTATCTTTTGTTCTCTTAAAGAGAAAATTCAAAGCTACTTTGCTTCCTAACATTTACACAGCAACTAAAAATGTTTAATTCAGACAAGAGATACAGATCTAGTACTACACAGGATACAACAGTACTTGGGTCGAAACAGTACACAATCCCTGTCAACAACAGTACACCAAAAAGAGAACTTTGTGATCCGTTGGTAAGATGGTATCCACAAGTAAGCACTTGTGTTCATTGATTTTTGTTCCACACTAGAATACACTCAGTTGGATACCAGAGTTATTTACAGACATCTGAGGAAGATCCTAGTTTTCAAGTCTGTCAGGAAAATATTCCATATTGTTTTAAGCCAGATCATACCCATGGAAAATAAAGAATGATTTTCTTTCTTTTCTTTCTTACCAATACATGTTCAAGAAATCAAATATCTGAGATACACAAATTGAATGAGGTGGTGAGGGAGGGGTGGCGGGGAGGAAATAGGGAGATAAAGCCTATGCTGCTCAGATTACTAAATTATAGGAGCGGTCTCTAAAAGCCCTCGTGAATCTAGTGATATGTTTCTCTTTGGAATTGGGGAGCTGGGTGGTAGGGCTGCATTTTGTGAGTGCATGGGGGTACAGCAACACAAACTGCTTAAATTGCTGAATCCTTGTGGCTTTCTTTCTCAACTTCCTACTGGCCTCAAACGTCTTGGGGTTTGCAGACGTTAGTACGGAGCAAAGAGGATGGAGGCAGGAGTGGCGCGGATGGGCCCATGTCCAGGCCTCAGAAGAGCTGGAGGAATGGCTGGAGCTTGGAAGAGCGAGGCGGAGGGCCGGGGTGGGAGTGACAGCGCAGAAGACACGGCTGCTGCCGCTGCGAGAGGTGAGGACAGGAAGGCTGGGGCCAAAGGCTTCATCATATCTTTCTGGAATGCAAGTTTTGCCTAAGGGAGGGAGAAAACCAGGAATGGGGTGGAGATACTGTTTTTGAATAACCGCACCACAGATATCTTTTCATAAGAAAAACACCAACATTAAGAAGAAGTCTTAAATTTTGAAAATCTTCACCCTCAGAAGTCGAGAAATGATTATGTTCACAATGCTGGTTTCAGTGGCTCATGGCACAGCTTTCTTTTATTTGGTGGTCTTTGCTCCTGTGTGCTAGGGCACAGGGAAGGGCCTCTGAATAAATTCTAAAGCTATTTTATGCTGCTGCTCACCAGGAAAAAAACATGCCCAGAAGTTTCCTGCTTAGGTGATGAAGTTCAATTCGAAATTCAGGCTTGTCTTAAACCACGATGAGGCCTAGAGAGTTTTGTTTTGTTTTTGAAGAATATGTGTGATCCTTCCCTTCTCTTAGATAAGCTGCATTGAAGTTAGGTAATGAGTTCAGTACTTTAGGGACCCTGAAGAGTCAAGAAAACAGTTCACACCTCTGTCACTGGCTACTTAATGAGTATTCCTTGAAAAATCAAGGCTACATCAAATTTCTGTTGTTGAGAATGATTGTAAGTGGGCTAGAAACTCGCTATTTAATGGAATGCCAGGATGGAATCCTCCTGTGAAGAAATCAATCCTTAATTTCTCTCTCTTGCAATCAGGAGGAGCCTTGCAAGCTGGATTTGCTTAATGCAGGTAACACCTGCTTGCAGCGTCAGACAGAGGCTTTGGAGAAGCTGGAAGGTAATCTCAGAATTGCCTCCAGCTGGACAAGTTTAGCTTCATCCTCAGACTGAACACTGCACTGGGCCCAGTCCCAGGGAGATTGTGAAATCTATCCATCTTGGTATTTATATGACACTTATTGCTGGAGTCCCTAGGTGTTTTTGCAAAGACACTGAAAATAGCACATATTGAGAGCATAACAGGCTAATTACCAACATGCCTGCTAGAATGGAGAGAGCACACCATGCAGACACTGCTTTACCTTCTCATGCCAAATTAAAAAACAAAAAACCAAAGAAACAGAAAGCATGAGGATATTAAATTAAATGGATGGATTTTTGTTTTATGAAAGAAATCCCTCTTTCCAAGTTCAGCATCCCGGGATTCCTTAGGCATCATTTGTCCTTGTTCTTGAGCCTTTACTTTATATGCTAAAGAGGATAGTCTTTTGAAAATAACTTGGTAATGAGTAACATATTAGCTGTTAAAGAGGTTCAGTTTCTGTTTTCTAAGTAAGTTGTCCTATAGCAGGAGTTAAGCAGTTCAGTCTAAAACTTCTGTCTATGAGGGCTATTTAAATTCGAAACCTTTCATGACCATTAGACTCTATGCCCTCCTTGCCCACAGTGGCTGCCCAACCCAGCAAAGCTTCCCCACAAAACAGGTGAGCAGGTGAGGTAAACTTACTGCTAGAATACTTGGGCTCCGCTGGAGTTTGTTGTAAGGGCTGTATTTTGGCTTCAGTGGTTTCCCTGCAACTCGATCTTTATGCCTTCGGCTAGAAATGTGCTGAAAAAAGTTTGATGCATTAGCTGAATTGAAATATGAGTCTTATTCCATGTAAAATTTATTTCTAGGTAGCTGTTTTCTCCATTGCCAACTCTAGGTCCATAGTTCCATGATGGTGTGGGTAAAATCATTATGATTTCTAAATTAAGACTTACTCCTCCCTCAATTGTAATGCTTCTCTGTCTCTCTCCTGTTCTCTATAGCCCTTATCAGATTTTGCCTGGTATTAACACTGTTACTGATGAGTTTCTCTCTTTAATCAGATTTTGAGCCTTTGGAAGACAGGCTTATCATCTCACCTTACCAGAAGCTCCTGCTCAACTGTAGGCTCCAGTGACTACTGTTCCTGTCTCTCCAACATCTAGCCTGGAACCTGACATATAGTAACAGTAGATGCTCAAATATTTCATACTGACTTTTTCTTCCACATAGCACCTGTATTTGCATATTGTTTGCATCCTACAAAAGTTAGTCAACTTAACTGTGAGCACGGTAAAAACAATTCTATAGATGAGAAGATACACAGTCAAGTGGTGTTCTCAAACAACAATGTTTACTAATTCAGGATACGTTACCTGTTTGAGTTGAATTTCTGAATTAACATGAACATCACAGATTTCACAATGAAATGTCTTGTTCTGTAGTCCTGACCCCTTACTGCCATTCTGCATCTTTAATCTTGATCCAGGTCTAGGATAGGATTTAATTGGACCAGCCCCATTACGAGCTTCAACCATGGTCTTGTGTTTAGATCCTAAGAGAAAGAGACACATAATAAATAGCTATCCAAGAATTATACAGAGCTCTTTGTTTTCTTATCCTTGAGAAGTTTACCTGCAGGCTAAAATGCCCAATGCTTTTTTTAAATGATCACTTTAATGCTGATTTTAGTTTAACACGTTATTGTAAAAAATGGAAAATGTAAGAGTATATAATACAGAAAATATAGAGAAACATAAGAAAATAAAGATTATTCATGTTTTCACTACTCAGAGGTAACCACTATTATCATTTTAGGGTATTTCTTGTCAGATTCTTTTTTTAACGTACTAAAATTCTTTTCAAAATGGGGATCATACTAATGAAATATCCTAAAAATTTCACATAACAAATCATGTACATATTTTCTGATCATTATGTTTTAATGGCTGATTAATGTATATCATATTGGGTTACTATAATTTATTCAGTATTTCCCTACTGGTGGGCTTTAGGTTGTTTCTATTTTTTTTCTCTTTTAAGTGTATTGCAGTGAACACTGTGCATAAATATTTATCTTCATCTCTGTCACTTCATCCAAATGAGTTTTGGACAGTATTAGATGTTTTTAAGAAAATAAAGAATAGGACAAGTTTGATCTCCAAGCTGCTTTTGTCTTGCTAGTTGCAAAGTCATATGATCATACTCTTCTAAAATCACTCTTTTGAATCAAAAAAGTAGAGAAGCATTGAACAACCCTAAGGTCTGAACAACAAAAGATATGGTATTCTGATGGGAAAAGTTGCGTTTTATTATAAACATTATTTAAATGCAAAAGATAGCTGCTAACCTGTGTTGTGTGCCTCCAGCTGTGACAGGGAGTTCACAGCCACTTTGCATAGCGAACAATAAAGTAATTTTTTGGCTTTTTCTTCTTCGGATTCAACAACAGTACCGGGAGCTCCATTTGTGCTCTTGGAGGGAGAAGTGGCTGCTCCAGGTGGCAGGGGTGTTGTGCCAGATTTGAGGAGAAATGAGCCACTTTCAGAGCTTGACGGCTGACTGGAACTGCTGGCTTTTAACTTCCCTTTATCTTCTAAGAGAAACACAGACAGATCTTATTGAAGCCTCATATGTCATATAAACAAAGATAAATCACCATAAAGGAATTAAAAATAGAAATTTGATTCTTATGTGAAGTTTTTATTGCAGCATAGATTTCAGTTTATAAAGGTTAAATCAACCTCTATGTTTAAATCAAACAGAACACTATGCCATCAGTTTGATATTAGGTCATCCCAAGATAAGGATGACTTATGAAAAATGACATTGTTCTCCCACTTGGAGCAGGTAACTTTCTATCTGACATCCTTCAGTTGTAAATTATGCTACAAAGAAATCTTTATTATTAAACAAAACCACCTACCCTCTGATACAATTACATGATATGAAGGTAACATGAAATAAGCCATTAGGCCATGTTAGTTTCATTTGACTACTTATGTTTAATTATGACAGAGATAAGTTAAACTTTAATTTGTATACCAAGCTAAAATTTTAACTTTGGATTGTGGGATAGAAGAAACATGGTTAATTTTGGTTATGATTAGCTAAGTTTTTGCTGCTCTGTGGATGGCAATGCAATTTATCCAAAATATAAGAGACCAAGATTCCATTCATTATGCTTATTAATTACTGCCAGTCTAAATCAAAAGTTTTAAATAATGACATTAACCATAAGCACAATATGAAGATTAGCCAAGTCATTTAAAGACACTTTGGCAGTTTGATCATGTAGCTACTAAATGCTTATAATCCTCAAGGCCCATGTGTAGGCTGTGAGAGTCAGAGTGACTTTAACAGAATCTAACTCATTGAGGTTCATTTGCTATTCAAGACAGTCTCTGTTCAGTGACTCCTTTGGGAAAGAAACTGGGGCTTTGTAAGCAGCAACAAAATCCATCAAACATTTAATCCTAGTAGAGCTGGTACTTTTAGAAAATGTCTATAGATATGCTGATTAACTCTCACGAAGAGAGAAAGGGAATGAAATCTGAGAATATATTTGCTAATTGCCCTAGCTAATTTGGAATTGTATACCACTGGCCTAGAAGACTAAGAGGGAAGGAGAGACTAGGCAACAGCAATGTGGTGTGTGTTTCTGTGTGTATGTTACAACGTTCTGTATATGGGTAAACCTAAGCTTTTAGGACACATTGCAAATGATGGGAGATCATATTTCTACTAAAATATTATATAAAGAAAAGCCTAATTGATTTAGGAATCAGCAGTTGATTTCCATCCTTTTTTTTCAGTTGGATCCATTCAGGTTGAGACTAGACACAGCCAGGGTGCTATGGAGGGATTTCAAATCTGGGTGTTACTTAGAATAAATGAATGCTGAGATCCTTTTATACCCTTAGGTTGCACATTCCATATTCCCTTTCAGTGAGTGTATTAAAACTTCAGGACGAATGAAATATGATGGAAAAAGTCTTAGACTTTTATTAAACTGACCTCTACAGTGTGAGCGAAGGACATAAAATCATTCTTCCTAATTGGTAATAGTCAGCAAATTAGATTGGAGAATATTTTAGGCCTGGAACTCTCTCATCTATAAGGATCCCTCAGATTGAATTTGCAATCTTACAGAACTCATAAAGCAGCAAAATAATTCAGTAATCTTAATATTTGGAATTACTCAGTTTCTTGTGATGAAAATTAAAGTTATTACATACCAAAATCTTTCCTTGCTTCAAGCATTTCATATGAATTCGATCTAAAAGAATCTGAACTGTTTCAGTCATTGACTCACTCATTCTCTCATATTACTAATAATGTCCCTTATACTAATGTCCCTCATAAACCCTTACATTTGTATAGAACTTTACAGTTTATAAAGTGCTATGACTTACATTGTCTTATTAGCTCTCACAGAAAACTTGTGAAATAGGTAAGGCTCAAAATGATTATTCCTATCTTAAAGATGAGGAAACCGAGCCTTTTCAAAATTAAATAACATCCCATGGATTAGTAAGTGGCATAAATGAGCATGATGTTTTCTCTAACTGATCGGTCTGTGGTACACTAATATTTCAGCACAAAAGGAGGACTTAATATATCACTAGTGACATAAAAGTATACAACAGTCACCCTAGATGTGAAATAGCAGTTGCTTCCTTTTACAATTATAGGTTAGTTTTTAAAGTATATTTATTTGGTGTAAGTGAAAATATCTATCCTGTTCAACAATCATTTGATTTAGGTTATACTGAGAAGATGTATAAAATTATATATTTTCTCTGTTCCTATTTCTTTAAGAAAAATACTTCCTTTTCATATCTTGTTTTCAAAGAGGTAATTTGTGAATTAACAAGTACATATTAATAATATGTTAATTGCTGACAATGTGCTAGACACTAAAGAGAATAGTAAATAAAGTAAGTATGTACTATGAGAAAATTACAGCATAGCAGGAGGAAATGAGACAGTCATTCAAAGATCTCTAATTTACAACAGAAACTGGTAAGAGGCATGAGAGCACAGGGCAGAAAATGATTACTTCTGCTTGGGAAGAACGAGACATTTTTCATTAAGGAAGTGGCATTTTGAAGGTTTTGAAGGTCAGATTTAGATAAGGATAGAATAGGGTTGAAAATGAGTGGGAAGTGAATGGTTAGAAGCAGAAACATGAAGAAATACCTAGGTATTAGAAATCGTGGGGTTTTCTTGGTGAATACTTGGTAGTTGAGCATAGAGCTGGCAACAAGTGTAATGGGATGAAGGGGTGGCCTGCCCCTCCACACCTGTGGGCGTTTCTCGTTAGGTGGAAGGAGATACTTGAGAAAAGAAATGAGCCACAGAGACAAAGTATAGAGAAAGAAAAGTGGGCCCAGGGGACCGGCGCTCAGCATATAGAGGACCCACGCTGGCACCGGTCTCTGAGTTCCCTTAGTATTTATTGATAATTATCTTTACCATCTTAAAGATAAGGGAGTGGCAGGACAATAGGATCATTTTAGGGAGAAAATTAGCAGTAAGACATGGATAAAGATCTCTGTGACCTGGGTAAGTTCAAAGGAAAATGCTGTGCCTTGATATGCATATGCAAACATCTCCATAAACCTTTTAGCAGCATTGCTCCAGCAAGTCCCACCTTATGCTGTAAGGTGGTTTTCTCCTATCTCAGTAAACAGAGCATACAATCAGGTCTCACACTGAGATNAATTATCTTTACCATCTTAAAGATAAGGGAGTGGCAGGACAATAGGATCATTTTAGGGAGAAAATTAGCAGTAAGACATGGATAAAGATCTCTGTGACCTGGGTAAGTTCAAAGGAAAATGCTGTGCCTTGATATGCATATGCAAACATCTCCATAAACCTTTTAGCAGCATTGCTCCAGCAAGTCCCACCTTATGCTGTAAGGTGGTTTTCTCCTATCTCAGTAAACAGAGCATACAATCAGGTCTCACACTGAGATGTTCTGTTGCCCAGGGACGGGCAGGACTTTTAACCAGCAAGCTGCCTTCAGGCACTTGTTTAACAAAGACACATCCTGCACAGCCCAAAATCCATTAAACCTTGAGTCACCACAGCACATGTTTCTTGCAAGGATAAGGTTGGGGTAGGGTCACAGATTAACAGCATCTCAAATACAGAACAAAATGGAGTCTCTTATGTCTACTTCTTTCTATATAGACACAGTAACAGGCTGATCTCTCTTTCTTTTCGCCACAATGGGAGATATTATTATAGAGGTCAATTGAGCCAGAAGGCAGAGAATATCTTAAAACTATTAATATATATACTAAGGGCAGACACTTCCCTTTTAAAATTGAGATGTATGGTATGTTTAACACTTACATGATCTAAAATTCAGTTAAATTATGTTTTAAATTTTTTTCTCAGATAGGCCAGAGTCTTAATCTTTGAGAATATTAAGGAAAAATATTGACTTTGGAAATGTGTAAATGATTTTACTCTATTCAGGAAATTCTGTTATCAGATAGATACTATCTAGTCAATAAAACGGATCCTAAAATTTGAAAAGTCACTGATATATTTATATATTTGAATAGTGGCATTCTTTCTCAATATGCAAACGTCTAAACTTCAAAGCCTAATTTTGTTATTTTGAAAGAGATCAAACACAAATACATTCCTCCATATATCTCAGCCCTGGGCCCAACACAAACACATTCCTCCAT
>NW_016804432.1:1376492-1385974 GCF_001698545.2 Rhinopithecus bieti | reverse complement strand
AACACAAACACATTCCTCCATATATCTCAGCCCTGGGCCCAACACAAACACATTCCTCCATATATCTCAGCCCTGGGCCCAACACAAACACATTCCTCCATATATCTCAGCCCTGGGCCCAACACAAACACATTCCTCCATATATCTCAGCCCTGGGCCCAACACAAACACATTCCTCCATATATCTCAGCCCTGGGCCCAACACAAACACATTCCTCCATATATCTCAGCCCTGGGCCCAACACAAACACATTCCTCCATATATCTCAGCCCTGGGCCCAACACAAACACATTCCTCCATTTGTCTCAACTTCCTGGGCCCAACACAAACACATTCCTCCATATGTCTCAACTTTGAAAAACACCACCTGGCGATAAGGTCACAACCGTTTGTGGTTACACTAAAAGCGCGGGAACCAATAGAAAACTACTAAATGTATAACTTAAAATGTTAAGCAATTGTAATGCTGTAACCAAAAGAATTCCCTTGTTCCTCTGTAACCTTACATATCCTGTTTACATCGGGCTATAAAAAGCGAGCACATGCATCGTTTGGGGCCCTCTTGTATGCTGTGGAATGGAGGGACCAAGTTCGAACTTGCAGTAAAGATCCTTGCCGCTTGGCTTTGACTCTGGACTCTGGTGGTCTTCTTCAGGGAATAAACGGTCTGGGCATAACAATTTCTCATCTTAATTGCTTGATATTTTAATGAAAATCCATTGTCTTATTCCTCATTCCTTCCTGGTATTTTAAAAACCTCTTTGTGTATTTGAAAGTTTAATTAATGTACTGTTTACTTCTGTTTCTTTTAATAAAGATGCATGTCTTCTGGAACTTCTGGTTAAGATGAATTCCATTTTCAAGTATTCCCTCACCTAATGTTAATTAGCAGGTTTTCTGACTGTCCTAATTATTTCTTGATTACTCAAACACATTTATAAGGTTTTATCCTACAGGATTTTGAAGCAGAATTTGCTTAGCTACATCAGAATTGTTCGTTGTAACAAATATACATAATTTATGCATCCAAGTGAATTTATTTCTTCAAAGTAGTGTCCTTGGGAAGTTCCATACTGATTCATTTATTTTCCAAAGCTCCAAACACTTGAAAACTCTTTCCTTTGATACTCCTTTTATGTCCAGTTCATAAGCCATGTAAAGAAAATCAGTCTTCAAAATGTATCACCCTTATTTCTTACTCCAAAATCTTTACTCAAATTAATCCACCTTATTCATCAAACTTAGCACTACATTACTCAAACACAGCCTCAGAAGACTAATATGCTAAGACAAAAGAACATACCAGAAGCTCTAAAAGAAGTTTTAAGAAACCAATCCTGTTGGCATATGGAAGAGTCATGTCCATTCATAGGTCTTAATTTAAAAAACAATAAAAAATTAATATTCTACCTACAATGTAGGTCTTATATTTTGAATTAGAACTTTGAAAGCTGTAATCAAATTTTTATTATTTGACTTGTAAGATTTGCTTTTGAGTTTAATTTTATCAATGTAATAAGATTTTCTAACCAGGATTCAGTGGTTTAATAATAGATACATATTTTATGCAATAAATGTATGCTCACTGCAGAAAATTTTAAAATGAAGTCAGACAAAATTTTAAAAAATTAAAATTACTCATGATTCTATCATCTACAATAACAGTTTGTAAACTTTTTCTATACAGCTCCAGAAGACACATTAAGCTTTGTGGCTATACTGTCTCTGTTGTAACTACTCAACTCTGGTTTGTAGTAGGAAAGCAGCCACTGGCATGGCTGTGATCCAGTAACATTTTACTTACGAAAATAGGTGGCAGGCAATATTTGGCTCACAGGCAATAGTTTTGACCTAGCATTATGATATTTTGGTATATTTTACTCTATACTATTTTTTACATAATAGCAAATATGAATATACAGAAGCATACTGTTCTGTAACTAATATTTTTTACTTAGGAATAAATCAAGAACATTTCCATGTCAATAAATGCAGAACTGGATTAAGATTTCTAACACCAAATTATATTTATTTATATGAATGTACTATATTCAGCAATCTTCTTTTGATATTTTGGTTAACTCTGGTTTGCACTTTTGTTAATGTTTAAAGGATATTGAACAAGACTTCTGTGGCCTCAATGAAGGACACAACTGAGAATTGAAAGCAACTAGTATTTAGTATTATAGCATGTTAGAGATAGTTCCTCAGAAACCCCCAACACAGTCCTGTGGTATTTATAAGATTTAGTAGAACTGGTCCAGCTACCAGCACCCTATCACCCACCTGTCTAGGCCTTATAAAGTAGTCTGAAGATTGGAGGACTCACTGGAGTCATGAATTTCTGGTCTGGTTGGGAGCTTCTGAATCCCAAACTAATAAAGCTAGAAATGCAGGTAAGAAGGGGACACTGGGATTTCATTCCCTAGTTAGACTACTGCAGGTCTTGGCAATCTGTTCCTCACTTGTGGTTGAAGGGAGATGGGGTTGGAGCAAGAAAGGTAAGAAGGAGAAGAACCTATAATCTCAGTTTGGCATGTCAAGGTTGAATAAGATTTCTTTGGGCCAATAGGATGCTTTGAAAGGTGGCCTGGCTCAAATCATGTTGTTAGTGCCCAACATAAGAAGTCTGATCACTAGGACCTTGGCAGCAAGAGGCTGAAGGGTGGACCTTTAGTGGCACAAGCTGAGGAAGGGTTGTAAGAGGTCAGGGCACCAACCTTATGAAGAATTCACACATTGTCCCTGAGAGTCAGACAGCATCTGGACATCTGCCATTCAGAGGACAACCATAACTGTCATTAAGTACAAATGCATTTGCCCCTTTTTCTCCTCTAATTCCTCCTCTTATCCCTAACAATGGAAAGCGCAAGAATCAGAAAGCATGGAACACGGAAGAAAGAGCAGACCATGCCGCTTTTCATGGTTCAACCAGAGCCAGAAAAAAGGGAGTGTTCAACTGGATAAGAGCCTAAAGTTTCAAATAGGACCAGACTTTCTGATATTTGACAATGTCTTTGAGGAATGAGAAAGGGAGATTCAATAGAATACACAGTCACGTGTCACATAATGACATTTCAGTCAATGATAGACTGCATATACAATGGTGGTCCCATAAGGTTATAATGGAGCTGAAAAATTCCTATTGCCTAGAGATGTGGTAGCTGTCATGATGTTGTAGTGTAACACATTACTCATGTGCTTGTGGTGATTCTGGTGTGAACAAACCCACTGTGCTACCAGTTGTATAAAAGTATAGCACACACAGTTATGTAAGGTATATAATACTTGATAATGATAATAAATGACTGTGTTACTGGTTTATATATTT
Source organism: Rhinopithecus bieti (assembly GCF_001698545.2). NCBI lineage: Eukaryota > Metazoa > Chordata > Mammalia > Primates > Cercopithecidae > Rhinopithecus > Rhinopithecus bieti. Next base: position 1,382,642 of record NW_016804432.1, on the reverse strand, counting down.
ACTATACTATGCTTTTTATAATAATTATTTTAGAGTGTACTCCTTCCATTTATGAAAAAAATTAAAGTTATCTGTAAAATGGCCTCAGGCAGGTTCTTCAAGAGGTATTCTAGAAGAAGGCATTGTTATCATTTATGACAGTTCCATGCATGTAGTTGTGCCTGGAGACCTTCCAGTGGGTTAAGATGTGGAAGTGGAAGACAGTGACATTAATGATCCTGACCCTGTGTAGGCCTAGGCTAATATGGGTGTTTGTGTCATACTTTTTAATAAAAAAAGTTTTTTTAAAAGTTAAATAAATACATTTAAAGATAGAAAAGAGCTTAGAGAATAAGAATATAAAGAATTTTTGTAGCACTCTGCAGTGTGTTTATGTTTTAAGCTAAGTGTTATTACAAAAAAGTCAAAAGCTTAAAAACATTTAAAGTTTATAAAGTGAAAGGATTACATTAAGCTGAGGTTAATTTATTACTGAATAAAGAAATTTTCTAAAAATAAATTTAGTGTAGCCTAAGTATATAGTGCTTATAAAGTCTACAGTAACATCCTAGTATGGTAAGTGTATAGGAATGTCCTGGGCCTTCACATTCATTCACCACTCACTCACTGACTCACCCACAGCAACTTCCACCTCTACAAGTTCCATTCATGGTAAATGCTCTATACAGGTATGCCATCCTTATCTTTTATACAATATTTTTATGGTACCTTTCCTATGTTTAGATACACAAATGCTTATCGTTGTGTTGCAATTGCCTACAGTATTTAGTACAGTAACCTGCTATATAGGTGTGTAGTGTAGGAGCTAAATAGTTCATATGGTTTAGCTGTGTCCCCACTAGATTATGTAGTTCCCATAATCTCCATATGTCATGGGTGGGAGCCAGTGGGAGGTAATTAAATCATGGGTGCAGTTACCTCCATGCTGCTGGTTCTCATGATTGTGAGTGAGTTCTCATGAGTTCTCATGAGATCTGATGGTTTCATTAGGGTTTTTTCCCCCTTTCACTTGGCACGTCTCCTTGCTGCCACTATGTGAAGAAGGGCATGTTTGTTTCCCCTTCCACCATGGTGGTAAGTTTCCTAAGACCTCCCCAGCCATGCTGAGCTGTGAGTCAAATAAACCTCTTTCATTTCTAAATTATCTAGTCTCACCCAGGTGCAGTGGCTCACACTTGCAATCCCAATACTTTGAGAAGCCGAGGCAGGCAGATCACTTGAGGTCAGTGTGAGACCAGCCTGGCCAACATGATGAAACCCCATCTCTACTAAAAATACAAAAAAAATTAGCCAGGCGTGGTGGCATGTGCCTGTAATCCCAGCTACTTGGGAGGCTGAGGCAGGAGAATATCTTGAACCCAGGAGGCAGAGGTTGCAGTGAGCCGAGATAGTGCCACTGCACTCCAGCCTGGGCCAATGGGGCGAGATTACATCTCAAAAAAAAAAAAAAAAAAAAAAAAATTACCCAGTCTCGGGTATGTCTTTATTAACAATGTGAGAAGGAACTAATACTAGTGTAAACTATTTAGCTTAGGCCTGTAGTAGGTTGTACTGCCTAGATTTGTGTGAGTACTATACACTGAATGATGTTTGCACAATGACAAAATAGCCTAAAAATGCATGTCTTGGAATGTATCTGCATTGTTAAGCAACACTGCATTGTTAAGCAACACTGTATAGGCTATCATGTTTGTACCTCATTGAATTCATAAATTCAATAAACCAGTTACATAAACAGTATTATATGCAGACATCTCTGAAAACTCATCTGATAATTTCCTCAGGACATGAACTTTGAAGAGAAATTGCTGGGACAAAGATTGTGTACATTTCTGAGCTTTTGATGCATATACCAAATTGCCCTCCAGAATGGTCATACAAATGAATACTCTTAGGAGTGTCATAAAAGATCGTGGCTTCCCTGTACCTTTATCAGCCTAATTATCCATTGCCCTTACGAATCCAACAGACATAATATGGTATCTCATTGTTAATTGGATTGGTATTTATTTTATCACTAAAACAGATGAATATTGTTTTATAAGATTAATGATGCTTTGTATCTCAATGTAATTTAAAAAATTTTTATTATTCTGAAAGGAAACAAAAATCTTACAGTTTTGTTTGTTTGTTTGTTTGTTTGTTTGGAGATGGAGTCTCTCTCTGTCGCCCAGGCTGGAGTGCAGTGGCCGGATCTCAGCTCACTGCAAGCTCCACCTCCTGGATTTACACCATTCTCCTGCCTCAGCCTCCCGAGTAGCTGGGATTACAGGCGCCTGCCACCTCACCTGGCTAGTTTTTTGTATTTTTTAGTAGAGACGGGGTTTCACCGGGTTAGCCAGGATGGTCTCGATCTCCTGACCTTGTGATCCGTCCGTCTCAGCCTCCCAAAGTGCTGGGATTACAGGCTTGAGCCACTGCACCCAGCCTAAATCTTACAGTTTTAAGAGTTAAAACATTGTACACCAAAGTAAAAAACTTTACAATAATAATAAACTTTCTTTTATACATCCTAATAATGTTAAGTTGATTGAAGCATTGTTCTTGAAAACTGAAATCAGTATTGCAGTCATTATTTGAAAATTTGCTTTATGCAGAGCAAAAATACTAGCCTAATGGCTCTTCCAGGCAATTATATCTCACAATAATGGTAAACGTAACAATAATAATCACAAATCAACCACTCATAGTAACTGAGCACTCACTATAGACAAATCACTATTTTAAGAATCTATAGTCATTATCTAATTTATTTTTCAAACACTATAATGAGATAGAAATTGTTACTATCTATACTTTTAAACATTTTTCTTTTTCTTTTAATTGAGGTATAGCATGTATTATAACATATATAAATTTAATACATTTTAATGTATGTATATAGATACAATATCACATAGATACACCTGATGATCAAGTGTTTTCACTACCCCAGAAGCTCCCTTGAACCTCTACCAGTTGAGATTTCCCCCAAAGATAATCACCTCTATTAACATAGATCAGTTTTATCTATTTTTAAGCTTCATATAAGGAAATCACACAATATATTTATTTTGTGTCTGGCTTCTTTCACTCAACATTATGTCTGTAAGATTCGTCTATATTATTATATATAGAAGGATATTTTTTCACTGCTGGGTAGTATTCCATTGTATGAGTATGCCACAATTTATTTACCTATTTTGCTATTGATGAAAATTTAAAATGTTTTCAGTTTTTGGCCATTTTGAATAATTCTACTATGTACATTCTTTTAAGTGTTTTTTGGTAGACATAAATACTCATTTTTGTTTTGTATATATACACAGTAGAATTATTGGGCCACAAGATATTCATATCTAGCTGTAGTAGATTCTGAAAAGTTTTCCAAACTGATTGAACCAACATATATTTCTATCAGCAATGTATGAAAAATTCCAATCGTTCTACATCTTGTCTAATTCATGGTATCAGTATTGTCGGTCTTTTTGATTTTAGCCATTCTAGTGGATGCATGGTGGTATCTTATTGTGGTTTTAATTTGTATTTTCCCAATGGCTAGTGATAATGAGCTCTTTTCATTTTTTTATTGGCCAACTGTATATTTTGTGAGTGTTTGTTCATATCTTTAGCCCACTTTTAAAACTGGGTTGTCAGCTTTTTCATTATTGATTTATAGGAATTCTTTCAATATAGCCTGAACAGTAGTCCTTTGTCAGATACACATATTACAAGTCATCTTCCAGGTTGTGGCATGCTTTTCACTCTCTAAATGTTGTCTTATGATAACCCCAATTGTTTAAAAAGAAAAATCCCCAAGGCTTAAATAGAACAAACAACTTGCCTGTAGTCATTCAATTAATAAATGGTAGAGCATGGATTCAAACAAAGGCTTCCTGAACCCTGAGCCAGTGCTCTTATTGCTCTTCTGTGTTAAGGAATATTAGACTAAGAATGCTTAGTTTTAGATATACCTTCTTGAATGTCATGTTGACTAAAGGGGAATGGATGGTAGTATCTTTGTATATCTAAGTTACATGATGCCATAGAAAGCATACCACATGATATGGTTTGGCTGTGTCACCACCCAAACTCATCTGGAATTCCCATGTGTTGTGGGAGGGACCCAGAGGGAGGTAACTGAATCATGCAGGCAGGTCTTTCTCATGCTGTTCTCGTGATAGTGAGTAAGTCTCACGAGATCTGATGGTTATATAAGGGTGAGTTTCCCTGCACAAGCTCTCTCTTTGCCTGGTGACATCCATGTAAGACATGACTTGCTCCACCTTGCCTTCTGCCATGATTGTGAGGCCTCCCCAGCCATGTGGAACTGTAAGTCCATTAAATCTCTTTCATTTGTAAATTGCCTTTTTCAGTGGCATGGAAATGGACTAATACAGAATATTACAGGCACGTTTTGTAAAGAACCAGATAAATAAGTCTGCTTTGATGTGGTTCTTTAATGGTTGTGTAGCAGGCCTAGAGTATGCCATCCCTGTAGCAGCCACAGGAGAAGCTCTGAAAACAGAGTAGAAGTTATTCTTTCGTAAGAGAAATATACATCTATTAAAAAAAAACTCTATCTGTTGGGGTGTCTCCCTCACTCTACCAAGAAAAGAAGGAATGACTCTAGCCTCTAGACCCTCTTAGTAAATGGAGAAGGCACTGATTTAAATTCGCATAACAAACCTTACCCTTGTTTACTGTGCTTTTCCTAGTCACTTCGTCATAACTGGCCTCCCCACACCCTTCTATTTGTTATAGCTTAAGATCATATTTAAGCCTGAATTCAAAGTCATTTCTTGGAGATTTACTCATTTCTCTGGGTATCTCCCATCAATACATGAGGTGTACATGTTAATAAACTTCTTTATTTTCATGTTAATATGTCTTTTGTTTCAGGAATCAGTCCCAACCAAGAACTCAGAAGGAGAGAAAATTATTTTTTCCTCCCCTATAGTTGGAACTTTGCATGTAACCTAAGAAAGCAAATGACAATAGTCTTCAAAAGTTCATTTTAAGAAAAATTTTGTGTAGGTGTTGTTTTATTTGAATTTTCAGGTCTTGTCTGATTTCCCAGAATAATTAATGGACACTCAAAAGGAGGTCTCTGATTCCCTATATGAGATAAAAATTTCTTTGCATTTTTGTTTTTGATAATGTGTGTCTTGGTTTATTAAGTTGCTTGAGTTAAGGCCACCAAGAAGTATCATTTTCAGCCTCTGAGAGGTGGCAAAGATTTAGAAATTACAATAAGTGGGGCAGTTACGATATAGATATCTATGCTTGGTGGAATAGAAAAGTAGTATAACCATTGTTAAACAATATATCATTTCACCAAGAAAGCCTCCCTCTAGAAATTTGTCCTAAGGAAATAACCATCTATCCATTCAACAACTACTGATTGAGCACCTATTATGTGCTATACACTATACCAGGCATGGAAGTTAGCAGTAAAAATACCAAATCTCTGACTCAGTGGAATTAATCATCTAGTGGGGGAGAGAGAAAATGTGTGTGTGTGTGTATTTATATATACAAATGTATTTTAAATAATTTAAATGTAAATTTTAATTTATATATAAGTATACTTATTAAATAAATGTGAATTATAATAAATAATAAATGTATAAACTATTTTGTTACATGGAATAAATATCAAAGCACATATATTCAAAGCATATATAAAACTATATATAAATTATATATGTAAAAAATATATATAGTGGCCAGGCCAAAATATATATAGGTGTGGTGGCTCACGCCTGTAATCCCAGCACTTTGGGAGGCCGAGGCAGGTGGGCCACCTGAGGTCAGGAGTTCAAGACCAGCTTGGCCAACATGGTGAAACCCCATCTCTACTAAAAATACAAAAATTGGCTGGGCGCTGTGGCTCAAGCCTGTAATCCCAGCACTTTGGGAGGCCGAGACGGGCGGATCACAAGGTCAGGAGATCGAGACCATCCTGGCTAACACTGTGAAACCCCGTCTCTACTAAAAATACAAAAAAACTAGCCGGGCGAGGTGGCGGGCGCCTGTAGTCCTAGCTACTTGGGAGGCTGAGGCAGGAGAATGGCGTGAACCCGGGAGGCAGAGCTTGCAGTGAGCTGAGATCTGGCCACTGCAGCCTGGGTGACAGCGAGACTTCGACTCAAAAAAAAAAAAAAAAAA
>NW_016804432.1:1327592-1373715 GCF_001698545.2 Rhinopithecus bieti | reverse complement strand
AAAAAAAAAAAAATATATATATATATATATATAATGTCTCATAGTGATAAGTGCACTAAGAGTTGGTCATGGTAAAGAGTCAGCTCAGGCCTATCTGAAGAGGTGATATTGAAAGCTCCTTTGCAAAGATTAAGATAGTCATAGAAATCTAACATGGCTGACTCCATCTTGCATCTATTCTCACAGGCTGGCTGTCCTCACTCAGTCCTGGGTGTAGGCCAAGCTAACGATGGAAGGAATTTAGTTTACAGTTTAACTTTGATGCAAGGATAATAATAGTTCCTCCCTAAAACTGACCCTCCCTGCCTTGTTTTGTAAATCTACTGAAAGGTGATAAGATTAAGAGGCCTGAATTCTGCTAAAATATAGGTGTAAACGATTACCAGCTATTGTTTCTTAGCTTGCTTTTCTACAATCCTTTACTGCTGAGGAGTCCTGTGGCCAGAATTTAGAAGATTTGTGACTTTCCCAATCTTTCTTATAGATAACATCACTGTTGTAGAGCCTAAGATTGGTCTTTTGAGATGTTTTTCAGACTTTTCAACTGACTGACTCCACTTAGACCCATGACTCATGACTCAACCAGTCCTGTGGTCCTGACTCAGAGGCTGACTCAGCACTTGAGGACAGTTTTCCACACCTCTATGATTTCATTCCCAAACAATCAGCATTCCCCATTCCCTAGCCCCCTGCCCATGAAACTATCTTGAAAAACTCTAACCTCCAAGCTTTCAGGGCAGCTGATTTGAGTAATTACTCCCATCCTCTCACTTGGCTAGCCCTGCAACTATTAAACTTTTCCTACCACAATACTGCTCTCAGTGGATTGGTTTTGTGCAGCTTGCTTGTGCAGCAAGCAAGATGAACCTGTTAGGCAATTACAATATTTGACAGAGATGTGGATGAAATAATAGGAGTTCTAGGAGAAAGAGTGTCCCAGGAAGAATGCATACTAAGTCTAAAAACCTTGAAGCGGGAACAAGCAAGGACAAGAAAGTCAGTGAGACTGGCGTCTGACTGCAGGATGTGAGGTGGAATTGGAGGGACCAGATCACAAACAGCCTGGTAGAACATGAGAGAAATTTGGGTGTGACATAAGTATGATTACTGAGTAGGGGAGAGAGATGATCTGATTCCTGTCTTCATAAGATCATTTTGCCTTCTGTGTGAAGAATAGACTGTGAAAGGATAAACATGAGGAGATCAGTCCAGAAATGACTGCAGTTGCCCATAAGACAGCTGATGGTTGCTTAGACAAAGGTGGTAGTGGTAGAGAATTGAGCAGTGGCTTCAGAATATATGTGCAGGTAGAACCAACTAGACTTATTCATTAGGTGTGGGACATTAAAGAAAGAGAGGAATCAAGTCTCATTACCATGGTTTTAGCATGAGCACTTGATAAATGGTGGCTAATGTCATTTACTAAGATTTGAGATAACAGTATTTAGGATGCTAACAAAACTTCCTGGCCTCTCAGCCAGGAAAACTTGGTTATTCCTAATTCCATTTTTGACTGATTGAGTCATCTTAAGCAAGTGATTTATGTGATTGGGACCTGAATGCTTACATGTGCAAAATACTACCCTTTTCTTACTGACATTAAGAACCAAGAACACTATAAAAGTGAGGCAAGGGCTTCAGGTGGAAAATGCAATGGGGAGGTAATAGTTGTAAGAAGTAAGCTCAGATAATGAGGCCAGGGTCATGAATTCTATTCCACACTTCCCAGGACCTGTGAATTTCTAAATCCATGCCATTTATCACTGAGGACTCATTAGGCTCATTGATACCTATTGACATCTTGTGAAATAAGCCTTCCAGAATAGCAAAGAAGCCCCAAAACTTGAAAAAAGTTCTCAGGTCACCAAGGTCACAATTTCAATAGAATTGCACTTTGTGCTTTCTGAGGTCTCTGAAGAATACTGCTTGTCAACTAACACAGTGAATTTTTCCTTTTTATACTTAATATTGCACTAAACAGAGGCATGCAGTGAAAGGACTGCTGGTCATATTCTTTCCTGTATTCACAAGCACCTTGTCCAACATCTCATTATTATTCCAAAAAACAAAGCAATGCCCATATTACTGCTTAACACTCATTAAACCAAGTTAGCTCACTTTGATAAGGAATTCTGAAATCATTCTCTGCTTTATCTTTCCACTTTCTAAATAATAAGAAACTAATGGGCATCAGTCAGAGTACGTACTTTCTTCCAATTGTGCAGTCTTGTGAGAAATGAAGCTGAAAAGCTCAGGGGGCTCTACAGCAGACAAAAGGGGGAAAAAACCACACTGCAAACCTGTATGTATGTAAATTGGTGTGCTGCAGAAGACTTAAGCCTTTGCCTTGTTCGTCTCCTCCTTATCTACACATTTGACAAAATACAACTGATGGAAGTCACCAACTGATGACATATTTTACAAGTTTAAGGTAGAATTCCATTAAGATAGTTAATGGATTTTTTTTAAAAAGCACACAGGCTGTAAGATGAATAAATGAATTCTTGGAGTTGTCTGCAAAATGAAGTGTTGTAAGAGATGTAAAGATGCTAGAGTATCATCACTATATTGTCGGATGCACAAAAAAGGAATATTCATTTGTAGTGTAATGGGACTACACCTATCTAAAGGAGCAGGAAGAAAAGGCCAACATTGCAGATAATGATCAGATGCAACTCTCAGGTTGCCTTACTTATTTATTAGATATTTTCCTGAAAGGTTATGTGCATAAAGATCTTGGAAAATTTAGTAATAAGTTGAACGCACTATTTAAAAGATGTGTGTGTGTGTGAAAATAGAGCTTTCTTACCAGTGCAATAATCACACACAATTATTTTAAAATTCTATATTCAGATGGATTAGATTTGCTTAAATTAGGAACATATATAATAAAAAGTTATATATGCATCAGAAGATGTCAATAAATACAATAGGGAGAAATGATTATATAAAGGGAATATACACATCAATCAGATGTGCATATTACATGCAGATAAAACTTCTGCATGGAAGTTTTATCCTTGCTCTAAAGCTCCAAATCTCTCATGAGCAAATGTCTGGTTTCCTATTTCTTAGAGAAATGGGGAAGCTGGATGAGATCACCCCAATATTATAATTTCTTCCATCTGTACCCATTTTCTTCACATCTCTGAGGAAAAGGTGTATGCGTCCACTTGTCCTCTGTATTTCTTTTTTTTTTTCTTTTTTATTATGCTTTAAGTTCTGGGGTACATGTTAGAATGTGCAGTTTTGTTACATAGGTAAACACATGCTATGGTGGTTGGCTGCACCCATCAACCCATCAACTACATTAGGTATTTCTCCTCCCCTAGGTAATTCCTCCCCTAGCCCCCCACTCCCTAACAGGCCTCAGTGTGTGATGTTCCCCTCCCTATGTCCATGTGTTCTCATTGTTCAACTCCCACTTATGAGTGAGAACATGCAGTGTTTGGTTTTCTGTTCTTGTGATAGTTTGCTGAGAATGATGGTTTCCCGCTTTATCCATGTCCCTACAAAGGACATGAACTCATCTTTTTTTATGGCTGCATAGTATTCCGTGGTGCATATGTGCCACATTTTGTTCATCCCGTCTAACACTGATGAACGTTTGGGTTGGTTCCAAGTCTTTGCTATTGTGAATAGTGCCGCAATAAACACACGTATGCATGTGTCTTTATAGTAGAATGATTTATAATCCTTTGGGTATATACCCAGTAATGGGATTGCTGGGTCAAATGGTATTTCCAGCTCTAGATCCTTGAGGAATTGTCACACTGTCTTCCACAATGGTTAAACTGATTTTCACTCCCACCAACAGTGTAAAAGCGGTCCCTATTTCTCTCATCCCTCCCCAGCATGTGTTGTTTTCCTTGACTTTTTAATGATTGCCCATTCTAATCTGGTGTGAGCATGGTATCTCATGTGGTTTGATTAAGCATTTCTCTAATGACCAGTGATGATGACGCATTTTCTCATATATTTGTTGGCCACATAAATATCTTCTTTTGAGAAGTGTGTGTTCTTATCCTTTGTCGACTTTTTGATGGGATTGTTTTTTTTCTTGTAAATTTGTTTAAGTTCTTTGTAGATTCTGGATATTAGCCCTTTGTCAGATGGCTAGATTGCAAAAATTTTCTCCCATTCTGTAGGTAGCCCGTTCACTCTGATGATAGTTTCTTTTGCTGTGCAGAAGCTCTTTAGTTTAATTCGTTCCCATTTGTCAATTCTGGCTTTTGGTGTTTTAGACATGAAGTCTTTGCCCATGCCTATCCTGAATGGTATTGCCCAGGTTTTCTTCTAGGATTTTTATGGTCCTAGGTGTTATGTTTAAGTCTTTGATTCATCTTGAGTTGATTTTTGTATAAGGTGTAAGGAAGGGGTCCAGTTTCAGTTTTCTGCATATAGCTAGCCAGTTTTCCCAACACCATTTATTAAGTAGTGAATCTTTTCCCCATTCTTGTTTGTGTCAGGTTTGTCAAAGATCAGATAGTTGTAGATGTGTGGTGTTATTTCTGAGGCTTCTGTTCTGTTCCATTTGTCTATATATCTGTTTTGGTACCAGTATCATGCTGTTTTGGATACTGTAGCCTTGAGTATAGTTTGAAGTCAGGTAGCGTGATGCCTCCAGCTTTGTTCTTCTTGCCCAGGATTGTCTTGGCTATGAGGGCTCTTTTTTGGATTAAAGCTCTTTCCTATAGCTTCAACTACTTTCTTTACACTTGATTCTTTTTTTTTTCTATCTACAAATGCTGAAACTTCCATGTTCTAGAAGTCATTCCTTAACTCAGTTTACTCCCAGAGCTTCCCACCTATCTTCTCTCTGGTGCTGAATTAGAAGTGGGAGTGTGAAATACGCCTTTCTGCTTCCTGTCTTCCTATCCATCCTTATCCTCCTGTCAAAGGCAATGGTGTCTCTTTTGTCTTCTCTTGCACTGGACATGAATTTCTTCTGGAAACTTTTCCCCTTCAATGTCCACAATATTTTTCACCCTGGATGTTCATGACACTTTCCCTGACTGGCTGTCCTTTAGCTTCTACAACAGCTCGTTCTAGACCCCCTTCACCATCTCCTATTCTTCTGCCTGCCCCTAAATGTTGGCATTCCTCAAGATCATACTCTAGTCTTTTTCTTGGGCATTACATGATGTAATTCAATTCAATGACTTCCTCTATCATATTGACATAGATTCCTAAATCCAGAGGTAAATTCTCTACTTTTCTTTCAAGATGAAGAACCTTTTCCACCATACTCTATAGGATGTCTACTTTTAGATATTTCCTGGGCATTTCAAATTCAACATGCCTGTTACTGAATGAATAAGCTGCTCCACACAGGGGCCTTTCCAAGTAGTCCTCACATCAACTGATGGTGTTGCCAATTATATATTAGAACTGTCAGCAATGACTCTTAAATTATTATCTCTGTTACATTCTGCATTTAACTAATTATCCTCATCTATCAGCCTTATTCACCGTTTAAACTAGCAGATATTTATTTAGCATTTACTATGTGCCACTGCCTCATTTTAGGCTGTAATCTATTCTCTCTGGGTTACCATGAAATTTCTTTATTGATCTTGACCATTCTAGTCTCTGAGCCTATGTCCTCCCTTCTTCCCTACTCCATACTTTTATAATCCTCTTCACATAATTATATTATGATCTTCCATTAATTATAATTATTTATTTGCACTTCAAAATTATTAACAGGATAGAGAGATTCTTGAGTCCTGGAACCATGTCTTGATTTATCTTTATGCCTAATGTACAGAAAGCCATAGGTGAGCAATAAGTTTGCTGAAATAAGGAATGTCCAATTCAAGGCAGTGCTCTCCAGCCTCACAAGTAAAAACATAAGAAAACTTCACTGCTAATAGCTGAACCATAACTAAAAAACAAATATACACAGAACAGACACATAAATGCATTTTAGCTGTTGACTATGTAAATTACTCATATCATTGTTGTCAAGTCTATATATTTGCAATATATATTTAATGTCACTTGAGGTTAAAACAATTCTCTTGAGTGGATCTCCTTGAGATGTACTAGAAAGGGTCATAACAACAAACACATTCCCTTGTGACAGGTCTAATATTTTGATATTTGATAATATGAACAAATCTGTGATTATCTCCTTTGTTATTAATCTTATACAAACATACATATAGATAAACAAGGTACCTCTAATAACGATATAGCTAAGGCATATACCTCTGCCAGACAATCTGAAGCACATGTGATAAACAATCACCAAAATATAGCCACTCCTCTTTGCAGCTAAACTCATGTTCTGTTCTTTGGCAAGATTTCTCATGAAACTATAGGTATTCTGTTTGGAAATTCATCAGAGGTTTCTAACCCAACAACCTATCTCTGCAATGGTCTATATAGTCAATATTAAATTACATTATACAATATTCACTTGTGTTATCAACGATTACATGGTCAATATACTTGTGTAACAATACTCTTTAAGAAATCCCACCAGGTGTGGTGGCTCATACCTGTAATCCCAGCACTATGGGAGGCTGAGATGGGCAGATCATTTGAGGTCAGGAATTCAAGACTAGCTTGGCTAACATGATGAAACCCTGTTTCTACTAAAAATACAAAAATTAGCTAGGCATGGTGGCACACATCTGTAATCCCAGCTACTTGGGAGGCTGAGGCAGGAGAATTGCCTGAACCCAGGAGGCAGAGGTTGCAGTGAGCTGAGATCGTGCCACTGTACTCCAGCCTGGCAACAGAGCAAGACTGTTAAAAAAAAAAAAAGAGAAAGAAAAGAAAAGAAAAGAAAAAAATAAGAGAGAGAGAGAAAGAGAGAGAGAGAAAAAGAAAGAAAGAAAAAAAGAAAGAAAGAAAGGAAAGAAAGAAAGAAAGAGAAAGAAAGAAAGAAAGAAAGAAAGAAAGAAAGAAAGAAAGAAAAGAAAGAAAGAAAGAAAGAGAAAAAAAGAAAGAAAGAAAGAAAAGAAAGAAAGAAAGAAATTCCACATAGAATGTCCCGTGGCATTATTAAATTTCCTCTACTCTTTAGGTAATAGATATGCATTACTGAAGGTGTCATCATAAAATCTTTGTGTCTTACTGAAGGTGTCATTATAAATACTTTGTGTGTTGGTGATGGTACCACTCACAATTAACCCATATCCCCAAGGTGCATAATTTTACATCTGGTGGCCCAAGACTGATTCTGAAGTACACTGGGTATCCTTCAGTCATCCATTTAGGCTTCCTCCAACTAGATGCCTCATTTAAACTTGGTTTAATTCCAAATGTTCCCAAGGGTTACCTAGTATAGTATAGTACAGGCTGGTTCATCTCATAACACCTACTAGTTAGCTGACTTGCTTTATTAGTCATAGGATTTCCTGTTGGAAATATCTGATCTCAATTCCTCACTCGAGGGCGAATTACTGGACCACCTTTGGAAACAGAAAACATTTTCTATATGGTGTCTACCATTTTGCAGAAGTGGAAAACAAAACAGAATACTTAAGTTATAAGCCCAGAAATACTGAGTAGCCAAGGACAGACATGGAACTTAAAGCTAGTTTTTGAAATTCTCTGAGCACTATAACATTACACATTTGGTCAATCTAAGGCAGTCGGGCCCTTCTCATCCAGTGCTACATTATCATGCCTGGAGCTAAATTCCAGAAACCCTGTCTCTTCAAGCATGGCTGATGACTGTGAGGCTTGCTAAATCCTAATTAGCTATGTTTATGTCTAATTTTCATATCTTGACTTTTAGACTAATCCTGAAAGCAGGGAAAATTATCTATAAATTAAAGTGACTCTTCACTGAATCAGAATCTGCATGTCCTTATCTTTAGAAAAAAAAAAACAACAACAAAATAAAAAGCTTATTCATTTTAAGTAACTCAGGACCCATAAAAGTTAGGCGGTGAACTTCAAAAGTCCAAAACCAGCCCTGCGTTATACTCACATCTGGTAATTCTCTGCCAGGCTACAATCATGACTTAGGATGTCGCTGCTCTTTCCATTTGAAAGCCTCTATCAATCAGGTTCTGGCCATCAGTTCATGGCCTGCAGAGATTCTGTGGTTCAATAAAAAGTCAGCCATTGCCCTCCTTGTCTAAGTATCATATGACAACTGCCCCATTGTCCCATTGTGACTTTGGAAGCACAAGCTGCCAGCCACACCCAGATAAAACAATGGCATCTCTAACTATCTCCATGTTGAAAGATGGCAGCCTACCTTCTGTATCAGTGAACTGGCAACGATGTTAGTGAACTTGTCAGCTTTTCTGAGTGAGCATAAAAGAGAGCTTGTTTGCTAGAGTTTGAATCTAATGAACAGCTTTCTCTTATTTTGTGTAGTTTTTCCAGCCATTTGACTTGCAGAATAGAGACATCATATTTCAATTTCTCCAGGTTGAAAAACTGCCCCTTTTCCAATTTGTCACCAAGAGATGTGAAACAGTTATTTCTGAGGCAGCTTTATTATGGAAAATAGAATAAGTAACTCATGTCACTCAAATCAAATTCCTCAGGGAGTAGGTCCAGTAGAGATACAAAAGCCGGGAGTAAGATTAAAAACTAATTTTCTAGGTGAAATGAGAAAAGGCTCTTTTTCTTTGAAATGAATGGCTCTTTACAGAGGAAACAGATTCACAAGGTACAAGTAAAACATTGGAATTCAGGTCCCCTCACCCTCCTTCCTCTCTAGATGCAGAAAACAGCAAAGAGTTTTAGCTTTGATACCTCAGACAGGCTGAGGTGGACACCGGAAATGGAAAGGTCAGCCTGAGGGCTACTGAGGAAACTGAGTCTGTCTTCATCTAGTCAGGGATGAAGGAGACATCTTTTTATCTCTTCCAGGAGACAAGCTGTTTGCCTCAGGCTGCTTCAGGGACGCAGGTACCAGGCTCTTACTCTTTATGCACCTAACTACGTACTTACTGCCTGCTCAAAGGAGACTATGTGGACATTCAGGGGCTGGACTGCCCAGGCATAATAAAGATACCAATCCTTTAAAAATACATTTCTAAAAGTCAATTATAAAAAAATTCTAATGCATTTAAATTCAATCTGCAGCTTTATTACAATGTTGTGCCGGCTTTATATTTAAGACCTAGAGGTTAGAGGAGAAAGTCTGTTGGCCACAGGAAGTCTCCTTTAAAAAGTGCTATCAGGTTGCTCTGCCTCTGGAGTAGCCATTCTTTTTGCTTCTTTCTTAACAAACTTGCTTTCACTTTTTTCTGTGGCAGGGTTGTCCAATCTTTGGGCTTCCCTAGGCTACACTGGAAGAAGGAGAATTGTCTTGGGCCACACATAAGTTATATTAACAGTAACAATAGCTGATAAACTAAAAAAATTGAATCTCAAAAAAATCTTATAATGTTTTAATAAAGTTTACAAATTTGGTTGGGTTGCATTCAAAGTCCTGGGCTGCAGGTGGCCTGTGGGCTGCGGATTGGACAAGCTTGTTCTACGGACTTGCCCCGAATTCTTTCTTGTGTGAGGTCTAAGAACCCTCTCTTGGGGTCTAGATCAGAACCTCTTTCTGGTAACATCTTCCTGGCAAACTATGAAGGGACTACGCTAAAGAGATTCCTGACCCAAAGGAAAATCATCAGCACAGCACCAATTGGCCGACTTTGGGTAAGTGGTGGGTACATTTTACCCAGGTAAAGGATAGGATTGGGTTAGAGGTCCAATTTAGGAGAGTTAGAGTCCCTCCTAATACAGAGAAGATTAAAGGCCCTTCTGAGCAAAAGGCAAGGACACTTGACCGAACTTGGGTTTGAGGCCCAACTCAGGAAGGTTAAAGGCCCACCTCAGTAAAGTCTCTCTTTGGTTAAAAATGGACTTGGTACTACGAGCTGTTAACCGCTATTCTCTTTAGATTAATCTGCCTTGTGCTCTTTGCTGTCAGCAAAAGCTGACAATCCAGGTGACTGGATTAGGCATGTACCAAATCATAAGACATGGGGAGCTTTTTTCTCCCCAATGGGGGAAACTTGAGAGCTGATGGGACTGCTGGAAGAGATCCCTTTGCAACTGACAAGTGGCTGCCTGAACTTTTGACTCAGTGGCACTGGGATCTGTGGGTCTTTCCCTGTCCTCCCTGAATTCTGTGCCTTCCCTACCCCACCACAGACCATGTTTTTCTCTCTCACTTTCTCTCCTTTCCCTCTTCTGTCTTTTCTGTTACTTGGGGACACTGTCTGCTTTTCCATCCTGTCCAGAGACCACATGTTGAAACTTCTGGTCTGAGGTCATTCTACCCCACTTTGAATGGATTAAGGATGGCAGGCATCAACTAGGGGCAAGTGTTAACCTTGCCAGTGTGATATTGGGTGCTAAGTGGAGTGGCTAATGTCTATGTTTTGTCATGCATATTTTGCTCTGGCTGGAATGGAAAATGTTAATCCACTTCCTCCATGCAGCCTGCTGGGCCGCATCTTGCAAAATTGAGAGACTTTTTTGCCTATGGTCCCATGAAACTGAAAAAAGATGATTTTCCTTTGTGATGTGGTTTGACCCCCAGGGTTATGATGCAAGAAGCAGGGTCGTTAGGGCCGCTCAGGGAGAAGTAACCCAGAAACCTAGCATGCTGGTGAAAGGTAAGAATTTCTTACCAGTCAGCCTTCTGGCCTCTCTCTCTGCAAACTGGTTGAAGGAATGGTAAAAATCACTGTTTGTCTCCTGTAAAGTTTTGATTCATGGGAAAAAGGATTTGTGAGGCTAGTGTTTGCCTGTAGCAAATCTGATGTGCTTTACCTTATTAATTTATCTTTCTGCTTTGTTCTGTCATAAAAAAGGTACCCTAGAATAAAATGTGGATCCAGGACCCATATAAGCCTGCTGTTCAAGCCAGCCCAGCAAGCTGGTCAGTTACAAACTTTGCTGCATGTCCCTGAAACAAACAAACAAACAAACAACAAACAAACTGGATGAGGTTTCCCTCTCCTCTTGTTTTATGTCCTTGGGAGTTTGACCTTGTAACCATATGGTAGTATTTTCTCTTGGTCTTTGCCATCCAGAGGACAGGAATTTTGGAATTCATGTCATATGTAGCTCTAAAAATTATCTTGAGCAGTTAAAAGCCTTAAAACGATATTATTTTAAGAGGGCTGGTTCCTCAAGGGGGTTTAGGGGTTTCTTATCATGCTAGGTCTCTTAGGAACATTGCTATATGGAGATTTATGACTCTGCAATTGTGACCGTAACAGAATTGGGAAAGAAATAGATATGATGTTGCATTGCATACTGTGAAACTCACAATAATATAATATAAATGACTAAGAGTTTCTTGCCTATCCTACCTGTGCCCCATGATACATACCTCATCAAGACATTAGAAGTTATTATAAAAATAACTTCACATGGAAAATAGAGAAAAATGACTCATAATCCTGTCACACTAAATAGGAGTTTTCAAACTGGGCTCTGTGGACTTCCAAGAGGCCCATGAATTCAAGGGATCCAATAACTTGGATGGCTAAAAACACATTTATATTTTCTCTTTTTCTCAATGGAAATGTAGCACTTTCTTCAATTATACTTGAGGGTGACAAACTATAGTAGTCCTAGCAGTACCTGTAACTTTGTGAACAACACAAGTCATATATTCTCATCAGACATTACAGTTGTCATAGAATGCTTGAAATATTATTTGTACTCTTCTCCACTTCAAAATTATAGTAGATATTAGACCCACTACTAAACCTTATTTAATGCATTATTGCTATATTACTATATCATAACTAAAAATTGACAATTGGATTTTGATAGAATTCATTTTATTTGAAAAGCTGTAAATTCCATTTTATAGATTTTATAGTTTGAGAATAGGCTTCACTAGCCTTTCACAGGCATCCATGGCATGAACGGAAGTTAAGAACCTCTGTGTCTGTGCCCGTCATTTCATTATGCCTTAATATATTATTTGCTTTTTCTATGTTGCTTCTTTTATTTACTTTAAAACTGCATACTACAAATACTTTAAGTAATTCCCCTAGTATTAATAATCTTGTTTCCATTTTTCATTAATACAAATGCTACATTAGATATCTTAATGCATAATATTTTATTTTTCTTGCTTTGTATTTAGGATTATTGCCTTGGTATAGAATCCAGGAAGAGGAATTAACTGGTCTAATGGAATACACATTATTATGGTTCTTGATTTATTCTATGAAGCTGCCTTCCAAAAGGGTTCTCTCAATTTAAAAATACTGTAAGTGATATAAGCAGGACAGCTGCTAATGATTTTTCAAAGTACTTGCAAAACTTCTATTGGATATTAATCATATGTCCTATGGGTTAGTCAAAGGATTGGGTAAAATTTTGACTGAAAGGAAATAAGCACATAATTTTCTTAATCTAAAATGCAGTATATGAATTAATTTCCAAATTGAGTAGAATTATTTTACTTATTAACAGGGAACTAAGAACAATGATATTGTGCTAGGGAAGACAAATTATTTTAATGTGGATATGGCCATTTTGCTTGTTAAATGGGCAAAATCATAAGACACTGATAGAAGTTCAAATATTTCAAAGCAAGGAATAAGATAATCTGCACTGTGATAAGAACTTTTAGTGTTTGTTATTTTATATTCAAAGGAAACAAGCATGTATTTTCCAGAAGCTAAGTAATTAATAGCCTACAAGGAATACCAAAAAATTGTTTACCAAGAAAAAGGTTTTGCAAAAGCTGAAAATAAAATATATGGGCTGACAAGTTTCTGTTTTTTTTACTGATATAAATGCAGCAGGGACTTTTCAGGTAGGGGTGTGCTTCTCATTTGGATCATACCCGCCTCCCTAGTCTTTTGGATCTCAGTAGCCAACCCTGGCTCCAGGCAGGGCTGCTTCCCCACATGTGGCATCCAATTTTCTCTTTCCACAGATGGGGATGTGTTAGGTCATTCTTTCAATACTATGGCTGTACATATAGCAACCTGTCAACCTGTGAGGTGGGCATCCACCTTAATGAAAACAAAGAAAAAGAGCTATGACAGTGTCTTCTTCCCCTGTCCACATTCTAGGGAGGGCACCAGAGCTTCCCTCTTGAATGCCACTTAATGATATTCACCTAATATGTGCTAATTGTGTTACTCCTATGCAAGAATAGAGTACCAGGGGCTGCAGGGGACATAATAGATGAGACAAATTAACCAGTGGAAGGATAGAAAGACTTTTCCACCATTTCATATAAAGGTGAGGAAAACCAAGAAGGCCCTTCCACATCTTTAAATGTCTCACTGAAAAAGTCAGGCTCATGAAACCTTAATATCCTGAAATGAAAACACAAGTGCAAATAATTACTATGAGGCAAGAAAACAAGTACATAAAGAGGAATGTAAGTGCAGGTCACTGTTGCATGCCAGTATGTCATGAAATGATCACAGAGTCAAAATATAGACAGGACCTGGAAATTTCTTTGAACAAATGGTTACTTTTTATGGCTACCATTTATTGAGTGTCTGTTGCATGACAGGCATTGAGCCAGGCAGCTTACATGTATTAGTTCATTAATCCTTACAACAATCCTATAATGTAGGTATTAGCACTCTCATTTTTTTTTTTTTTAATATACTTTAAGTTCTGGGACACATGTGCAGAACGTGCAGGTTTGTTACATAGGTATACCTGTGCCATGGCAGTTTGTTGCACTTATCAATCCATTATCTACATTAGGCATTTCTCCTAATGCTATCCCCTGCCCTTGCCCTCACCCCGACAGGCCCCAATGTGTGATGTTTCCCTCCCTGTGTCCATGTGTGTGATCTCATTGTTCAACTCCCACTTATGAGTGAGAACGTGCCGTGTTTGGTTTTCTGTTTTTGTGTTAGTTTGCTGAGAATGATCGCTTCCAGCTTCATCCATGTCCCTGCAAAGGACATGAACTCATTCTTTTTTATGGCTGCATAGTATTCTGTGGTGTTTATGTAGCACTCCCATTTTATAGATGAAGAAAGGGAAGCTCCAAAGCATGACTTAGTCAAGGTTTTATGAGTTCAGTGAGAGGCAGAGCTAATCTGTCCGACTTCAAGCTCATGCTCCTTCTACTATGCTATGGATGTAAAGTAGGTAAATGGCACTCAGGAATCATACCTTCATTAACAGAGCTTTATATAAGGCCTCTCACAATTTGATTTTTTTAAAAAAAGCATTTGTAATATAGGGTGGGGAAAGAAACAATACACATTTTGAGATGTCAGACTTCCAGAAGTGTCATCTAGTAAATAAATCTCAAACAGCCTTCAAAAAGCATAAGCAGTAGGCATAAGTTCACAAACCTTCATCCAGATGTAGTGAGTATATGTATAATGGTAGTAGGTTTGATGGACAGCCCGAGTGAGACTCTGGCATTGAAAATATTGGGTTGGTGCAGAAGTAATTGTGGTTTTTGCCATTACTTTTAATGGCAAAAATTACTATCCTTACATAGTAGTAACATAATTAGTATGTTACTTAACATTGCTTGTAATGGCAAAAACCATGATTACTTTTGCATTAACCTAATATTTTTTATCTGAATAACTCTGGACCATTGTTTCCTCTCTCTGGGTGTCACTTTCTAATATCCATCAGAATATTATTGTAATCATTAAATAAGATAGTGCATATAAAATATTTAGCATGCTATAAAGCACATAATGCTCATTCAGTTACATGTTATTAGTGTTGCTATTAAAATTATTTTTTGCATGTAAGTCTAACAAACTTAGATCTATTTTTCTAGAATATAGGATACTAGGTGCAGCATAACGGAAGATGATGATAGCTGACCACTACAAGGTCCTGCCATCACCTTTTGCAAAAAGCAGAAAGAAGGGTAGCTAAAATCAGCACCACAGGAGAAGGAAGGAAAAAATATCCGTGAGAACATCAATAACTGGCATTTCTGTTACAATCTATGTTTTGTAAAGCTCTTTTACAATCATTTCATTTGATCCATACAACATATCCATACTCCCTACTGCTGTGACGTAGGGAGAGCATTATTTCCACTTTACGGATTAGAAAAGAGGGGCTCAGAGAATTGAATAACTTCTCTGGAATCCTAGCTAGTTAAAAAAGCAAGGAGTATCAAAGAGTAGAGTTATACTGTCCAATACAGTAGCCACTAGCCTTGTGTGGCTACTTAGAATTGAAATTAAATACAATGAAATATTGACTTCCTCATTAACATAAGGCACATTTCAAGTGCTGAAAAGTCACATGCTGTTACATGCTGTTAGTCATAGTCATGTTGGACAACACAGATTATAGACCATTTCCATTATCACATAGTTTTTTTTTTTTTTTTTTTTTTGACAGAATCTCGCTCTGTCGCCCAGGCTGGAGTACAGTGGTGCAATCTCGGCTCACTGCAACCTCCACCTCCTAGGGTTCAAGCGATTCTCCTGCCTCAGCCTCCTGAGTAGCTGGGACTACAGGCGCCCACCACCATACCCAGCTAATTTTTGTATTTTTAGTAAAGATGGGATTTCACCATATTGGCCAGGCTGGTCCTCAAAGTCCTGACCTTGTGATCCATCCGCCTCAGCCTTCCAAAGTGCTGGGATTACAGGTGTAAGCCACCATGCCTGGCCCACACAATGTTTTATTAGACAGTGCTGGTCTATAGAAATGAGAGCATCAATCCATTACTGCATAATATTATGCCCTGTGTTCACAACAGTGAACCTGAGCCTCAAGGAAAGGGTCAGGGAAGAGGAAGAGACTTTAGACATGTTTCAGTGAAAAACACTTTAAGCATTACACTATAAGGCTAACTTTGTGTGGCATTAGACCATAAGCATCCCTAGAAGTGGACACAAGCTGGGCACAGTGATTAATGCCTGTAATCCCAGCACTATGGGAGGCTGAGGTGGGCAGATCACTTGAGGGCAGGAGTTCGAGACTAGCCTGGCTAACATGGGTAAACCCCGTCTCTGCTAAAAATACAAAAACTAGCTGGGCATGGTGGGGCACACTTGTAATTCCAGCTACTTGGGAGGCAGAGGCAGGAGAATCACTTGAATCCGGGAGGCAGAGGTTGCAGTGAGCCAAGATTGTGACCCTGCACTCCAGCCTGGGCAACAGAGTGAGCCTCCATCTCCAAAAAAAGAAAAAAAAAGAAAAAGAAAAAGCGGACCCAGAATCCCCCAAATGCCTGCCACATGTGCCTTGCATACAGAAAATGCACATATTTATTGAGGAGCTCTATTTGATCATCCACTCATGTCAGAAAAATATGTCACTGTAGAGAATTCTTCCTGAAGCAGGTAAGTAGAGTGTCATAAAAATATAAGTAATAACCTTTGTTGAAATCTCAAGAGCATTTATGGTTATACATTTACAGAATTATTCAATGTACATACAAAATCCTTTTATATTCTAATATCTTTTTAATGAAGGAAAGTTGTATATAAATGCAATAAAAGAGACAAATACTAGTTAAAATACGAATGAGGGTGAAAAAAGTTTTTAATAGTGATATAAGCTTTAACAAGGAGAAATCTAAGGCTTTGCTCTTTGGAGTGGTTTACAATATATCCTCAGTAAATCCTAAGTTAACAGACACTCAGTAAATCACAAATCAGCCTCAACTTTTGGTTCACTTTTCTTAGAGCAACAGTAAAAATTGCTTTCAAAAGTGGAGAAACTAACAGTAAATGTTCAGCATTATTGGAAAGCAATATAAAATGCTGTAAAGTTTCAGAAGTTAGTTCCCAGAGGATGACAAACATTTAAGTACTAAGAATCTTCAGCCTTACCTGGAGGGATGCTATTGTCAAATTCAAGGTGCATGGGTAAAGATGGAGGCAGTTGTATTTTTTTAAAGCTCACTTTGAAAGTCATAATGATATATGTATATTTCATGAAAATATGAGCCTTAGTTTAATGGTCTGTTCTCTTTAGACAGATGGGACTCATTTACGTTCTACATGATTGTACCCCAGAACTTCAGACTTAAGATGTTATAAATATTGTTAATCTATTATTTTATGAAGGATATGAAATTTTGGCCTCTCGGATTTGGATAGATGTATGCCAAATTTATGAGGGTGCTTGTTTATAAATGACGGATGCTGCCAAAGCAGAAAACTATTTTTCTTCCATTCAACATCACAAGGTCCTGTTACTAGAGACAGATAAGGGTGAGGAGGCAGCTAAGAAGACCTTGCAGGCTAATTGATGGAGTCCTGTGGCAGTCAAAAGAAATGAGAAGCTGTCAGTTGGAAAACTTGGCCCCATTTGTAACAACACATAAAAACTATGAAGTACACAGGGGAACCCATAAACCTGATGAGGCGAGGGTCTCCATTTGTATCTATGGCAGAAAAACCTTTGACAAAATTGAAAATGCACTTTCATATGGCAACAGGGTGACCACAAAAAGCTAAACTGCTGCTTTCAAGGCAAATCATAATGAGCTACTCATTGATAACGACTCTGGGTTTACACCTGAAGAACTGCCACCATGCAAAAGCACAACATGCTGAAAACTAAAATGAGCTGTTTCAAGGTGTCTTATCCTCTTTCTCTCCTTCTCATGTCTTTTCTAACACTATTACCTTACAGTCTCCATAGGGTATGGGTGTGGGATAAACAAAACTATCTCCCTGCCCTCAGGGGAAATATTTTGGGTAAAATGATTCAAAATGCTATTGAAAATGTGGAGCGCGTTCAAGAGAACTCAAGAGTACCCTTTTGGAGGCAGAGCAAGCCTTCTACCATGCTGCAATGCCCTGTCTCAGTGTTAGCCTCTATTTCAGTGAGTACATTTGGCTTTAGACATGTAAAGTCTGTAACTGTCAAGCAGAAGCTTTGAGAACATTTATCATTTGCCATTTACCTAAAATGAGTGCTTTTATTCAAATTTGTTCTTGAAGAGATTTGTAACTTCTGAAACTTTTGTTCTACTACACCGAAACACTACAGATAATATCCTGCATAGAAATTAAGGATTATCAATGAAACAAAGTCTTGATGGTCCCTTCACTGCCACAGCTTATACCAAAACAGTCAGCAAGCAATTTAAAAGTCATATACGGTCCTACTCATCAATTCTGTAGAAAATGGTTAGTGGTTTCTTCCTTCGCCTGTTGGAATACTTGCATTTACTCCTCCATGTCACAGAAGTTTAGAAGTAATTGGAACAATGAAACAAGCATGAAACAAGAAACCTCGAGTTTCCATCCTGACTCCATTGGGATTTGAGTTGTGCGACCTGACATAAACCACCTAACCTTCCCATAACCCACGTTCTTCATTGTTACCGCAGTTTTGGGAGCAGCTTGAAGGTGATGACTATATATTATTTCTCTTTAAATCCATAATATCCAACAATGACAACAAAAAACACCACTAGGTTGAAAGTTTTTGAGGGCAACAAATGTCCTTCTATTCACTGTTGCACCCATACGTACTATGCTATTTAGTACAGATAATCAACATTTGCTGAGTGAATAAATGGATATCAAGTTCATTGCATGAATGAATAAACAATGGATGCTAATTTCAGCCCTATCTATCAAAGGGTTAAGAGAGTGAAGTGAAAACATATGTGTAACTACATCTTGTAAGCTGAACAAATTTAAGGTGTTTCTATTGTTATATTTCAACAGAAGATGCTGGCTCAATTATCTTTGCTCTTAATTGCATTTATAAATACATCTATAGCATTTCGAATCATTCCATATGCATTCATCTGTTTAGACAGCAACTGATTAAAGGCTGTTTAGCTCTAAGTAGCTTTATGTACTTTAAACGAGAAATGTAATTTCTTCATATTGATATCTAATTAATTTTTTTAAAAAAATCCAATGCTAAAGCCCAGACACATGGACTATTAGGTTGACTATCATAATATTTTATTATTTTTAAGAAGCAGGATTTTTTTGGAGGCTCCGTATTTTTTTAACCTGGTATGAGTTGTTAAATGCTGTCACAAGAGAGCCTTCAATTTGATGTATTGGGCATATTATCACAGGGAAGTGTATTGTCATATGGCATTATGACACTTGTACTCCAGGGGGAAATTTGGGTAGAGTGTCTGGCCAATATGTTCTAGCCATCTTCCTGAAGCTGCCTAATGCTTGCTGTGTTTTGACCCCAATTCTCCCAAAGCACATTTTTCCTCCCTCCCATTATGTTTCCAACTTCCTCTGATGCATCATTAAAAGTTGGGACAGATCCTGGGAGATGATAGAGCCATTTATTTGGATTTCACATGTAACTCTACCTCAACTTCCAAAAAGTAAATGGACAGTTATTCTTACATAACTAAGAAGAATAGCTTTAATGAAATATATCTAATTTTTTGAATCATGTAGTTAGAACTTCTAATAAATGCAATTCATGCTATTACAGTTTAAACCGATTTTGTTTACTGACTGAGAGAAAAAAAAGAAAGCTTGCCATGATATCCTGAAATTTTTATACACAATAGCTCCATTATAACAAATCTCTTTGCATTCATACAGATCTGGATATAACATGAACCAAATTATGTCTCCAAAAGTAACATAAAAGAGAAAAATGTTTGTGCCAAGTGCCAAAATAGCAGGTAAGAGGGCTTCCCTAGCTCTTAGAAGCCTTTTAGACCACTTCTTAGAATAAATAATGTGTGCTCTCGAGGAGCAGAAAGAGTTCACCAGCTGGGCACAGTGGCACACACCTGTAATCCCAGCACTTCAGGAGGTCAAGGCAGGTGGATCACTTGAGGTTGAAGTGGAAGACCAGCCTGGTCAAGATGGTGAAACCCTATCTCTACTAAAAATACAAAAATTAGCCAGGCATAGTGGTGGGTGCCTGTAATCCCAGCTCCTCGGAGGCTGTGGCATGAGAATTGCTTGAACGTGGGAGGTAGAGGTTGCAGTGAGCCGAGATGACACCACTATACTCCAGCCTGGGCGACAGAGCGAGACTCTGGTTTCAAAAAAAAAAAAAAAAAAAAAAAAAAAAAAAGTCATCTTTGGATCCCAAGCTTCTTGTTGGATACCCTGAAATCACACCTTGCCTTAAAGGATGTTCCCAGAATGCTGCTCTCCCAGAAGCTCCCTCCGTTAACTCCTGGCTCTTCCCTCTCTTTCAAAACGTAAACAAAACTCTGCCGCTAAGCTATCGATGCTAAAACATGAGAATGGAAATGGAATTAGTCAAGTCTATGGATGTTGTGAGTGCCTGCATAGTTGAAATCTGGCAGCTGAGACATCAAGTGAGTAACATTTTCACTTTTCATTTAAATATCTGAGAATCACAGATACTACTTAAGCCCACTTGGCAGGAACTCTTCATTCAGAAGAAAAAGACCAATGCTGGGGAATTTCAGTCTCATGAGATCTGCAAGTCAATCATGAATTTTCACTGTGACTTTTACTCTAATTTTTGTCTGACTCCTTAAAGCAACATTGTCTGAAATAAAACATTTCAGTCAATTATCACAGTCATCATTCCTCTTCCCACCCTCTTTCTCCTTACATTGTACCTAGACCTTTTGTGAAGCACTGATTTTGTGTCTTGTGTTTTCTAAAACAGGATTTTAAATGAAATGAAAGCCAGATATCAACAAAAATCTATGACTCTGATAAAGCTGTGGGAGCTTTTCAAGGATTTAGAAACAGGCAGTTAACAATACATTAGGTATTACATCGTTTGGACCAGATTTCCCATCTGGGCGAAGCTTCTAGTTTTCCAACTTGAAAATTCTATAAAACTCATGTGGGAATTCTTACTTAGAAGCTGACATATGGTTGACAGTGACAAAAGAACATGTATCTATTTAGCAAATGCACTCCTTTTTTTTAAGTGCCATCTTTCAATGACTTTGGTGTAGCTTTTATAAGTATAATAGAACAAATACTTTTTGTTAGTATTAATACTTATACCAAACACAGAGAAACAAAAAGTAATGGCCCAGCAAATGAGTTAACAAATAATTTATACAGATTTTGAGTAAGGAAACATGAAAAATGAGATAACCTCCAAATACAGGTGGTTTCTATTACTTCTAGTCCAAATCTGGACAGTCACAAAGTGAGTGACATCAATACTGTTAGACTACAGGTACTAGAAGGTGGGTAAAAGAGTGGCAGAGGAAGCAGAGAATACAGGAAGAAAGACCACCACATATGTACTGAAGAAGAGATGCTGTGGTTGAGATTTGTTTTCCTCTCTCCTGGGTTTTAGATCTTAATTCTCGTTCCTTGTTCACACCACTGGTATGCTTTATCCTGGTGTTTTCCAAATTCTCTGTAGGCAAACACAACTGCTAAAAAGTGTCTTTGTTTTACTGAGCACCTGCTAACATTTGAGTATTGGAATGAAAGCCTTGAATCCTTAAACTTTATTTCAAAATATACTCATTGAAATTGGGCATCTCGTAGGTATAAGGCATGCTGTAACTATAATCCAGCCCCCTTTATTTGGATATTCTATTTCTGTATTGCTCTTTCCTTGGTTTTATCTCATCTTTGACTTTTTTCTCTATTTTCTT
The DNA here is from genome assembly GCF_001698545.2 of Rhinopithecus bieti. NCBI lineage: Eukaryota > Metazoa > Chordata > Mammalia > Primates > Cercopithecidae > Rhinopithecus > Rhinopithecus bieti. The sequence goes on along the minus strand of NW_016804432.1, from coordinate 1,352,249 downwards.
TTCTCTTCTTCCACACCTTTCCTTCTCCCTTTAATTATCTGTTTTTCTAAAAAATGGGTCTTCTCTGTTTGTTCCATCTCTATTTCTGATTTTGACACTATTTTCTGCTCATTACTTTTACTGTTATCCCTAGAGCCAACCCAATTTTCAAATAATATAACTTAAGTGGAACACTGAGCTCACTCAGTAGCAACGTTGTAACATGTATGGTACCTACCAACTGTTCTAGTAGCTGAAAGTGACACTAACTTCCATTGTTTTATCATTTTACTTATACGTTTTGCTGGAACGTAAAGAGCATAATTTAGATAACAAAACTTTTGCAGAGTATTGTTCCATAGAGGCAGTGATATCCTGCATTAAACGAAACCAGGCAAGAAGTCAGCAGGCTCCTGCTCTTCCAAACACTGGGTAGCCTCCAGTAAATAACTGCCACATCATGTATCACACCACAGTTTGCAATTTTGAAAAATAGAGATAATATTTGATATTATACCTGATAGATATTGATTAAAGACTAATTATATAATATATGTAAGAAGGCTTTGTTCTTTAAAGAGGGAGATGTGCTATGTAATAATCTGGCATTTATGACTATATCTGTTCATCAGATAACATGATTTAGTGATCCTATTGTACAAAGAACAAAAAGTCTTTATTAACAAATTTAGCTTAGCTCAATCCTTCTAGGTTGAAGGGCTTTTGGAGCCAGCATCTACGGGGCCTAATCAATAACGGTCCCTTTTTCCATAGTCTCTTTGTTCGAACAGCTTTTCTGAATCTTCCTTTTACAGCAATGGATTTGATCTTCTCCAAAAGCCACGGGAAAGCAGTCTAAAGTCTCCTTCTAACATTCTCCAATGATTTGAGAAGTAGAAGAGAATCAGAAATGTGTGTTTCCCACAAAAGGGAGGCCCCTAAAGAGAGCATCAAACATAAGAGAAAGGGACATATTCTCTTAGTCTCCTTTAACAGACACTGTTCCTCAAAGAGTCACTGAAACAAGATGACATATCCGTCATGGGTGCAGAGGGGCAGATGTGAGAGTGTGGAAGCCTATTAAACATTCCATTTCATGGTATCCATGCTACAAAAATGATTTTTTTTCTCTTTCCACGGAATGAACCTACCCAGAAATTCTACCGATTCACTGGGACTATGAAATATAGTCTCTTCTTCAGAGGCATTTCACCTAGTAACCCATTTCCATTTATACATGAAGGTCTTCTGTTAATCAGTTCATACGTTGGAAATCATTCCCTTAAAATATGTAAATCCATTTGTAACTTTGAGGGGAACTCTGAAGATCTTCAAAAAGCATCATCTTTTACTACTAAGCACATTTCCAGATGCATTTAGTAATGCCACTCTCTCAGAAAGTTCCCCCCTTTGGCTCCTCAACTCCTTTTTACTGAGGTAACAGAACACAAAAATATCTATTAGTAAACAAGTTTAAGGAGTCCTCCACTAAAAAATCTACAGTAAAAAACAAACATAAAATAAATAGAAAGAAGTAATAAACTAGGTATTTTAGATGTATTTCCTGATTTTAGTCTAAACACATTGTGATCAAGTAGTCTCTACTCATTTTCATGCATATATACTTATATATATATATATTTACATACACACATATATATTTAAACGTATATATTTAATAACATGGAATGGAAACATATCAAATGCTTAAGTTCCGTGCAAACATATAATTCTTCCCGTGAAGAAAACATATTAATATCACAAAAACAAATCATGGAGAGTAACATGCAACAACTGAGGGCAGGAAAATGGGGTCAGGGCAGGTGAACAGGAGAAACACAAAGAATGTAAAGAACAAAAAGTGTCATTGACCTGATTTGTCAGAGTTGTTGCCTGTGATTGGAGTGATGGAGCAGCTGGGATTAGCCTTTGCGCTGTCCTTGGAAGAAACCATTTTGGGTTTATTTTTCGTTGCCTCTAGTGCTTTGACCTTCTTGGCATGTTTACTTCCTTTGTAGTGGGCCTCGGCCTGGCTCTACAAAGGAGAACAAATCAGGCTCATTTTTTGCTAATTACAAACACCACAGTGGATGATCATGCAGGAAAAAAATACATTCGATCATAGGCACCACAGACATTTACAACTCAGTACCTGACTATGTTTTTGGCACTTCATGAAATGGTAGACCAGTTCCTAAGAGGGTATAGCATATCGAAACCTCCTATGCAATACAAAGGACCTGCATCTTTAAAAAACCAGACATTACATGAGTGGACAAAAGGATTAGGGCAAAACTGTGATGAAGGTGAACTTTGTCTTCAGTGCCCTCCCACCAGCGCCCACTGGGGATACTTTTCAAACACTGGCTGGCAGCAGCGGCTTTGAGTGTCCTACCCATGCCTGTGGGTATGACCTTTCACAGTCATTTCCCTTCAACTAAAATCCTGTTTGCCACGTGTCTGCTTTCTTCTGCGCTCTGCTCTGAGACCAACTGGTATGACGAAACGTGTTAATAGGTGCTACTGAGTGAAAATGACACTGAATTTTTTGGTAAGATCTACATGCACTTCATATATCATTTTGATGATTCCAGTTACAAGAACAGATAATATAAGCCACAAAGGAGGTAGTAACAAACCCTTGTTTCTGATCTCAGATGTGATTCTGAAGTCTAAGTGGTTAGTGTTAAATTAATTTATATACAAAGCATATGTAGAGCGGTAACTTCAGTACTAGATCAAAAGGAAAAAGAAAGAGCAAGACAAAACACAAAAACAAATGACAACAAGCCTTGAAAACATTTAATCAACTTACTGACATTTGGAAAATTCTCCTCTGCCTAAACACTAAGGCTTTTCTCTTATTGGTATCTAGTATTAATATATATGTTAACAAAAGAATCTAAGTATATTCACTTGAATTGAATTTTGAAAAGACTCTGAAAAAATATAAACATGTATTTAGTGAAAAGAAACAAAACTAAACATAAATGGTACATTAGCTTAGTTATAAAAGTGAAATGGATGATAAATCCTATGCAAAGCAAGATGAACTTTTGTTAGAGGATTTCTAAAGAAATAATGACTTTAAAAGACATCAGTTTTCTTTATATACTTGTATGTGTTTGAAGAGGATTAAATGAACCTTTCCACTCATTCTCCTCAACAAGCCTAATATAGGTGATAAGTGTGTGTATAGGTAGGTAGTTGGAAGTGATAGTGGACAGAATGGGTCTCTGTCCTTAGGGTCTAATGAGGTTTCACACATACCTGAGGTAACAAGTACAATGGAGAGCTATCCATATACAAGGGTGAGCTAAAACAGCAAAAGATGCATGCTATGGGAGATACAGGACAACAAAACAATGGACCAGAGAGGAGCAGTATTAATGAAGACTTCCTAAAATGGGTAACTTTTGATTTGAGATTTGAGGAAAGGGGTCCATATATACTGGTAGAGAAGAGTACATTTCTGGTTGGAGGATGCAGGCCTAAGGCAAGGACTGACACTAGAGTGCGGGAACAGCGAGGGCCATGGCTGGAGAGGTGCTTACATGGGCCTCTTGGTGGAACATCATCAACATGAGTCAAGGAAACTAGATGTGTAGTTATGTAGAGGAGGTCACCACTGAGGTGAGATTCTCAAGCAGAGTCCTAATGATACACATAAATTCCAAATGGGGAAGACTTCTGCAACAGCTATTTATTACATGTTTGTTGGATTGAATATGAGAGAAAAGAGATGACGCAGAAAGGAAGGCAGCAGAGAGAATATATGATTCTTCTGGTAAAATCATTAGTGGAGAGTATGACTATAATAAAGTCCCTGTTATAATAATATCATTGATTTCTTGAAGAATTGGTTATTATCAGTCCTCCTTCTGCCCTTTGCTTAAGTGGAACCATTTCACTACTGACTACTAGAGACAAAGCACTCTTCTAACATGCCATGATTAGACTAAGCCATCTAAGGTTGATTATTCTGTGTTGTTGGAGTGTTTCTTCTGACTTTCCTGCTTGTTTCACTCCAGCTCACAAGGACATGTTGCTTTGCTATCTTCAGACATCCAGCCATAGCTAGTTCAGCAGAACTGGTGATGGTGAGCACCATTTCAATGCCAGCATTACTTCCAGATCTTGGTGGGTGATAAGTTTACTTTATCCTAAGCTCATAAATGATGATGATGAATTTGTTCATGCCAAATATTATAGATGATACAATCACAAGTGTTAAGGGTCATGCGGTGAGTTAATCATCATATCCATATATTTGCTCTCCCATTTAAATGGAAGCTTGGTGATAGATTCATGCCACAGTCTGTTTTTCAGTGTACCTTGATTCTGCTGTGTTATTTCTTGTAGGGTGGGAGGTGGTTGGGGAGAAAACATTGTTTTGCTAGTAGTGTACTCTAAGGATAGGTTTTGGGCATTTTAGTGATTTCCCTAGCATATAGCCCAGATTACCCAAGGTCTATAGCCTTGTACTGACTATACATAGTCCCTAACTTCCTGAATATCTTTTCATACATATCTTTTTAGATTTTCATTGACTTGACATTGCTCTTGCTTGGTTTGCTCAAGGACTTCTTATGTTGTTCTCTGTCAAGTTGGAAAAAAATTTCACAGGGGGAGAAAAGTGTAACATTATTTTAGGGCCTTTATTACCAACCAAGAATGTTTGAATCCAACTAATATAGTTTGGTAGTTATACATTAAGAAAATATGCAAATAAAAATTAGAAATTGATAACGTAATATAATAATAATGATTAATATTACTGAGCTTACTGTTTCAGGCACAATTCTAAATGTATTACATATTTTAACTCATTTAATCCTTATAATATCCTATGAAACAGGCATTATTGGCCAGCACTTTACAAATGGGAAACTGGGCATTGAGAAGTTAAATAACTTATAAAAAGTCACACAGTTGGGTGGAGAAGCCATGGTAGATAAAAAATGCTTACATGCATATTCCTATTTAATTATATACCCACATTATACATATACATACCTGCACTAAGTTAACATTGTAATTTTATTAGAAGTAAAAAATATACACAAAGATACCATGCTGCTTTTAATTACTCAGAGGATTATAACTCAATCCTATAGAAATTTCTATGAGTAGGAAATACATACTTAATTCATGGGAAATATGCTAATATTAAACACCAGGTCTGATCCTTCTGTTGAGTAAAGAAAGTTCCACTTTTAGGGCAGGTGCAGTGCCTGAAAGTCCAGCACTTTGGGAGGCCCAGGAGGGAGTATAGATTGAGCTTAGGAGTTTGAGACCAGCTTGGGGAACATCTCGAGACCTTGTTTCTACCAAAATTCAAAAAAATTAGCTGAACATGTCTGTAGTCCCAGCTTCTTGTGGGGAAGAAGCAGATGGATCACTTAAGCCTGTGAAGTCGAGGCTGTAGTGAGCCCTGAGTGTGCCACTGCACTCTGGCCTGGGCAACAGAGTGAGACTTCATCTCAAAAAAAAAAAAAAAAAAGTTCCGCTTTTTAAATATATAACAATTTCTACAAGGTATCAGGAGACCTGCTAAAAACTCATCTTTCGCAGTACACTAAATAGTGCAGCGTTACTTTAGTGCCCTTTGGCTAAAGAAACATATGGTTCTCTAAATAAAACCTCCAAGTACAAGATAAACAGAGTGTCATTTCCTCATTACTATTTCTTGGCATCCGTGTCGAAAGTTAACAGCGTCAATTAACACTTGGGATAAGGATCCAGCTAAGTGACACTTCACTGGCCAAGATGGAAAAAACTCTCCATAGCCATGATCCACTTCTGCTTTGAGTTCAGGGCCAGGGAGAGAAGTGCAACAAGGCTTTTTAGCTTCTATTGACTGTTGTTTGGGAAAAAAGGAGTGGAAGACTGTGAAATAAAGACAGAATGGCAAGTGCCACTTCCTTATATTTGGCATCTTTCCCATTCTCCTGTGGTATTCTTAGTAGTGGCACTTTGCTATCCCTAGTACTGTGTCTGAGGCAGTGTCAACAGCTTCTAAATGCTGGGCAAATCTTCAAGTGAAACTGAGACACTGTTAAGTAGCAAAAGATTAACCTGACTTCATTATCTAGGAGCCTTCTTACTTGAGGAATGAAAGAAACAAGGACAGGAGCGATAAAACCCATGAAATAGGCAACACACGTCAAGCCCATCAACAATGGCTCTTGTGTCACTTCTAAGAGACTAGGTTGGCCAAGCTTAGTTTACACCCAATGAATAGTTAGCAGACACATGCTTGTCTAGCACTAATGGCTTGCATTCTGCTTCCCCTCCTAAAGTGCTGCTGTGCCCCTTACTGGCCGTGAACAAAGGAACCTCTTCACAAGAATTGCCAGAATTAGAAAGTCGCCCAAATCACTACACTGACCTTCACATAAGAATTCATCAGCATATAGGTTCTTCTCTGAAGGCCACTCTGGTAATTACCTGACCACCCACTGATAGAAGAATAGCTTTGATAGGAAATGACAACTTGGAATATTTTCTTCCATTAATAACTTTTGTTGCTAAAGCTCTTCACTTTCTCAAATCCTTTACATTTCTTAGAACCCCATTGGTCCAAACAAAAAAGATAAAGAATGAGATGACTTTGTGCTTCAAAACAAAATGTAACCCAAAACTTCTAAAATTCACTGTGTTCTCATTTCTGATTTTATGTTATTTATTTCTCTTCTTTTCTTTCTTTCTTTTTTTTTTTGAGACAGACCCTCGTTCTGTCACCAGGCTGGAGTGCAGTGGCACAATCTTGGCCTCACTGCAACCTCCACCTCCCGGGTTCAAGTGATTCCCCTGCTTCAGCCTCCTGAGTAGCTGGGACTACAGGTGTGCACCAACATGTCCAGCTAATTTTTTGTATTTTAGTAGAGACGGGGTTTCACCCTGTTGGCCAGGCTGGTCTCTATCTCCTGACCTCGTGATCCTCCCACCTCAGCCTCCCAAAGTGCTGAGAATACAGGTGAGAGCTACCGCGCCCAGCCTGATTTTTACCTTATTTCTAATTTGGACTTCAGAGAGATGGCTAGGAACTTGAATGAGGACATTAAACTGTGCTCACTTTGTATGGAAAACACAGTCCAAGGACAAACTCACAAAGTGAATGGGGAAAGAAAATGGCCCTGGAGAAAGTACTTGCCTATCTATTTACCAATAGAACCAACATTTTTTGCATTTTAAAAAGTAATTAGAACTGTTCCCTTAATTAAAGAAAGTGCATAATTAAAACTACTGGCATCTGTTTTTTTTCCTGAGACCTTAGATTTCAATGTGTTAAGCAGGGTTATAAGGGAAATAGCAGAGGTCAGCCAATTATCAGGAAAACCCAATATACTAAAATGCCAAATAAAACATATGTCAAATGAACTACCATAAAACAGGCTAAACTAACAAAGGGGAAACCTGATGACTTATTCTGCAAAAAATTATTTAGTACCTGCCATGGTCTAGATATTGTAAAAGATTAAAAACAAAGACCCCTACTTGCCAGAATGGTGGTTGGAAGAAAAGACAAGCATACAAATAACTATAATCCAAAGCAGAAGGCAGAATTGTAAAATGGGAGGTACCAAGAAACAAAGAATATGAGAGTCAGGGGAGAGGTAAATCTCTTCAGACTGAAGAAATCAAGGAAGCTCCATGAAAAGAGGGTATCAGAGCTGAGTTCTGCTGCAAGGGCAGGGCTCTGGAGTGGCAGAATGGAGATGAAGGTATTACGGGCAAAGGGAACAACATGTGCCAGGGCACTGAGTCCTGTGTATTATACAGTGTTTCCTGGGCACGTACACTTTTCAGTTTCACTAGAATAGAGATATAAAGGGAACAACAGGGAAAGGTTGCTACGTTGTACTACCTTGAAAATGATGGTTCCCTGTACCACAGAAACATATCATAGTGTTTTCGATTAAAAATCAAATATTCTATTTGTAGGCATTTTGTATAGAAAATGATTATGATGTAAGATGCTGCTCTTACATCACAAATTTTATCCTCTGCTCCAAACTACAATCCTACATTAAATTAATTAAGTTATTTATATTGAATCTTTAATAATTATTTGAGACAAAAGCAAGACACTTAAAATGCTATAGTTAAACATACTAAGAAACTAAAGTTTACTGAGTAATAGTTAAATAATTACTTAAATCATTGTTTCAAGATAAAACTGTTTTTACTATTACAATGCTTTTGGCATATACTTGTTGCATTCATAAGATCACACTCTCTCAAAGAGACAAACGTACAATATAGGAAGCATAAGCTATACCCAAGAAAAAGGCTTACTTATCCAAAGATTGCTAGTAAGATTTTCTGCTGATATTTGCAATTGTAAGGCCTGCAATATCAGTAATGACATACTATTGGCTTTGATATTCACTTCATTCAATTCTCATCTATTGGGATCTCTTGAAAACAAAGTCCAGACAAAATTATAACTATTATGAGCCTTTTGGCTTAAAAAGACAATGTCTTTGCTAATTGCTAATTTATATCTAGTGAAACACTACCAGTTGGCTATGGCCTGTCTAGGGCCATCACATTGCATAACTCTGCAGGGCACTATTCACATATATTTCAACATTAGTAGTATCTTCTGGATTGTGCCAGGCCAGAGTTGTACCTATGACATTCTATATTTATTGACTTTATAATATACATGTAAAAAACCCCATCAACTCCAAATATTTCTATGTTACTAAAGTGAAAGTGGTTGCTTTCTAAGAAGAAAATGATGTGTACTCCGGACTGCTAATTCTCTTTGGGCCCAATTTAGATTCTATCAAATATTATAAGATAGAATTACAGTTCTTGCGTTACAGCTGCTTTAAAATACCACTATTTGAATATATGAGCATTACACACACAAACACACACACACATACATGTTCAATCACATTATCAAAAATCTTCAATGTAGGCAAAATTCATTTCTTAAAATGCTAAGATCTTTAGAGAACTTGAAATTAATTTTTCAAATGTGCTTATTCGTCGGCTAAGAGTCTTGATGCTCATGTTTCTTGCCCATGATTCATTGGTGGAATTACTTACACACAGAAATATAGAGAAGTTAAATGGACCAAATAACTATGACAGAATTTACATGATGAATTAGAAAGATGCTGCAGTTTGAGTTAAAAATCAGCTGGAATATAGTAAAAAAAAAAAGTGCTTTTAAAAAATAAATAAAATGATTTCTTATAATGGAGTTTCAAGTGAATAAAATTTTGTCTCATTTTCCAAGTTTTATATTTCACTTTCAATTACTGGAAGGCAGATTATTAGTTTTAGATGATTCCCAGCAATCTACATTTCTTCCCCTGGACATTCACTGACACTCTATGTTACTAGTTTAGGGGTGAGTAGCACAGGGCATAAGAGAGACAATTATTTAAGCTTGGCTGTATCATCTGTGATCTGAACACAAATCTTTTCATTTGTTCAGTTCTGTGCTCTCTCTCTCCTTTAGTTCTCTCCTGTATTTCAAATCAGACCATAATTTAAAATTATCTTCTTTTATAAATAAGTTTATTATATATTTACCAAGGTAAAGTTAATCTTAGATGATTAGCTCCTTAATTCTATGAATGAATACTGTACATTTTAGAGATTTTAGTTTGAAAAAAGATGTTTCTCTCACCAACCTAATGGAAGTAGGTTTATATGAATTTTCAACATAGGTAATGAGTAATAAAATGATTTTATTTAATGTCACAATTTAACATCATCACAATTTATTTAAGAATTCATCAAGAAATATCTTGCTTAAGAAAGCAAGACTACTTAACTCTCCATTTAAATTATATTACAATTTTAGAAATTCTAAAAGGTATATTTACTTCACCTTCTGGATTGGTATCAATATCTGAGTTAATTTAATGATAAATGTATACGTAAACTCTTAGTATATGCACTAGAGTTTAAGGGAGGCCACACGAAGTAAATGAAACCTGGCAAAGCATGCCTTTAGCCACTCTCTCAAATCATAAGAGGAGGCAAATCACAAACTTCATGAATAATGCACTTGATAAACTATACTCTTTGTTATACCAGAGTGAGAAAATGAGTTCTCTGTCTACTAACATAATTTTAAATATGAAATAACGGGAACCATTATAATTTGTAAAAATATCTAATTTTCTCAAAGAATTATGTATATAGGGACCTCATCTTTTAGAAGTTCTGAACTTTAGAGATTTAATAAAACACATGGATAATATCTTTTATTTTTCATTTGCTTATTTACTTTAGAGACAGGGTCTCACTCTGTCACCCAGCTTGGAGGGCAGAGGGGCCATCATAGCTTGCTGCAACCTCAAACTCCTGGGCTCATGCTGTCCTCCTGCTTTAGCCTCCCAAGTAGCTGGGACTACAGGTACATGCCACCATTCCTGGCTATTTTAAAAAAATTTTTTGGAGAGGTGAGGTCTTGGTATATTGCTCAGGCTGGCCTTAAAACTCCTGGTCTCAAGTGATCCTACTGCCTTGCCCTCCCAAATTGCTGAGATTTCAGGTGTGCAACACCATGCCTGGCCATCTTTTATTTTATAATATGACAAAAAATATTATAATATTATAATTTGTTAATAACTACTTATTATTTTTGAATTATTTACTTTATGATTTCCCCAAAAGTATTTAAAAATAGAAATCACCCATCTCCCTCAAATTAATTTCACATCTTATATTAAACTGGGAAATCTTAGTTGATAATTCTCAGCTACCTTGACATATAAAGGCGGATATTTCAGAGTTTATAGTGTTTTCACAGTTATATCCCAAGTTGCTAATGTGTTTGAGAGTGCTGTTATCTTTCAGTGGGAAAACAGACTGCCATTGTGTGCTTCATAATGGCAATTTTTGTTACTCAATGATAAGTAATGCAATATAATTCAAGTTTATGCATTAAAGCTGTGACTTTATAGCTAACTGATTCAAGCCTTCTGATGGTCTTTTAAATTAGGCTCCCAGGCTTCCACACATTAATTTTTAATCAGTCCAAAAGGTATTACACTTACTTTGATTTCCACATTAAGGAAATTTACATAAATAATACAAAATAAATCTAAAATTAGAATTTGCATTATGTCTCCTTTTGTTTGACAAACAGTATCCTTAAAGTAGATGAAAGTGGCAAAGTAACTTTGAAAGTTCAATGCTCTGAGAATTGGTTGAAGAATAGCATTAGTAATATTTTATATATGTTTAATATGTTATTTACTTATCATTACTCATTTGAAAACCTGTTTCACAAAACAGGTTTTTGTAAAATTCATACTCCAAAACCCTAAACCAATCACTAAAACCTAGAAGACATCTTATAATTAAAAATTAAGTGGAATATGTAAATGTGAAGATTAATAACAGATACCTTCAAAACACAATATAACTAAGAGAAAATAATGAAAACACATCTTTAGTAGTCACTTAGCCCATCTGAGTCATGCTAAGGTTGTTTCTATACTGAAGTTCCAGATTAAACAAGAAGTTTTCATTCAAAATTAATTGGGTCAACCTTCCTCGCATATAAGAGATTGGTCTGCTGGAGGCAAAACAAAAATAATAATATCTATAACTTTGATTCACTGATAAAATCTAAAATATTTTAATATAATCAGCAAATGCTAGTGGGTTTCCACTTTCTGATTCTGTGTGATATTGTCCAAAAGTTCTACTCACCAACAGTAGTCATAACAAAAGTCATACATATATGGTATCATCACTGTGAATTGTTTTAATTCAACTCAATTTAGCAATGTTTTATTATGTATCATGTAATAGGTGTTTCAGAAGACATGGTTTATGACTTCTAGGAGCTTATACTCTTGTGTAGAGGATAACAAAAGTGAATACTATATATAGGTATATGGCATGTATATGTGTACATATGGCATGTATATGGCATGTATATATATATGTAGGTTTGTGTGTGTGTGTGTGTGTATATATATATATATAGCAGAGGGAAAAAAATATTCTAAAAGGAGGAACGTAACACTGAGGGTCCATCCATTCTTTAATGCAACAAATATCTATCGAACACGTATTATATTCTAGGCATTATTCTAAGTGTTGTGGAATACAGGTCTATTGAAACTTGTGTTCTAATATGGGGACATAGATAAGAAATTATAAATTTATATATATATTAGTATTAACGGATAAGTGATATACCTATGAATATGTTATATAGTGCTATAAAAAATAAAGACAAGTAAGGGGTAGACTATGGTGTAATGTGCCATTTTAAGTATCAAGGTAATTCTGTTGAGAGGGCATTTTCACAGAGACCTGAATGAAGTAAGGGAGTTAACCAGGTAGATATCTATGAGAAGAGTACATCAGGTTCAGGGAACACCAAATATCTATTGTAAGGATTTTGATTTTTATTCTGAGTAGATGCATAATCACAGGAGTGTTTTAAATCAGAAGAGAAACCTTGTTTGGCTTCCATTTATTAAAGGATTGCATTTGTTGCTGTATGGAGAACCAACCGTGTGTGTACAGTGGAGAGGCTGGGGGTGAGGCAAAGGAGGCTCATCCAGGAAAGAGATGAAAAGGGTTCAAAATTAAATTCCACTGACCAATCAGAAAGGCTTCAGAAACATAATTTTCTTAACCGACATTTATAATTTTTCACATATCTGCAATTTTGGACATAAATCATCCATAATTTTGATGGAATTTTATGTTCAGCTAGCTAGCAATTACTTTTGTTTCTTGTAAATTTAAATTGTATTTTTTAAGATCTAGGTAAAACAATCATACAGTTAAAAGTATAAAAAAAAAAGCAGAGAAAAGTTACCTCTTAGATTCAGCAACCAGTTGTTATCACTTTCTTGTGTATCCTGCCAGGGATTGTTTACATGCCTATCAAGCAAATGTATACATTTATGTGTATTTTTTCTTTCTTTTATTTGTAGACAAGTGACTACACATTACATATGCTGTTCTGCACTTTGCCTTTTCTATTTAGCAAAAGGCTTTAGAGATATTTCTTATGTGTAATTAAAAAGTTTTCTAATTTTTTAAAGCAGTTATGTATATTTATTTTATTATTGTGTGGTAGCTACAGGGCAAAACTCCTTCTGCTTGACAAAAGCAGAGGGAAAAGTAAAGGGGACTTTGTCTTGCACCTTTAAGACAAAGTAAATGGGTATCAGCATGGCCACAGAGGGGTAGAACACCAAGTGTACTCTTGGGGTCCCCAGATCCAGGACTGGACTCTTGGATAGCATTTCTGGACCTGCCTTGTGCCAGAGGGGGAGCCCACTGCCTTTAAGGGTGAGTCCCAGGCCAGGCAGCATTCATGACAAGCTGACTTAAAAGACCCTGGGCCTTAAGGGAACATTGACAGAAATCTGGCAGTACCCCTCTTGGTCTGAGGTGGTGGTGGCTATGAGGTAAGGCTCCTCTGCTTTTGGAAAGGGGAAGGAAGAATGGTATTTTGTGGTTTGAGTGCCAGCTCAGCCTCAATACAATAGAAGACCAGGTAGACTTCTAAGGTTTTTTACTCTAGTACCCAACTGACAGATGCCACTTCTGGACCCACCTGGAAAGTGGGCGACCTCACTGCCCTAAACGGAAGAAAACAGGCCTGGTTGGCTTTGCCACCTGCTTATTGTAAAGTCCCAGGGCCTTGAGTGAACATAGGCAGTAGCCATCGAGTGGTTGCAACAGGCCTTGGGTGAGACTCAGTGCTGTGCTGGCTTTAGGTCTCACCCAGCATAGTCATAGTGGTAGTGGCCACAGGGGTGCTTGTCAATCTATCCCTCAGCTTTAGTTGGCTTAGAATGGAGAGAGATCCTATATGTTTGGGAGAAATTAAGGGAAAAGGACAAGTCTCTGCTTGGTAATCCAGAGAATCTTCCCAGATCCTGTCCAAGACCATCAAGGTGGTGCCTCTGTGAGTCTGCAAGTACCGCAGTGTTACAGGGATTGGGGTGCCCCTAAAGCAGATACAGCTTAGATCACAATACCCAAGTCCTTTCAAATATCTGCAAAGCCTTCCCAAGAAGGACAGCTACAAATAAGCCCAGACAGTGAAGACTACCTAAATACCTAACTCTTCAATGCCCAAATAACATCTACTAGCATCAACACTATCCAGGAAACTATGACTTCACCAAATGAACTAAATAAGACATCAGGCACTAATCCTAGAAAACCAGTTTCAGACAGAGAATTCAAAATAACTGTGTTGAGGAAACATAAAGAAATTCAAGATAACACAGAGACGGAATTCAGAATTATATTAGATAAATTTAACAAAGAGATTGAAATAATTAAAAAGAATCAAGCAGAAATTCTAGAGCTGAAAAATGCAATTGATATCCTGAAGAATTCATCAGATTTCTTTAATAGCAGAATTGATGAAGCAGAAGAAAGAACTAATGAGCTTGGAAACAGGCTATTTGAAAATACATGGAGAGAGGAGACAACAGAAAAAAGAAAAAAAAAAACCAATGAAGTATACCTACAGGATAGAAAAACAAAGCCTTGAATGGGCAAATCTAAGAGTTATTGGCCTTAAAGAGGAGGTAGAAAAAGAGATAGGGATAGAAAGTTTATGCAAAGATATAGTAACAGAGAATTTCCCAAACATAGAGAAAGGTATCAATATCCAAGTACAAGAAGGTTTAGAACACCAAGTAGATTTAACCCAAAAATACTACCTCAAGGTACTTAATAATCAAAGCCCCAAAGGTTAAAAATAAAGAAAAGATTCTAAAAGCAACAAGAGAACATAAACAAATCACATACAATAGAGCTCCAATACATCTGCCAGCAGACTTTTCAGTGGAAATCTTAAAGGCTAGGAAAGAGTGGCATGACATATTTATAGAACTGAAGGAAAACACTCTTTTATCCTAGAACAGTATATCTGACAAAAATATCCTTCAAACGTGAAGGAGAGGCCAGGAGTGGTGGCTCATGCCTATAATCTCAGCACTTTGGGAGGCTGAGGCAGATGGATCACTGTTCGAGGTGTTCGAGATCAGCCTGGCCAACATGGCAAAATGTTGTCTCTACTGAAAACACAAAAATTAGCTGGGTGTGATGGTGCATGCTGTAATTCCAGCTACTTGAGAGGCTGAGGCACAAGAATCACCTGAACCTGGGAGGCAGAGGTTGCAGTGAGCTGAGATCACACCACTGCATTCCAGCCTGGGCAACAGAGTGAGAGTATGTCTCAAAAACAAACAAACGAACAAACAGAGTAACAAAGACTTTCCCAGACAAACAAAAACTGAGGTATTTCATCAAGATCAGACCTATTCTGTAAGAAATGCTAAAGAGAGTATGTCAATCAGAAAGAAAAGGACATTGATGAAAAATAAATAATCATGTAAGGTACAAAACTCACTTGTAACAGTAAATACACAGAAAAACACAGAATAAGATAACACCATAACTGTGGTATGTAAACTACTCTTAGCCTAAGTAGAAAGACTTAGCAATGAATCAATGAAAAATAACAGCTACAACAACTTTTCAAGACATAGTACAATAAGATAGAAACAAAAGTTAAAAGTGGGGGGATAAATTAAGACATTAAGTTTTTTATTGGTTTTCTTTTTGCTTGTATGTTTATGCAAATAGAGTTAAGTTCTCATCAGGTTAAAATAATAGGTTATAAGATACTATTTGCAAACCTAATGGTAAACTCAAACCAAAAAAAAAAAAAAAAAAATACAATGAATATACAAAAAAATAAAAAGGAAGAAACTAAATCATATCACCAGAGAAAATTGCCTTCACTAAAGGAACACAAAAAGGAAAGAAAGAAGGAAGGAAGGATGGAAGGAAGGAAGACAAGACCATAAAACAACCAGAAAATAAATAACAAAAATGGCAGGAGTAAGTCCTTACTTATCGATAACATTGAATGTAAATACACTAAACTCTCCAATCAGAAGACATAGACTGGCTGAATGGATGAAGAAACAAGACCCATTGATCAGCTGGCTGTAAAAAACACACCACTTGTAAAGACACACAGATTGAAAATTAAGGGCTGTAAAAAGATATTCCACACTAATGGAAACCAAAAAAGTAGTGGGAGTTGCTATATCTTATATCAGAAAAAATAGATTTCAAGACAAAAACTGTAAGAGACTATATAGTGATAAAGGAGTCAATTCAGCAAAATAATATAACAATTTTAATATACATGCACCCAACATGGGAGCACCCAGATAAATAAAGAAAATGTTATTAGAGCTAAAGAGAGATGCTCCAATACAATAACACCTGGAGACTTCAACACCCCACTTTCAGCACTGGGCTGATCTTTCAGACAGAAAATCAACAAAGAAACATCAGACTTAATCTATACTATAGATCAAATGGACCTTTATAGATATTTATAGAACATTTAATCTAATGGCTGTAGAATACATATTCTTTTCCTCAACACATGGATCATTCTCAAGAACAGACAAAAAAAAAAAAAAAAAAAAAAAAAAAACTCATGGCAAGCATTAAAACATAAAAAAAAAAATTGAAATATTTTCGAGCATCTTCTCTGACCACAGTGGAATAAAACTAGAAATTCATAACAAAAGGAATTTTGGAAACTATACAAATATATGGAAATTAAGCAATATGTTCCTGAATGATGAGTGGTTCAATGAACAAATTAAGAAGAAAATGAAAAAATTTCTTGAAACAAATGATAATGGAAACACAACATACCCAAACCTATGGGATACTGTAAAAGCAGAACTAAGAGAGAAGTTTATAGTTATAAGTGCCTACACCAAAAAAGAGAAAAACTTCAAATAAACAATCTAATGATGAATCTTAAAGAAACAGAGAAGCAAGAGCACCAAACCCAAATTTTGTAGAGAAAAAGAATAGAGCAGAAATAAATAAAATTGATACGAAAAAAATACAACAAATCAATGAAACAAAATTTGGCTTTGAAAATGTTACACAAAATTAACAAATGTTTAGCCATACTAAGAAAAAAAGACAGAAGATCCAAATAAGTAAAATCAGAAATGAAAAAGGAGACATTACAACTGATTCTGCAGAAACTTAAAGGGTCTTTAGTGGAGGGAGGATACCACCCCTCATATTGTCTTATGCCTAATTTCTGCCTCCAAAGAAAGAAAAAGTAAAAACTAACAGGCAGAAATGAAATCCACAGGCAGACAGCCTGGCACCACACCCTGGGCCTGGTACTTAAAGATCGACCCCTAACCTAATTGGTTATGTTATCTATAGATTACAGACATTGTATAGAAAAGCACTGTGAAAATCCCTATCCTGTTTTGTTCTAATCTAATTACTAGTGCATGCAGCCCCCAGTCACATACCCCCTGCTTACTCAATCGATCACGACCCTCTCATGTGCACCCCCTTAGAATTGTGAACACTTAAAAGGGACAGGAATTGCTCACTCATGGAGCTCAGTTCTTGAGACAGGAGTCTTGCTGATGCTCCCGGCTGAATAAACCCCTTCCTTCTTTAACTCGGTGTCTGAGGAGTTTTGTCTGTGGCTCGTCCTGCTAAAGTGGCTACTATAAGAAACTATAAACCAATAAATTGGAAAATCTAGAAGAAATGTAAAAATTCTTAGATACATACTAACTACTAATGTTGAACCAGGAAAAACTCCCAAACCTAAAAGACAAATAACAAGTAATGAGATAGAAACTGTAACAAAAAGCCCCCCAGTAAAGAAAAGCCTGGGACCTGATAGCTTCACTAATGGATTCTACCAAGCATTGGAAGAACCAATATTAATCCCACTCAAATTATTTCAAAAAATTGAGGAGGAGGGAATACTCCAAACTCTTTCTACAAGGCCAGTATTACACATTACAAAGACATTAAAAAAAAAAAAAAGAAAAAAGAAAACAAACAAACAAACAAACAAACAAAAACTGCATGCAAATATCTCTGGTGTATATCAATGCAAAAATCCTCAATAAAATACTTGGAAACTGAATTAGACAATATATTAGGAAGATCATTCATCATGACAGGTGGGATTCATCCTTGGGATGCAAGGATGATTTGACATACGCAAATCAATCAATGTGACATATCATATCAACAGGATGAAGGATTAGAACCATATGATCATTTCAATTGATGCTAAAAAAGCATTTGAAAAATTCAACATCCCTTCATGATAAAAACCTGAAGAAAACAGAGAATAGAAGGAACATACCTAATAACAAAAGCCATATACTACAGACCCACAGCTAGTATTATACTGAATGGGGAGAAACTGAAACTTTCCTCTAGGATCTGGAACATGACAAAGATGCCCACCATTACCACTGTTATTTAACATAGTACTTGAAGTCCTAGCTAGAGTGATCAGACAAGAGAAAGATATAAAGGACCTCCAAATTGGAAAGAAAAATGTCAAATTATCCTTATTTGCAGATAATATTATATTATATTTGTAAATACTTAAAGACTCCACACATAAAAACCTATTAGAACTGATTAAAAAAATTCAGTAAAGTTGCAGAATACAAAATTAACATACAAAATCTGTAGCATTTTATATGTGAACAGTGAACAATGTGAAAAGATATAAAAAAGTAATCCCATTTACAATAGCCACACATAAAATTAAATATCTAAGAATTAACCAAAGAAGTGAAAGATCTTTACAAAGAAAACTGTAAAATTGATGGAAAAAATTAAAAAGGACACAAAAAATGAAAGGATATTCCATGTTCATGGAATGGAAGAATCAATATTATTAAATTGTCCATACTACCCAAAGCAATCTACAGATTCAATGCAATGATATTTTTCACAGAAATAAAAGAAAAACTATCTTAAAATTTATATGGAATCACAAAAGACCCAGAATCACCAAAGGTATCCTATGCCAAAAGAACAAAACCGGAGGAATCACATTATCTGACTTCAAATTATACTACAGAGCGGTTACTGGCATAAAAGCAGATACATAGACTAATGTGACAGACTAGAGAACCCAGAAACAAACTCAGATACCTCAGTGAACTCATTTTTAACAAAGGTGCCAATAACATACACCAGGTAAAAGGGAATGTCTTCAATAAATGGTGTTGGGAAAACTGGATATCGATATGCAGAAGAATGAAACTAAACCTCTATCTCTTGCCATATACAAAAATGAAATAAAAATGGATTAAACACTTAAATCTAAGACCTCAAACTATAAAACTGCTACAAGACTAACAATGGGAAAATCTCCAGGACACTGGTCTTGGCAAAGATTTGCTGAATAATACCCCACAAGCACAGACAACCAAAGCAAAAATGGACAAATGGGATCACATCAAGTTAAGCTTCTGCACAGAAAAAACAATCAATAAAGTGAAGAGATAACCCATAGAATGGAATAAAAAATCTGCAAACTACCTATCTGACAAGGGATTAATAACTAGAATACATAAGGAGCTCAAACAACTCTATAGGAAGAAATCAAATAACCCAACCAAAAAATAAGCAAAATATTTGAATAGACATTTCTCAAAAGAAGACTTACAAATGGCAAACAGGCATATGAAAAGGTGCTCAACATCACTGATCATCAGAGAAATGCAAATCAAAATTATAATGAGATAGCATCTCACCCCAGTTAAAATGACTTATATCCAAAAGACAGGCAATAACAAATGCTGGTAAGGATGTAGAGAAAAGGGAACCCTTGTACACTGTTGGTGGGAATGCAAATTAGTATAGCCACTATGGAGAACAGTTTGCAGGCTACTGAGAAACTAAAAATTGAGCTACCATATGATCCAGCAATCCCATTGCTGGGTATATACCCCAAAGGAAGGAAATCAGTACATCATAGAGATATCTGCACTCCTATGTTTGTTGCAGCACTCTTTACAATAGCTACGATTTGGGAGCAATGTAAGTGTTCATCAACTGATGAATGGGTGAAGAAAATGTGGGACATATACACAATGGAGTACTATTCAGCCATTAAAAAGAATGAGGCCCAGTCATTTGGAACAACATGGATGGATTATGTTAAGTAAAATAAGGCAATCACAGAAAGACAAACATCACGTGTTCTCACTTATTTGTGGAATCTAAAAATGAAAACAATTGAAGTCATGGACACTGAGAGTAGAAGGATGGTTGCCAGAGGCTGGGAAGGGTAGTGGGGAGCTGGGAGAAAGGTGAGGGATGGTTAATAGGTACCAAAAATAAAAAATAAAAAGAATGAATAAGACCTAGTGTTTGACAGCCTGATATGGTGACTATAGTTAATAATAACTTAATTGTACATTTTAAAATTACTTAAAAGTATAATTGTATTGTTTGTAACTCAAAGGATAAATGCTTAAGGGGATAGCTACTCCATTCTCCACAATGTGCTTATTTCACATTGCATGCCCATATCAAAACATCTCATGTACCTCATAAATTTATACACCTACTATATACCCACAAAATAAGAGCAAATAAATAATTTTCATATGAATGAACAATAATTTATTCAATAATCCCTTATTGGTGGATATATAGGTTGTTTCCAAAGTTGTGCTATCAGTCATGATACAAAATTGGCATTAGATCCTGAGTGCCCTGCTGGGTTTTGAACTTGTGTGGGGCCTATAGCCCCTTTGTTTTGGCCAATTACTCCATTTTGGAATGGCAACATTTATCCAATTCCTGTACCTCCACTGTATCTTAAAAATAATGAACTTGTTTTTTATTTGACAGGCTTATAGGTGGAAGGGACTTGCCCTGTCTCAGGTGAGACTATGGACTTCGGGAGACTGTTGGGAAGGCATGATTGTGCTTTGAAATGTAAGAAGGAGATGAGATTTGTCAGGGCCCAGGGGAGGAATAATATGGTTTGGCTCTTTGTCCCCACCTAAATCTCATGTTGAATTGTAATTTCCAGTGTTGGAGGAGGGGCGTGATGGGAGGTGATTGAATCTTGGGGGTGGACCTCTCCATTGCTGTTCTTATGATAGAGTTCTCATGAGATCTGGTTGTTTGAAAGTCTGTAACACCTCCCCTTTCTCTTTCTCTCTCCTGCCATCCATGTGAAGATGTGCTTGCTTCCCTTTTGCCTTCTGCCATGATTGTAAGTTTCCTGAGGTCTCCCCAGAAGCAGAAGCCTGCACAGCCTGCAGAACCACTAGTTGATTAATCCGCTTTTCTTCATAAATTACCCAGTCTCAGGTATGTCTTCATAGCAGTATGAGAATGGACTAATATATTCTGCATCTGTTGAAAGAACCAAGTCCAGGGAGTGTCTTCATTGCCACATTCTACCTTTACCCCCACATGCAATCCATCACCAAGTCCAATAGATTTTACCTTCTAAATATTTATCTACTCAAGCTGATTCTTTAGATCTCTACCACAACAATTTTGGTTCAAACTACCATCATGTTTTGTTTCAACTCTTGCAAAGCCCACTTAGTGACCACGCAAAGGCCCTTTTTGCTCTCTCACAATCTGTTCTCCACCTGGAAGCCACAGTGATATTTTCGAAACGTAAATATAATCATGCCATTTCTCTGCAAAAATTCCACAATGCCTTTTCACTGTTTCTAGTTTAAAATCTAAAATCATCATATTCAAGACTTGTATGGCTTACTCCTTATGTAACTCAAGTTTTGTTTCATTTCTCTTTTTGGTTCTCTGAGAAAGTGAAAGACAGTATGGCTGAATTACAAGGATAGTGCTTTCCTTCTGCACATGCCTAGAATACGATCCTTTTTCTCTTTCCCTACTTAATTCCTATTCTTCCTTCAGAATCCAGTTCAAACATTGGGAAGCCTTCCATGATCCTCCAGACTAGATCACATCCAAACTCTTGGGTTCTTCCCTTCGTAGCACTTCTCAAAATGTATGTTAATTATACATTGATGTAATAATGTGATTAATGTCTGTCTTCTTCCACCAGACAATAACCTCCATTAATACTTGTACCTGTAAGATTTTTGTTCTTCACTCTATTTCTTGCACATAGCACATTGACTGGGACATTGTAGCCATTTGATAAATACTGATTACATGGATGAACGAATGAATAAGTGAATGGAGAAAGAAACTATTAATTGTAACACAAATAATGGTAGAAGAAGAAAAAGTAATTAGAGTTGACTTTAAACTTTCAGACCCAAATGATATGGAAAATATCAAAACAAATTTCAGGAAGGTGCATTTATGGTGGTTGGGGGAAATTTTGCAGAGAAAAATGAGGACTTAGTTTGGGCCTTTAAGCTGCTAATGAGAAACTTAGTGGAGGGGTTTCACAAACGATTGAAAATACAAGTGGCAGCTGAGAAAAGTGGCCAAGGCTGGAGACAACCACTTGGAAACCATCTGCTAAGACGATAGCTGGTAGATGAAACTTTGGAAATGGACAAGGTTCCTGAGGAATTAAGTAGTGAGAAGAGAAAATCTATTTGAGGAAAGAATCTCGAGAAATAGCTATAATTTAACAGGTAGAATGAAGATTATGAGTCAGCACATAATATAGAAAAAGGGCCACCAGATAAGCTGGATAAACAAGAGGGTAATAAGACACAGAGGACAAGGGAAGTAAAACTTCAAAGGAAAATAATTTTAAAATACACACAACTGTTAAAAGAAAAGTTTTATGGATGTACAACATCTTAAGTGTGCTAAAATACTTTTCTGTAATTTCAAAGCAACCTCATGAAATTACTGGGAAATAATATGAGGTCCTCGTGACCTGGAAGAATGTTTGATAATGCTGCACTGCAAGTGCAGAAGTAGCCATGTTTATGTAAAATAGCTTGTTTAGGCTGTTGCTTCAGGGAAAATTATAACACCTTGCCCATAATGTCAAAGAATTGAAGAATACAGAACCATAGAAAGAACATGGCAGCCAAAAAGGCTATAAACACAATGTCAGATTACAAAAATGACCCTGACTTCAATAATAAAATAGTGACAAATAGCTACCATTTATTATTTGCCATGTACCAGGCATAGAGGTAAGCACTTTACATGCCGTACTTCATTTAACTTTCATAAAATCATTTGAGGTAAGTATTATTAACCTGAGTTTACAGACACTCCAGAAAGCTAAGTAATTGTTCGGTATCACACTACCAGAAATGGAAGACCCTGGATTCAAATGCAGAATTAAAAGATTGGGCTCTTAACCACTACACCATAGGGCCCCCCAACATGATAGAAACCCAGGTCCAAACAGCCTTTATAGTGGAAGATCCAAAACAGAATAGACTCTTCCCTGTTAAGCACTCTGGTAAAAGACGATCTTCATTTCCTTAGAGTGGATGATCTGGAGATGAAAACAGCCTTGGGAATATGACCTTATGTGACCCACATAAGATATAATTTTCACTGTAGAAAACAGATTAAGTAATTCTCAATGATTCCTTAGGTTGTCATAAGTTAAAGATCCCTGTTAGAATCATTTATGTATTCAAGAAATATTTATGCACTGTGCTAGGCACCAGGTAGATAGCAATGGACAAAACAGACCCAGTCTGTGTTCTTACAGAAGCAACAACAATCGTGCGTGTGTAGGGAACAGACATTAAATAAAAGTTACATAGAGATACTTTTACTAACTGTGATATATGTCATAGAGTTTACAGAATGTTATCAAATTATTATTGCGAGTGGAGTTAGTTTGGAATATGGAATCTAGAAAACCTCCTCTGAAGAAGAGACATTTAAGGTGAGACCCGTAAGAGGAGTTTTGAACTAGACCAAAACTGGCAGGGGCAAAAGTACCTTGGCAGATTTATGGAAATAAAAGCCCTTGTGGCTGAAGCAAGTCAAGCAATGAGGCAGGAGCCCAGAGGGGGGCATGACTGGTTAGGAGCCTGGATTCTGAGGATGCTAGGTGACTAACATTGAAAATTTTGGTATTAAGAGTGGCCACAACCAAATGAGCACCTTTTACTACTCTTACTCCTACTCAGATTCCTGAGTTAATTCTGTCTAGATGACACACACACATACACACACACACATGCACACCCCCTATCAAAAATAACCACAGGCTACACCAATTGATCACATAGGCTACACAACTATTACTGGAAGTACAGAAGTGAAGCAAAGGTCATTGGCACAATGTTTTGGGTCTGGCTGCTTGACCAGTCTCAGTATATAATGATCAGATTTACAACAGACCAATGGCTCAATTATCTGGAAAATAATTCTTATATGCAATGGTTCAATCACTTGTTCACCAAAATAGACACATAATAGGTCAGAACACATAACCAGAGATTTGTTGATCATTCAGCTAATTTGATCAGTGTAAATAACTAAACTGATAACTTAGACCTCAAAACAATATTTGCTTGGTTTGGAATGTGAATCTAAATAGTATCTCGGTTAAACACTTTACCTGAAAGAGAATGTTAACCAAGTAACAAAAATATTCATTTTCTTTAAAAAAGGCAATAGTATTAGATATTACTGAATGATCATAATTTCAGAAAAGCTCATTCATGTGGACTAATTTAGATAAAGGGCATAATGAAATGGTAAAAAAAAGTTCAAAAAGTAGAACATTTTTTGCAGAAATGCAACTGTTACCAAAGATCCAAAGATTCTTAAATGGTTTGTTAAAATATGTGTATATATATGTGTATGATGTATATATAGATGTGTGTGTATATATATGTGTGTGTGTACATATATATATATATATATATA
>NW_016804432.1:1308913-1327151 GCF_001698545.2 Rhinopithecus bieti | reverse complement strand
TAATAATTATTTTTTTTTTTTTTTTTTTTTTTTTTTTTTTTTTTTTTTTTTTTTTTTTTTGGGACATGATCTTGTTCTATCACCCAGCCTGCAGTGCAGTGGTGTGATCATGGCTCACTGCAGCCTTGACCTCCTGGGCTCAAAGCAATCTTCCCACCTCAGCCTCCCAAGTAGCTGGGACTACAGCTATATGCCACCAGGCTCTGCTAATTTTTGTATTTTTTATAGAGATGGGGCTTTGCCGTGTTGCCCAGGCTGGCCTGGAACTGCTGGGCTCAAGTGATCTGCCCGTCTCAGCTTCCCAAAGTGTTGGGAAGACAGGCAGGAGTTACTGTGCCTGGTAGGAATTATTTTGTATCATATCATTGCTCATGTTTTAATTAGTGCCCTGGAGTGCTTAAGTAGGATTGAAAAAGTGGTTCTGCTGGTACTCTAAATCTCTATGCTTCAACCTCCTTTGCCACAATTATTTGCATTACCTTTGAATAAATAATTTGGTCCAACAAAAGTACAATTTGCCTATACCTGAATGATCAC
This sequence comes from Rhinopithecus bieti, assembly GCF_001698545.2. Taxonomy (NCBI): domain Eukaryota; kingdom Metazoa; phylum Chordata; class Mammalia; order Primates; family Cercopithecidae; genus Rhinopithecus; species Rhinopithecus bieti. The sequence goes on along the minus strand of NW_016804432.1, from coordinate 1,326,614 downwards.
AAATCCCTAATTAATGTAGTCCAATTTAATAAGAATTTACTGCATTTATGAAAATGAAAACTTATGCAAAAGACAGTTATTCAATGTTTAAATCTCTAGAAAGCTAGCTTACAAAGAATGTCTCTCACATATTCAAATTTTATATTTTTATATCTACATCTGCAAATTCAGTAATTCTATTCTATTTTACAAATACAGACATTTGTTATTTGCCCAACATTTACAGATTTTAATGAATAGCCCCTTCTATAACTATCTGTGTAAATGTTTAAGTCTTAAAAGAGATTGTATTTTAGTTTAGCAGTGTATATAGGACATTTTGTTGACCTAAACAATTTAAATTACAAAACTATAACAACCTAACTATTCCTTTAGTGAATCTAGCCTTTTCCATTCCCCTTAAATGATATAAGAAAGAGCCAAAAAAATTCATGACATATAAAAATAAATCATCACAGAAAAGGGTTCCATAGCTGTCCTTCATATTATAGAATGTTATTTCTTTCCAGGGAAAACTGAGTAATCACCTTAAGCTCACAGTTGAGAGATAATGAAAATTACTTTTCAGAGAACATTCAGTGAGAATTATTGAGATAAAAAGGAAACTATTTGGTGATTAAAAGTTAGCACTACATATCTCCTGTGCTATATCCAACATGTATTTAAAGCAGAACTAGAATTCCTATTAATTGAATAATAAATGTCAGTGGTATACTGAAGATAGGGCTGTGGGAGAGTTCACTTTAGGTGCAGGAAATAGGGTTTGCATTTGTTTAAAACAATTAAAAAACTGACCAAAATCAGGCTACTTTTATCATCATAACATACTGGTAGTTTTAACAAAGAATAAAATAGTCTTCTCTGAAAATAGTTTTTTATTGGTCTAAGTTTTAAATAAACAATTGCTGTGGTTGCAGTTGAGTTTTAATAATACATATATAAGCTTAAAATGAGAGCTTTTTAAAATTTTTAAATTAACTACATGGAAGTTAATAAAGAGAGCTTGTAGTTACATGATGGAACTTCCAATTCACAGTGACTCCTCTACATCCATTCAGTATATGAGTAAGTTCCTAATGGTGAGGAATCCTTCAAGCTTCTTTTAGACGCAGTTCAAGTTTGCAAACCTTGTGCCACTCAGATTCTTGCATTTAATAGTTGCTTTGAAATCAATAATGACAGTATAGTGAATTTAAAGGCAAAGAAACAAAACTTCAGAATTTCAATTCTTTCATTTTGTGATTACTTGGAATTTTTGTGTTTTAGACTTAAGTGAGATAGTGGCAACTGTAAGGTGTATTAACTTATTTGGTAAATATAAATTGTAGCCCATACATAAAATATTTTACTGATTTTGGCTGGTAGCATTAAAATGGAAATGTATGCTTCTTTTAAAGTTATTATGTGCTTTAAAAATAAGAAATAAATGAAAATGTTACATCAGTGGTATAACTAATAGTTACCTAAACTCTATATTGTATAATTTTGATTGTATTAAAATTCACTTATTTGTTACCATAACGGTATTATTCATTACTGTGATGGACTAATATGTTTTTCTCCATTTATAAAATACATTAATGTAACACAAAGATTAACTATTTACCTTTTTCTCTTTTGTGCACTGGTAATATTTGGTGGCATAGTACTATATTCAAACTTTAAAAAAAGTTTATGAGTTTCTTTGTGGCTACTGTTATTAGTCATGTAATTTCACAATTATTTCTGAAAATGCCTTTTTCCTAGAGAGGAGGGAGTGTTAAACATTACCTGCAATGGGAGTGTCAGATATGTTAGGTATACAACTGATAAAGTAATGAAATTATTATTTATTAGAACTAAAACACATTTTCTAATTTGAAGGAAGCACAAATTCATGAGTTGAATCATATTTTCAGCCCCCAAAGTAAGAGCCTTAACAGGGTCATACATTCTCAGGGGTCCTTGTCCTTGATCTGTTTTCTAAGTAGTGAACCCAACATTTGCTCTCTATGAGCCCTAGAATACAGAACTAAAGTGAGAGAAATAAAGACAAAGGTTTCTTTTCTTTCTTTTTTTTTTTTTTTTTGGACGGAGTCTCGCTCTGTCACCCAGGCTGGAGTGCTGTGGCCGGATCTCAGCTCACTGCAAGCTCTGCCTCCCGGGTTCACGCCATTCTCCTGCCTCAGCCTCCCGAGTAGCTGGGACTACAGGCGCCCGCCACCTCGCCCGGCTAGTTTTTTGTAGTTTTAGTAGAGACGGGGTTTCACCGTGTTAGCCAGGATGGTCTCGATCTCCTGACCTCGTGATCCGCCCGTCTCGGCCTCCCAAAGTGCTGGGATTACAGGCTTGAGCCACCGCGCCCAGCCTCTTTTCATTTTTTAAAAAAAGATTTAGGTAAGATGGAGTATTAATAACTAAAAGTGATTAAATCCTAGAACATGTTGCCAAAGGAAGCTGTGGAACATTCATCCTGCGAGAAGGGAAGATTCAGTCACATCTCTTAAGTGATCATGGTTCCAGATACGCAGACACACAAAATTTTACATAGTTTTAGGGAGTCCATTGGCCCCCTGCAGCCTATTCATAGGCCATATCCTCAACAAGCCCCGATTTAGCTCTAATATTTTATGTCTTCAATTCCCTCTCCTTTATATCCTGACCATCTCTCAAGTCTTTCTCAGTTTACCTCTACCAGGAATCTTTGTGCAAATACTAAGATAACATATAGAGAATACCTAGCACAGGGCCTGGCAGAAGAGAAGGCATTAATCAAATGATAGCTTTCCACGTGTGTGATTATTCTATCCTATGTGCTGTCTCCGTTACTAAATTTATAATTAAATTTATATTACTGTATTAACATCATGTAGTTCAGCAGTGTCTATAATTGTATTAGTTTTATTTCCCTAGCTGGTTAGGTATAGGAGGGTATTTTTCAGATCTTCCTTTCAAGGCAGGAACTACTTTGATTCTCTTCTCCTAACTCTCTGTTCAAGTTCACTGCTTTTTTACTCTCCTTAAATAACTCATGTTAACCAGTTACAGTATTTTGCCAACAACATCTTCTTAGCTTGAAATGTTAAAATCGGTTAAGGTGATACTTCCTCATATGCTGTTTCCACCTCCACCCCATCCCCAAGCCACATATCATAAAGTTCCTTACAGTCAGTCAGACTTTCCCAAAAAACTGCTCTTTATGCTGACCCGCCACAACTAAAGTTATCTGGCTTCCAGGGCATAATGCTGTCACTTCATTTAAAGAGCTGCTTGAGAGATGAGAGTAGCTAAAGGGTATCTCTTCTGCAGAATGTTCTAAACGGTATTAAATTGGTCTCTTACTTGAAAGTAGTGTAGTAAACTTATTTTTTTGTTCCATTCAGCTTCACTTGTGTTTTTGTCTTAAATTGCAAAAATTATAGCCAATTGCCTGCTCAACCATACTGAATAAAAGACAAGCTACAGCAAACCAAGTATGTCTTAAATAAAGCCTGAATTTAAACTTAAAACCAGCAACTAATCATTTTGGAAGGCTACAGGTGTTCCAGTTCTACCTGTTTTTAATTGTATGTTGAATACATTTTCAGCTGAATAATCCAAAACCACAAATATCTAATGAAACATCTTATTGTTAAGGATTCTGCAACCAATCTTCACTAAAGAAATCCATACCAAGTGAAGAAGGAAAATACACAAACCCTCAACAGTCTTTTGCCAACCCCCAAGTGGCAAGACAACTGTTGGATGAGAAAGATTACTGACAAAATGACTTAAAAATCCTTCCAGGAATCTTTTACTTTTGACTAAAAGAGTTATTAACACAGGAATTTTACACAGGAAAAAAGAGAACTCATAGTATTTTTAAAGCGGTTATTAATGTTTGATCAGCAAACTAATATTTAATGGAAATGAACCAAAGCTTGCAGTTTTGATGGTGAATCATGGATACTTAATTATTTTCTGTTGAGACTGTATTATGATAAGTGAGGGTGAGTATTGGTACTTTCCTAGTAATGTTCATATTTTCTTTTCTTCATAACATCATATTAGGCTGATCACCAATTCTGAATATCATTGAACACATATAAATAATTAACATATCATGTTGGACATCTATGTATTTAAAGAAAAGCCAAAAATTGAATGATGTGTATTATCTATTTCCTCATTAGTTAAATAAAGGATTTGATAAACCTTTATGAGTCATCATAATCACTTTTTTTTTTTTTTTTTTTTGAGACAGAGTCTTGCTCTGTCGCTCAGGCTAGAGTGTAGTGGCACGATTTGGGCTCACTGCAAGCTCCACCTCCCAGGCTCCTGCCATTCTCCTGCCTCAGCCTCCCGAGTAGCTGGGACTACAGGTGCCTGTCACCACGCCTGGTTAATTTTTTGTATTTTTAGTAGAGATGGGGTTTCACCGTGTTAATGAGGATGGTCTCCATCTCCTGACCTCGTGATCCATCACAATCACTTTTTAAAACTTCACATTTAACCTAGTCTTTACTTTTTTTTCAGTGACAAACTTAATATCAATCCTAAATTATCCAAATATTCATTTATAATAAGGTAATGCTGATAAAGGCTGTGACTTTTTAAATAATACTATAGTGCTACTTTGGAAACAAGTTTACATTTAATAAGTGACTACTAATATGCTTCAAAAAAGATGACTGAACTTTGTTATGAGCTTGTTAAACAGCCGCTTTTGAATGAAACTTTTAGCATGATATGTCCCTGCTTCCTGTAATCATGCTATATTTCTGTCATATTGAAGCAAAAATGTTCATCATTTTGTCAGCTCTGTCTGCAAAGCAGAGAATTACCTTCCCAAGTTCCTGAGATTTATGCTTTTAATTACTTCCTATCTGTTTCACTACTCTTCAAACCTAAGAATCAATATAAATAGTCTTATTTATGGCAAAAATGTAAAATATTTGACAAAAGCAGGCTATCATTTTCTAGATTTCCATTTGATGCTATTGATTCCCTCTATTTTCAGTATCATTTTTCTTGACAGAATCAGTTGGTTTTTTCAAACTTACAATATTATTCATTTATTCAACAATTTGTACTGTTGAACAGCAGATGTAAAGTTTGCAACTAGCTTTTTGGTTCCTAACCCAGCAATGAGATTATCACTACTGTGGTTATCTCTTTCTTTAATCATCTGCTACAGAGTTCACTTTATATGTGACTTTCTCCAAATCCCCTTATCATAAAGTCACTTTTCTGTGAGGGTCAACTTCCTTGGCTTATTTAGGTTTTGCATGGGAGGCTACTATTTATAAAGGTGAAATCTAATAGCTTAGGCACTAGTATTCTTGAACATACACACACACATATGCACACGCACCCCTTATATGAAATTGTATATATATAATCTAGAATTATATAAATATGCTACAAGTTTATACACTAAAGAAGCTGCTATCTATCTTAAGGGATTTCAAGAGAAATACAGTTGATGTGTATGTGTGGCATGCAGTGAGTATGTATATATATGTGTGTGTGTATATATATGTGAATGTTTATATATGTGAATGTGCTATCTATATGTTCACATATGTGAAGTTGCTATCTATCTTAAGGGCTTTCAAGAGAAACGCAGAAGATGTGTATGTGTGGCAGGCAGTGAATGTGTATATATATGTGTGTGTGTATATAGGTGAATGTTTATATATGTGACTATACATATATAGGTGAATGTATAATATATACATGAAAGTGAATGTTCAAAGTTTTTTTGACAAACCCATTAGGGTAAAGTACCATCAACTACAGAGTGTCTGAATATTCAGAAAATACGAGGTAACTTTATTTTCCAAATAGTATGTTGGTTTGAGTTTCAAATAACATGCCCAATATATTTTTTAACCTTCTAAAGGCCTTTTAAAGTAAAATACCTCTAGATTTAAAACAATGCATCCAGTTTTTAAGCTAAAAAAGCTTAATAAAGAAATTACAAATGTCCAAGAAAGACAGGGGAAATTACATTTGTTGTATTTTTGTGCCAGAAAAATAGGAACAAGTGATAAAGGAGAGGAGTTGGAGGAGAGAGAAGAGAAAATTGAGTAGAGAAGAAAGGAAGAAGAAATGTGATAGTTTAGAAGAAAACACAGGGGAAGAGAAACACGTAACATGCAGATAGAATTTCTAGAGTTAAAAGCAAGCACCAGGCAGTCAATAGCAAAATGTGGAATCCCTTAGGAGAATGTTACATAATGACAAATAAAAAGCTTGATCCTTCAGAAAACCCAAGTGGGTACCCTTGCAGCTGTGTGCCTCTTTTGCTTTTGCTGGAAGGGACATCTTCAAACATGGTGTCTAATGGGGTTCCTGTTTCCCAGCTGATCTGATTTCTCAGAAAAAAACACAGCTGCTGCAGGGACTTGCTGCCTCGTGGCAGCTGGTGGAGAGAGGTGGAGTTAGGTCTGGTGGCAAAGGAAGATGCAAAATCAGCCAACAGCATGTGGAAAGGGAGTTATGTGGAACCCAAAGTTGTGGCTTCCTTCCTAATCTCTTGACTGCTGAGGTCTCTGCTGGGTGACAGAGAATGCCAGGATCTCTAGCTGAGACAGCACCAAGACCTTCTAAATGGCAGATGGTAGATGGGGAAGTTTGTTCATGCAAGACAAATACAAGTTTATATTGTATTTTATTAACTGCTAAAGAAATCAGGAAATTGGAATAAAATTAAAAACAAAGAAGAGACATAGGCAGAAAGACCCAGGAGGGCATAACCTAAATGGCCTTATCCAAATGAAAACTGCTAAGATGACAAAGACACAAAATGCACAGTGAAGTGGTATTATGGATGTATCAATTGCACACTAACTGTAGCACATGGGAATTGAGGGAGGTCATTGAACCACTGCAGTTTCTGAAATTTCAGAGATTTATAGTAAAGAGCAGCACAGTCAGGTCACTCACAGAAATGTTTACACAAGTGGTTGATTACCCTACCATTTTTTTTTCTTGAAACGGAGTCTCGCTCTGTCGCCCAGGCTGGAGTGCAGTGGTACGATCTCGGCTCATTGTAAGCTCTGCCTACCGGGTTCACACCATTCTCTTGCCTCAGCCTCCTGAGTAACTAGGACTACAGGTGCCCGCCACCACCCCCAGCTAATTTTTTGTATTTTTAGTAGAGACGGGGTTTCACCATGTTAGCCAGGATGTTCTCGATCTCCTGACCTTGTGATCTCCCCACCTCAGCCTTCCAAAGTGCTGGGATTACAGGCGTTACCCTACCATTTTAACTTCTACCCTTAATTTTCTGTCCATTTGTACTTAATCATTCTAATGTAAATAAATGAAATGGCATTGAGGTTTTCACCTTATGTCTTCAGACATGAGAAAATAGGGCACAGCAAAAAGAATAGAAGGCTAAAATGAGAGATAGGGATATTCGATAACCTAAAACCAAAAGACAAAATAAAAAACATCAACAGGTCACAAACTTAGAGGTACCATAAAAAATAAAATATAAACTATAAGTGATTCAATGTTTATGATGTCATTCAAAGATAATAATGTAAATTTGAAAAATCAAATGGCCTAGCTCCAAATGAGTAATAAAAGCCTATGGGGTCAACATTTAGGGACAATGTATCTCATGCTTAATTACTTGTGGTACTAATGCTGAGTACCAAAATTTCAGGGTCAACTTCTGACTTAGAGTATATAAAACTTGACTAAAAAGATCACCATGTTTTCATTTTGATTTGCCTATAAGGCATAAAAGACTCAGAAATACATTAAGGGTATTTATAATAAACTGTGTTCTGAGATCAATAATAATAATAATAATAATATAATATCTGTTTTTAAATATTTAAGAGAATCAAGTTGCCCTGTTTTGTGTAAGAATCTGTTTAAGAATTTGATTTTGATTCAATTTTGTGTAAAGATTTGATTTTGTGTAAGAATCATTCTTTCATCCTTCTGCTACTATCCTCCAAGGAATTGAAACTAATATGTAAATTAGAAATTATTTGGAATCTGCCAATTTCAACTTAGCCAAAATGAGATAAATGTTAGTCTCAAAAAATTTTCTGAAGTGTATGTAAGCTCATTTCCCTGGCAAAGCTTAACTCTGGAAATGGCATTTTCCAGCTAAAAGATAAAGATTCAGGTTTAGGCTTATCAATTTATGATCATACTGCAGTTGCAGTACACTCAGTTACTGGAGAATAAAGAAACATTCAGGGTTACACAGCCTCATTCAGCTTAGGTATACCTTGTTAGAAAGAAGGTGGTCAGGAAGAAAGTAGGGCTTGAGGTGATACACACATTTGTGCAAATGTCTGGGACTCAGTTGGAAAGCATATTATTCCTGGACTGCAATGCCTGCTTCCTGGCAAAGTTAATGGTGTTAATTTGTAAAGGTTCATTTGGGAAATGTTTGTGATTAATGCTTGCTCATTTACATAACTGTGTATTGTGTAAATAAAGCTGTAGCATTTTGCTTTTCAACAGGGTAGTTCTACTGAGATGATAAAAGCTGGACAAAGGGAGGTACAGGACACTTAAACTAGGTCATATTGAATTTTAATGCATGAAGCCGACTGGTACATTTTATATGGATAATGAAGAACTGCAAAATGCAGTGTTTACTGTGCATCTGCCTTCCAGATTTTTCAATAAACATATTTTCTATACTGAAGAGTGAAGCCAATTTCAGTCTCAGGCTGATTTAGAAATGTTATTAAAAAATAAGGATGAGCATCTTCTTAATTCTTACATTAAAATGTAAATAGGGTAATTATAAAATAATAAACTCTCCCCCAAATAAAAAATGCTCAGCTTCAGAGCTTGGTTATTCAGATTATAGCACCATTACTAAACACTGAGAACATGTATATGTCACATTTGTGAATTTGCCATCCAGACTTTGTGGCTTTACTGCCCAGAGTCTAAGAATGACTCAGAAATCTAATTTCTTTCTTTATTATCAATGGAACTTTGGAGCTATAGCAAGGAGGTTGCTGGTCATGTGCTTATGTGTGCACATATGTCCACGCCCCTATTAGGAAGTACAAAGAAAATGGCTGACATCAAATGGAGCTCAAGACAAAGGTGGATGTACTCCTGGAGCAATTCTGGCACTCGAAAAAAATTCTTATGCCTTCCATAACCCAACCCATCACACAAATAAAAAACAGAATTCATAGTCATTCTTTCTGGGTCTTAGCTGTTGATTTGTAAGATGGAGGTGTTTATATCCTACTCTCCTGACAGATACCATGGAAATGATTATTAATTGTAGAACTTCAATGATCCTTCCAAAGATCATGTGGTTCATTTTAGGCCATATTGTAGAGATTAGCAAAGTGCTTATCATACAGGAAGAGTTCAGTAAATGCTTAGGAAATGAGTAAACTTATGTAAGGCAACATAATATAATAGGAAGAGCTGTGGATTTAGAGGCAGGAGATTCAACTTATATTCTAGCTCTGCCATTTATTGACTGAAAATCTAAGAGATATCAAAAGATGGGAACCAATCTAAGTGACCCCTTGTAAGGGATGAGTTAAACTATGAAACATCCACAAATAAACTACTGTATTAGTTTTCTGTTGCTTTCATAGCAAATTTTTATAAACTTAGTGGCTTAAAAACTTATTATCTTACAGTTCTGGAGGACAGGAGTCTGACATGTATCTCACTGGGCTGACATCTTGATGTTAGCCCAGTCAGCAGGGCTGCATTCCTTCTGGAGGCTTTAAGGGAAAATCCATTTCTTTGTCTTTTCCAGCTTCTAGAGGCTGCCCACATTCCTTAGCTTGTGGCTCCTTCCTTCCCTTACAAAGCCAGCAATGGCCAGTGGACTCCTTGTCAGATAGCATCACTCTGACTGCCTCTTCTGCCTCCCTCTTCTACTTTTAAAGACCTTATGTTTACCTTGGGACCACAGGATGATCCAGAACAATTCTTTTATCATGAGGTCAGAATATTAGCTCCCTTAATTCTATCTACTACCTTAATTACCCTTTGCTATGTAAGATATATTAACAGGTTGCAGAAATTAGGATATGGGCATCTTTGCCTATCACATCTATAAAAACAGTACAGGAGCTCTCTATGTTCTGATAGAAAAAATTCTCCAGCATATATTGTTACATAAAAAATACAAGGCAAAGAAGAGTGTCAATAGTATGCTACTATTTACATAGAAAAGGGAAGAAATAAGAATATGTAGTCATAGTTATATTTGCATAAGCAAAACCTGGAAGATATGCAAAAAATATTAAAGTGATTACAAATAGGGAATGACATGAAGGTTGGGAAGATGAGGAAAGGGATAGTTTCTTCAATGTGTGTGTGTGTGTGTGTGTGTGTGTGTGTGTGTTGAGATGGAGTTTTGCTCTTGTTGCCCAGGCTGGAGTGCAATGGCATAATCTCAACTCACTGCAACCTTTGCCACCAGGTTTCAAGCGATTCTCCTGCCTCCCTCCCAAGTAGCTGGGATTACAGGCATGCGCCATCACGTCTGGCTAATTTTGTATTTTTAGTAGAGACAGGGTTTCACCATGTTGGTCAGGCTGGTCTCAAACTCCTAAACTCAAGTGATCTACCCATCTCAGCCTTCCAAAGTGCTGGGATTAGAGGCATGAGCCATTGCACCCAGCCTCAGTATGTTTTTTAATATTATCATGGTTTGGACTATAAATATGTTATTTTTAAATTTGAGATTCGTAATTGTCCCTAAGCCCCTATTATTCAGTCAGTGTTCAACATCTCTTGTTTTGAAGAATCTATCCATCATCAACCTTGTTATTTTACTCTTCTTAAATTAACTCTTCTAATAGGTAAATCCTTATTTATCAGTGGCTTTAAACCAAGCAGTTCTCTAACATTACATTAATGGACTTCATAAAATTATGCATCTTTTGCACGATTTTTGCAATTTCATTCTGAAATCTATTATTTGCATTGTACTGAGAGATGTTTTCAAGCATCTGGCCTTTTGATAGTGAGAATGCCAGTGTTAAAGATGCAGCATGTCTTTAGGTGGGCATTTGTTTTGTAAGTGGTCAGATAAGTAGTAAACATTTTCATGTCATATTTATATAACAACAGACTTTGATTTTTCTGTATAACTCTAAAAATTTGAATAATAACTGAGCAATACTGTAAAATGTACTCAAATCTATTTCTGTATTTATTATTGTGTCTATTCTTATAAAAGTCTTATACTTTCATTCTAGTAGTAAAATTGTAGCTTAATATATTTAGTAGTTATATCAGTATCATAAATTAGTCTTCTATTTATAAAATATTTTGTGGCTCATATCATTAATTTTTTCTAGTTAGATTTACTAAGGTATACTCTACATATAGTAAATTTTTTTTTAGGTGTTCAGCTTAATGAATTTTGAAAAACAAAGACTGTCATGTAAACATCGCAACAATAAAGTTACAGAATATTTTCATCATTCAAAAAGTTTCCTGCATTTCCACTTGTGGTCAATTCCCTAACTTAACCCTCAGTCCCTGTTAACCACTGATCTATCCCCATAGTTTCATCATCTGCAGAAAGTTATCCGAGTGCAATCATACGGCATATAGTCTTTGTGTCTTACTTCTCTCACTTAGCATACTGCCTTTGAGATTCATCCATGTTGTAGCATGTATCACTACTTACTTTTTACTTTTACTTTATTTCTATTTACTTTTGTTTGTTTATTTCCATTGTATGGCTTAGACATAGTTTGTTTATTCATCAGTTGATGGACATTTGGGTCAATTCCAGTTTTGGGCAATTATGAATAAAATTACTTTAAGCTGAACATATGGATAAATATACGTCTTCATTTGCCTTGGGGATATACTTAGAAGTGGGATTGCTGGGTCATATGGGAAATGTATGTATAACTTTATAAAGTTTCTTATTAATAACTGCCAAATTGTTTTCAAAAAACATTTTGTATTCTCACTAACAGTGTATGAGAGGTCCAGTTGCTCCTCATCCTAGCCATTTGATCCTATCAATTTGTTTAATTTTCACCATTCTAATAGGTGTAGTGGTATCTGATTTTGGTTTTAATTTGTATTTCCTTAATAGTTAAACATGTTGAGCATTTTTAAATGTGCTTATTCATCATTCATATTTCTTCTTTGGTAAAGTGCCTGTTAAAATTGTTTTCCCATTTTATCATTTATTATTGAGTTATAAGTTATTTATATATTTGTATGCAATTTCTTAAGCAGGTAAAATATTTTCTAGTAGTCTATAGTTTGTTTTTTCTTTTTCTTAATAGTGTAACAGTGTCTCTGAAGAGTAGAAGTTTTAAATTTTGATGAAGTCCAATATATCAATATTCACACTTTTTATTTTCTAAGAAATCTTTGCCTAATGCAAAGCCAAATAGATTTTCTACTGTTTTCATCTACAAGTTTAATAGTTTTTTAAAGTTTTATTTTATGAATGATCCTATTGAATTTTATGTTTTATATCGGGTAGCAGTCAAGGCGTTTTTTGAATTTACATATGAATATACTTCTTCTAGCACTATTTGTTGAAAAGATTAGGCTTTCTTCATTGAATTCACTCTGCAACTGTGTTGAAAATCAACTGACTATATTGGTGCAAGTCTATTTCTGGACTCTGTTCTGTTCCATTGATCCATGTGTCTACCATTCTTTCAGCAATTTCACAGTCTTGATTATTGTAGGTTTTAGAGTAAGTATTAAAATCAGGAAGCATTAAGTCTTCAAAATGTGTCCTTTAAAAAATGTTTTGGCTGTTCTAGGACTTTTCTTTTCTATGTATATTTAAGAAACAGCTTGCCATTTTCTACAATAAAAAAGCATTTTGGGATTTTGATCAGGATTGTGCTGGATCTATAGATCAATTTGGGGGAGAACTGACATCTTAACAATATTAAGACTTCAAATGAATTAACACTGTACATTTCTCAGTTTAGTTAGGTACATTTTGATTCCTGAACAGGAAGTTTTATGATGTAGCAAAAAATTTGTTGGACTTTTGATTAAAATTATACTAAATATAATTTTATAAATCATGATAAACATCTCTTTTCCAATTACTATTTTTTATTATGCTTCCTATGTAGAATTATCAAAACATAATTTAATGGTATATGCAAACAAAAGTGATTATTATTTTAGTATTTCTAAACAACATTAATTCTGTAACAAGCTCTTTGCAAAATGGCTACAGGGGTCAAGTAACTCAGGAAATACCACATATTAATACGCAGCCTTCAGATTCTGATTTACATCGGTCATTGGCTTTACTTGGTAATTGGATATTGCAAATATTCTAATATTGTTTATTTTGCTTTCCTGTTATTTTGTTTATAAATTTGAAAACCCATTTTCATAAAAGAGAGTGATTTGTTCCATTTTCTTGTTATCTTTTTTTAGCAGGCTGGTTATGCTTGCCAGATAAAATAGTTTATGAAACTTTCTCTGTATTTTATGTTCTGGGAAAATGTAAATCATATAGGAAATTAATAATTCTCTTAGGTATTTAACAAAATTTGGCACAAATAGGAAATGTGGCACTTGATAGCTAATAGTAAAATGGTTTTCTTCCACATTTACTGCATTTTAATTTTAAAATATCTTCATTGCATTTTAAAACTTTTCTCATATTTTCTGATATTCAAGCATTTTCACAAGTAAATATAATTAGTGAGATTAACTGTAAAATGGTATAGTTGAGACTGACTGCATAGATAAATTCTTAATTTTTGATATTAGCCACTTATAGACTATTGTCTATAATCCTCTATTGGTTTTAAAATTTGTATTATTTTTTATTGTTGTAATGTTATTCTAAAAAATACTTTCAAAGTGAGCTAGGTTGAATCCACGGATATGGACTCTGTGGATTCAGAGGGCCAACCATACTCTATTGTTCAAGTTTTAAGCATTGAACCCAAATCTCTTGGAAATCTGGCATCCTGAAATAAGTGGGCTACCAGTAGGAGTGGCTGCTAAAGTGTATGTAAATATGAAGAAATGTACATATTTAGATCAATCAGACTTTTAGCTCTGACAAACTACAGAGAATAATGAAAAGGTGATACTCACATCCGAGTTAAAGCGAAGTTGACAGACATTACAAGAAATAACTTGTTTCTTCTTTGGGGGAATGGATACTCCAAATGTATGGTTAATAACTGCTTTTTGCACAGGATCCATCTGAAGAACAAATGAGAAAATAGTCTATTTGTAACTTCTAAGAGAAGACAATAGTGTGAGCAAATAACAGTAGTTGAAATATTCCATAGTTTAAACTTTTAGTTCCTAAACAAAGATAATAAGGAATCTCATTCAATAGTAATATATTTGTCTCCAAAATTAAAACGAAAACAAATGACAAAATGAAAACAAAAAATGGCTTTGAAAACATAACGCAAAAAAGACCACAAGAGAATCACCCATATTCCAAGAAACCTTCTCTGTATAGAAGGAGCCTTGAAAAACCTTAGAAGAATCATAAAACAAGAAAACTTAAGATCCAAAGGTCAGGGTTAAAATTAACTTTTTTTTTTTTTTCTTGAGACAGGGTCTTGCTCTGTTGCTCAAGCTGGAATTCAGTGGTGTGATCACAGTTCACTGCACCCTCAACCTCCTGGGCTCCTGTGATCCTCCTGCTTCAGCTGCCCGAGTAGCTGGGACTACAGGCGTGTGCCACACTATGCTCAGCTAAAAATGTTAATGTTTTCCCTGTATGAGGTAATAATACTTAGGATGGCCCAAATAACAATTATTACAAATATGTTTATGCTTCTTAATTTTTGATTTGTGGTAAAGTCATAAATGACAGGCTCTTATCAGAGCACAGAAAGTTTTGACTGAATATACATATTTTAAAATAATTTGTTAACTTTCATGTGCTATAGACTGAAATTCATTCTACTGAAAATGCATGTCACAACTGTACACTTAAATGCCTAAAACAGATTGGCTGACATGCAACCCTTGTTTAAATATTAATCAAGTAAAGTTTTGATTTATAGCTTGTGATTTTCCCCTTTTGGCTTGCATGTATCATACATATTCAGAGAAATATACAGTGATACAAGTACTCAAATAGAAAAAGTATGGCACAAAGTCATCAAAACACTCAGGAAAAGAAACACCTAGATATGCAGAGCCTATGAAAAGAGACACAGCCGTGATTCTCTTGTGTACTCCAGGTAATAATCTCCAGCATTTACATCAAACAACTGGCAGTTCAAAAAACAATGCAGATGACGAGCAAAACATTACATAACAGATGTAATATGAACGAGGACAGAGCCACTGACACCATTGTCTAGGAAATCTCCTGACGTTAGAGATTAGATTGGATTAGTTGATAATATTTGACAGAGAAGAGAAATGAGTACTATCTCTGATCATGATCATAAATCGACAAAATGCAAAATTAGCAATTAGAAGAAGCTAAATACATTAGAAAGGCAAGTGGATTGAAGAGTTATTGCATAATAAATTAACCTATTTTTTGGCTGCAATTTCAAGAGAGATGACAGGACAATGTATTCCCATTATAAAGAACAGTTATGGTGGTTTGGGACACTTACAAATTTTAAGAGGGTGCCAAGTGCAGGGGCTTATGCCTATAATCCAAGCACTTTGGGAGGTGGAGGCAGGAGGATCACTTGAGCCCAGAAGTTTGAGACCAGCCTGGGCAACACAGCAAGACCTTGTCTCCATCTTAAAAAAAAAAAAAAAGAAAGCTAAGGGGGAAGTTTTCTGGAGAGATAGCCTAATTATAATGTGATGGTTACACAAATCTGTACATATGTTAAATTCACAGAACTTTCCCTCTCAAAAAGTCAATTTTATGTATGATAATTTAATAAGTAAAAAAGAAAAAACTTTCTTAATAGTATTATGTTTAACTACTAAATCTAACATATCATTACTGGAAAATCTAGGGATTCATACTGTTGAAGGTCATAATTGACTGCATTAAATTTTATTCAATGAGAATGGTAATTTTAAAAACTATGTGATAGAAAATCTCAAAAAGTCAGAAAATAAATTCCTAGTTCACTTTCTTATTTTATTCAAAAACACAAATACTTATATCTAATCTATCTATTTGCAAAATATGAAACTATACTTTCTGACAGTTACCAGACATGGCGAATCAGTTTAGGCAGGCTTAAAAATAAAACAGGCTAATTTATCTTGGCAGGATGAAAAAAGCCCACTGTTTTGCAAAGTTAAAAAACAAGAGCATTTTATTGAGATAGTTTCTGATCTCAGGCTCTGAAAAATACTTCCCATCTGGTGATATGTGAACTACATAGGATTAAACTATACGACTATTTCCCAAATACGAGTTTTTTGCATGCTATTTTCATTATTTTTTGCCACATCCACACACTAATATTTTTCTTTAAATCAAATTAAAGTACATTTAAAAAAACAAATCATAGAATTAATGTACACTTTCCTATTACTCTATTCAAAAAATATATTGAAATTAACATCAAAATTAAAACTTTCCTCAAAGTGAATCCACATATCCTAGCTGTTTTCATGCCCAAACATAGAAAGACAAAAGGTACATGTACAAATATCTAGTTTCAAGTTCTTAGTAGACTATTTTAGTAGACTATTATATCTATTGACAGCTCCAGCGAGATCTTTGAATATAAATATTCCCATTAAGTTTTAAAAATTGTTAGCTGCCTACATAATTTTTTATTTTTGTTTTTGTTTTGAGGCAGAGTCTTGCTCTGTGGCACAGGCTGGAGTGCAGTGGTGCGATATCAGTTCACTACAACCTCTGCTTCCTGGGTTCAAGCAATTCTCCTGCCTCAGCCTCCTGAGTAACTGGGATTATAGGCACCCACCACCGCACCTGGCTAGTTTTTTTTTTTTTTATTTTCTTTTCTCTCTCTCTTTTTTTTTTTTTTTTTTGTATTTTTAGTAGAGACGGGGATTCACCATGTTGGCCAGGCTGGTCTCGAACTCCTGACCTCAGGCAATTGGCCTGCCTTGGCCTCCTAAAGTGCTGGGATTGTAGGCATGAGCCACTGTGCCTGGCCCCTAATAGTTTTATTCTGCTGAAATCTCACATTTGTACCACATTGGCCTGACAATATGCCTTTGTGTCCCCAAGGCTGAGAGCTCTCCATCCTGACAGGTGAGTTGTGGCTGAGCACTCCAAATAGAAAGGTAGGCAAGTTTCCATCCATCTGCTCTCTAAAAAGCAGACCAGACTAAGGAGGTTCCTTCATGAAACTCTCCCCAGAATTGGCTCCTCCAATTTATATAAGTAATCCTAAGTTTTCTCATAAAATCAGCTAAATAAGCACAGCCCTTTTACACCTTCTTTGCTACTTATCATTAACTCTTTCTGCCTTTTCATCCTTTGGATAACTTATCACTAATTGTATCAATATTGTACCCCCCATCTGTCTCACTTGGAATAGATTTTCTTCATTTTCCTCTTAATTCTGTATTTCCTTAAGGTTTCTGGAAAAGATTCACTTTTTTTTTAAATTTATTTTTTTATTATACTTTAAGTTCTAGGGTACATGTGCATAACATGCAGGTTTGTTACATATGTATACTTGTGCCATGTTGGTGTGCTGCACCCATCAACTCATCAGCACCCATCAATTAGTCATTTATATCAGGTATAACTCCCAATGCAATCCCTCCCCCCTCCCCCCTCCCCATGATATGCCCTGATGTGTGATGTTCCCCTTCCCGAGTCCAAGTGATG
>NW_016804432.1:1232370-1305243 GCF_001698545.2 Rhinopithecus bieti | reverse complement strand
CAGAGGTGGAGTCTACAGAGACAGGCAGGCTTCCTTGAGCTGCTGTGAGCTCCACCCAGTTCCGAGCTTCCCAGCGCTTTGTTTACCTACTTAAGCCTCAGCAATGGCGGGCGCCCCTCCCCCAGCCTCGCTGCTGCCTTGTGGTTAGATCTCAGACTGCTGTGCTAGCAATGAGGGAGGCTCCGTGGCCGTGGGACCCTCCCGGCCAGGTGTGAGTATAATCTCCTGGTGTGCCCGTTTGCTTAAAGCGCAGTATTGCGGTCGGAATTACCCGATTTTCCAGGTGTTGTGTGTCTCAGTTCCCCTGGCTAGGAAAAGGGATTCCCTTCCCCTTGCGCTTCCCAGGTGAGGCAATGCCTCGCCCTGCTTCAGCTCTCGCTGGTCGGGCTGCAGCAGCTGACCAGCACCGATTGTCTGGCACTCCCCAGTGAGATGACCCCAGTACCTCAGTTGAAAATGCAGAAATCACCGGTCTTCTGTGTCGCTCGTGCTGGGAGTTGGAGACTGGAGCTGTTCCTATTCGGCCATCTTGCTCCGCCCCCCGATTCACTTTTTCTTCTAGTCTAAATCTCTTTTCTTCTGCTGTTTATCATAAAATTCTATAGTTATATTTTCATATTTAAATGCCATTTTGGGGGACATGATTTAGTTGAATAGAGACTTTAACTGGAATAAAAAAGAATGTCCCACTTGTCACTTTATCTGATTTTGAAACAGACACTGTCAAACTAATGTTTTGAGTATTTGCCCTGTGATACAATAACTACAAACACTCAAGTCATTTCAATGGGATCCAAATGCAACAGTAATGAAGAAGGCTTTCAGATACTTTTTAAAAAAGTATAAAGTGGTAAAATTCTCAAGTTTTATTCTTAGCATTAGTACAATGCTCTAAAAGCTAGATCAAATAACGATGATATTAGTTTATGTTAACTTAAATTTTTTCCTCTGTTAGTGCAATGCCAGTTCGCTGTAGTTATAATGAGATGCATGTAACTAAATCAATGATAATTCTTCTCTTCTATCACCAAGTTTCAGGATGAAAAAAAAGTTTAGGATTAATAAAAATATTATCATAAATTTAAAATGTGATAAATGCAAGTAACTCATTTTAGTATAGTCAAAACTATGTTTCTGTATCATAATGATTTCATGTGTAGACTACTCAAAAATTATTGGAGGTATTACAATTACATAACAAATTCTCACTTTTAAAGATTCATTTGGCATCTCACAGACATTTGATTGTTAAAATAAACAAGTACTTGCAAAATATTTCTTAAATGTTTATATCTTTTACATTAACAAATGTCGTATTAAGTAGTCAAATTAGCTCATGTGAGTTCACATTGTGCAAAAAAAGGTGTGTATGGATTTAGAAAATTATAATTCATTAGGAAATAATACAAAAGAAGCTTTTTTAAAGAAAAAAAAATACCCTACCACATACATCTAGCTACCAATATTCCTTACCTGGCAAAATTTACTGGTCCCAAATAAGCCTCTTCTTTTCTAAAAAAGTAAAAGTTAGAAGCAGTCATCTGGAATTTTGAGTCTAGGAAGCACAATTACATGAAAATTTCAAAATCCATTTTCCTTGCTTTTCTTTGAGTAAAAGCCTGAAACACTAACTAAAATGCAGCAAAAGTTAACACTTGCCACTTTTTCTAATGAAAGTCATGAAGAAATGAAAAGCAAGACCTATTAGTGCAATTAACTGCTAGGTAATAAAAATGAAAGATGAGGTTGCGGCTGTTACCAGGAATTGAGGAGGTAATTGGAGGCCATGTATGGACAAATTAACAATTACATTGTAGTACTTATAAAATAAATTAATGAAGCTGGCATTATCACACCATCTATTATATTTTCAATATCAAAATAAGAACAAGCTTTTTTTTTTTGGTGTATTCAAGATTACAAGGACTACAAATCTGTGTGAGTTTTTTTAAAAGAGCATGACTTTCTCTGGGTAAACCAAAAAGTAATTTACATCTCCACAGTGTAAAAAGTCATATGCAAATATGCAGCTGCAAGTGAAACCTAGACACAGGGAAAATAAACACACTGCAGCACTTCACTAAAGGTAGGATGAATCTAAGATGGGGGCTGTGTGCTCGAGCAACTTAACATAATACTAAATTATATTTAGACTCTAGAAAATTTTGCTATATGGGACTTTAGGCAGAGAAAATAGAATTGTAAACTTGTTTAAATATCCCAATATTTTTCAAGAGGCATGACATTTGAGTTCTATTCTTATAAGAGTCTTACAAGGATTTAACTAGCCATCAGGTAACTCTTAAAAGGATTTAACTAGCCATCAGGTAACACTGGGATGGGAACTGGGCATCACCCCCATTACAAAACAAAAAGACCACTCGAGAATTGTACAGGACTTTCTTTTATCTATACTATTTATTTTATTCTCAGAGACTCATTGTGCTGCTCAGTCTGGAGGGCAGTGGCGTGACTGAAGCCTTAAACTCATAGGATCAAATGATCCTCTCATTTCAGCCTCCCGAGTAGCTAGAACTACAGGCATGTGCCACCGTGCCCAGTAAATTTTTTTTTTTTTTTTTTTATTTAGTGTAGAGACAGGGTCTCACTATGTTGCCCAGGCTGGTCTTGAACTTCTGGCCTCATGTGATCCTCCTGCCTTAGCCTTTCAAAGTGCTGGATTACAGACGTGAGCCACCTTGCCCAGCCCATACTATTTGTAAAGATGGGAAAATCTTACCTTAAACTTAATGATCTATTTTAACCAATGTTCTAAAAAGCATTTGGTAAGCATTTATTACTTATCCAGTATAGTAGGCCCTGGTAGCTCTTATATTAAACAGAAATAGAAACCAGGTTCTTCACTTTTAAAATTTAAAGTCGGCCGGGCGCGTGGCTCACGCCTGTAATCCCAGCACTTTGGGAGGCTGAGGCGGGCGGATCACGAGGTCAGGAGATCGAGACCATCCTGGCTAACAAGGTGAAACCCGGTCTCTACTAAAAATAAAAAAAATTAGCTGGGCGTGGTGGCGGCTGCCTGTAGTCCCAGCTACTCGGGAGGCTGAGCCAGGAAAATGGCGTAAACCCGGGAGGCGGAGCTTGCAGTGAGCCGAGATCGCGCCACTGTACTCCAGTCTAGGCGACAGAGCCAGACGCCATCAAAAACAAACAAACAAATAAACAAACAAACAAATTAAAGTCAGCCATCAAGCAAATATTTCTAGAGATCCAATATGTTTTAGATGCTGTCTCAGACTGGAGAGGAAAATGAGTAAAACACAAAAAAAGGTCATAATTTAAAAAGTGAAAAAGGTAGTGCAGACTTTACTTAATTGGAGGCTGGGAAAAGAAGTTGCCATTAAGCAAAACAATGAGGCATGAGAGGCACAAAAAGGTCTGTCTCCTCTTCCCCCACCCATACTTTCTTTTTTTTCCCCCCTCTGACAGTGACATTCATGTGTTATTCTCCCAGGGGTATTTTCTTTTTCTTTTTTCTAGCTGTGTAATAGTAATAGACATCATTATAAGAGCAGCTTTGATTTACTGAGATTTGCTGGGAACTACACTAAGGAATTACCTCCTGTAGTCTCCATCATCACATGAGGCAGACATGATTATTATCCTCCTTTAACAAATGAGGAATCAAAGGTTTTGAGAGGTTCCGTAATGAATCAACCTCAAGTTCATAGGTCAGCATTCAAACACAGGTAGGAGTCTCCCTCCACATTGTTCCCTGCTAAAGAAACACTGCAGGAATCGTGAGTGTATTGCATCGCACTGCTAAAGGGTATGAGTTTGGAGAAGAATGGATGAGCATTCCTGGAACTTCTGCAGCCTGGAAGGTAGCTATCTACACAAACCTAAGGTGCTAAAGGAAAAGTTTTCTGGAGAAGCGAGTCTAGGTTTTCTCTTTCTGACTCATTTCTGATATTCTTAGGATAAGCCCATTTCTTCCTGTGCAACTTCAGGAAAGCCATAAATAAAAATTTGGGCTGTCCTGTCCTCTTTCCTCATTATAACTGTTGGGTCTGCACACAGAAAAAAAAAAAAAATGTCCCGGGAATATTTAGAGATTACATGTTTGCAAGTGGTAGTCATCATTTGCACCTGTCCTCGATTTGCTGCTAAGCAGACCGCGGCTACTAAACCCTTGTGACTTTGGGGCTTTTGGAAGTTTGGCTAAGTATCAACTTTTAAACTGTGATATTATGGAATGACAGTAGTACAAAAAGAATAACTATTTTTTATCCCTTCCTTTTTTAATATCAGCCTTATGGGAAAGGATGTGACCATAGGGTCTCAATAGAACTTCAGATACTCATGAAGCAACATGTTTAAGTGATAGCTGTGTCACCGAAGAGCAATGTTTCTCTAAAGTTACTTTAAAATGGGTTTTGTCTTTCACGGTTAAAGACTCTGACCATATGCCTTTATGTTGATGTTGTAATTTTCAAAATCCTTGAAAACTTGAATAGAAAGAGAAACAGATACAGCAATAACAAAGACAATTTTTTTCTCTTAAAGATCAAGAAATACAAAGGATTGCATAGTGTTGCAACACTAAGTAGTAACCATAGAATTTTTTTTTTTCTTTTTTTTTTTTTTTTTTTTTTTTAATATACAGTGCCTCTCTCTGTCACCCAGGCTGGAATGCAGTGGCTCAGTCTGGGTCACTACAACCTCTGCCTCTCGGGCTCAAGTGATTCTCCCAACTCAGCCTTCTGGGTAGCTGGGATTCCAGGTTACGTGCCACCATGCCCTGATAATTTTTTGTAGAGACAGGGTTTCGCCATGCTTCCCAGGCTGAAACCATAGAACTCTGTACTATTTTGGATTTCAATTCAGAAGTTTCATTAAAAATAAACCACATGGCCAGGTGCGGTGGCTCATGCCTGTAATCCCAGCACTTTGGGAGGCTGAGGCAGGTGGGTCACCTCAGGTTGGGTGCTTGAGACCAGCCTGACCAACATGGAGACACCCTGTCTCTACTAAAAAAAAAATAAAATTAGCCAGGCATGATGGTGCATGCCTGTAATCCCAGCTACTCAGGAGGCTGAGGCAGGAGAATCGCTTGAACCAGGGAGGCGGAGGTTGTGGTGAGCCAAGATCACCCCATGGCACTCCAACCTGGGCAACAAGAGCAAAATTCTGTCTCAAAAAAAAAAAAGAAAAGAAAAGAAAAAGAAAAAGAAAAAAAAAAATACACCACATGGAATGTTACACAGAGAGTGCATGCTACCATGGGATCTGCATGTCTGCATCTGGAGTGTGTAAAAGTTGAGGCTTGCCTTGCTGACACTGCTTCTCCTACCCAGAGCACCCTGACAAGGGTCCACCTGAATGCTATCAGTTCTGCTGAAAGAAAGATGAATCGCATGTCACTCTCTCCACAAACTGTTTATTAAACCAAGGGTCAAATGTTTGGGGAGATGGTTTCCTCAGGAATCCCCAGCTGTTTGCTGAAACCACATATTGGTTGTAGCTTGCAAGCAACAACATTAACTGGGCCCCTCTTTCACTGGGATACAATTACCCAAGCAGAAAGTTAACCAGTCATTCAGAACTGTTATAAAGGCAATAACAACACAACAAATACTTCAGAAACTAATAGACAGGTTACATTACATCTAAGTCCTGGATCCAGTAAAGCTTTATTACTATTGCTACTACTACTATTTTATCAAAATGTTGCAGGCTTTTAAGTATTTTGAGGCTGGTTGACTATTGGCAACATCTAATAGCTGCCGAAATCAAGTGGGACCCCAGGATTTCAGTTTTTCCCACTTTTCTAGAGCCTCCTTAATGGCAGTATATATTCCTGATAGAAAACACAAGGGAGTCAGCCCAGAGATGACACAGACTATCAGAGTAGAGTACAGAATAGTATTTCATTTTTTCCCTCTGTTTTCTAAAATATGAATTTAGAAAGCTTGATATGTTTCACTCCAATTCCATATTGTTAGGCTTCCTTTGAAAAGCTCTGGGATTTACCAAACAATAGTGTATATTCCATTGACAGAAAGGTTGACTAAAGTCAAAAAAAAAAAAAAAAAAAATCCTGTGATGTATCTTGAAGATCTGTTTGAAAAGAAGACTAAACTCTGTATTTGCTGGTCATTTTTTTTGCAGAAATTTCATCTTCATTTTATTTTGGGATTTCTGTCATAAAATAATGTCCTTTTTCTAGATGACTGGTTATAAGAGGTCCAATTCTTTCAGAGGTAAGGGTTTCATATCAACTTTAAATATTCAGTTCTCTCCTTAGGACTTTTTGCTCCTTTTCCAGATATTACACATTTATAAATGCATGATTTCTAATTTGTTTGTATATTTACTATATTTTTCTTGAAATTTTATTCATATAATAAAAGTTTATTAAGTACCTATCATACATTGTTTTAGGAGCTGGACATATAGTGGAGAATAGACTTTCAAATATCCAACATTCTAGTTGGGAAGACCCAGACCCAAATCTCTAAAGTAATAAATAAGATCTTTTCAGAGCGTTGTAAGTAGCATGAAAAAAAAATAAAATAGAAGAATGGGAAAGAAACAATATTTTACCATGAAGAATTTTTAAAAACACATTTTTGTTGCCTTGATACCCACTGTAATTCAGATACTTTTACATGTAAAGTCATACCAAATACGCAAAAAACAAAACAAAACAAAACAAAAACCCACAAAACAAAACAACAACAACAAAAAACTCTTCCATGATTTAGAGAAGTTGATACAGAATCCAGACTCATACAATTGATAAAACCTGTAGACTAAGAGACATGCTCCTCCCAATACAGTCTGTCAGTCTGTGAGATATCTGCAGAGGATTTCTTTTTCAACTACCAAGTAGCAAGACAACAACTGATCTCAGAGCTACCACCATCATAATAATCCTAAGAAGAAAGGTAAACTAAAGTAATCTGCATTTTGAAAGTTATCTAAGGATGAGTGCTAAGTACTAGACACCTTTCATCTGGAGACCTTTCTAACAGGTTTCTGTACAGTGTGGTTGGCCTGGAACTTGGTGAGAGAATAGCAAAATGACCATGAGTTACTTCTTTTGTCTTTAAAATAAATACGTATGTTGTCTAAGCGCTAAGAGTTGTTTTGAGGATATTACAACAAAATAATGTTTTCATCTTTTACGTTTTAGAACCATAAGGAGTTACCAAATGGTAAAAGTAAAAAAGCTAAAAGCAAATGACTGGGTGATTTCACCATCTCCCTCTCTTTAGTGGAAACCTAGTAATGCTTTCGACAGATAATTTTTAAACTGTTCTGAGTAGAAAAAAGATTCTTAAGTTCTTTTTCAGACAGAAGTTATTCTGTTAATAAAAGATGCCATAAGGTTAGGCCTGGGTACCTGACTGAAGCTGAATGTCTAACTCTCACAGTAGATCCTTGTATGTAACAAATATGGTCAGTCCAAATGTAAAATGTTCCATTTTCCTGGCTAGCTCCACATGCCTGGTGATTTTCCATGCTGCCCGGGATCAAGAATGATGCAGCAAAGCTGTAGTTACGCTGCTGGGTAATTTAAGAAGCCACATCAAAGAGCTTTTCAACAAGTTCAGTTTAACAAATAAGACTTTCAGTTTATTTCTGAAATGGCTATGGGACTTAATTAAGTGTTTACTTATACCTCACAGTCACTAACATACAATACCCAGCAATGTTTTTGGTGTTGATGTTCCTACTTGAGTTTTAAATGAGTAAACTAAATAACTGAAATTCTATCACATAGGTATTCATATTTGGGTTTTAAATGCACACTGAAAGATCTGGTTGGTTAATGTGATTTATTAAAGAAGCCCAGACCACCCTCAACCCCAACTGCAACTGCTGTTTTCAGTGTAGGGAAAAAGCATGAAGGTAATGAGCTGAATTATGTCTTCTAAGAAAACTCTGTGCTTTTTTGTTTGTTTCCATTCTTGAATAAGCAAATGCTTAGCTATGACTAGAAGTCATTAGGGGAGACAGGTATTTTTCCATCAGGATGCTAAGACAGTTCTTGATAGGGTTTTTCATTTTATTTTCAAGATATGATGTTCCTAATTTTTGGTCAAAGTATACATAAGATTTTAAGGATCTGTAACATCTTTCAAAGATCATGCATAACAAAAGTTCATATGATATTAGTATATGCACTTTTGAAAAAAATATGAGAAAAATTATAGGTGTTTTAAGCAAAATGAAAAACTACCTGGAAATCTTTTAGGGAATTAATAAGAATTTACCTCTGTTGTGAATTTTAGTAGCCTAAAAGAAGAAATAAAATGATGATAAGTACTATCAATATGCTTTGTATTTGGAGAAGTTACTGTCCTCAAAGTACTTATACTTTATACTTCTCAGTTATATTTATATTTTAACAGCAACAATGAATAGCTCAAGACTTACATAGTTGACAATAAGCTCTATCACCCAAAGATAAATACCAACAAAACTGGTTATAGTATACTATTCTGAGTGATAGGAACAGCAACTAGATTCACCAAGATAATCTAAATAAAATGGGTTGGCTGTTTGCTTATTTAGTATTGTATCTCCTTGGGGTGAAATAAAATGAGAAATATTTCAGGAATACAGACTAAAAGAATAATTTTTCAGTAGATATGTAAAATATGAAATAGAGATTCATTTGAGGGTAGGTCATGAGAAATGGTTATTCCATAGCACATGTGAAGAGAGATCCATCCCAAAGTTTGGAAGGACAGGTCAAATATCTGAGCTAAAAGACAATAATCAGTTTTTGACCTTTTGTCTTCTTTTTGAATAGTGACTTGAAAACAATCCCCAAAATTGTCCTCAGATTAAATTTCCATAACATAAAATTCAATGCCAAAAATAAATCTGAGAAATATCTTTTTATAAAATAGCATTCTTTATTTTTTAGGAGAGGAAAAAAAAGTATACAAGTAACTGAAGAATACTTGCTGATACTTATAGACGTAGTTTTAAAAAACACTGGTGCTAAATCTCCAAATCCAAATAAGGATACAATTGCTTGTTTTCTGGCAAACGAGCTTAAAAATATGTTACAAGGGCTTTCTAAGAGACTAGAGGAGTAATACACTTTCTTGATTTAAAAATCAATACCTCTCCTGAACAGCTACATGCATTAACTGACATCCTTTCAAAACCATTCTGTCAAAGCTAAGTTTGAAAGGCTGTTCAGTAACTAATCAGATATATCCTGATGTTGAGGTCCATGACACAAATTAAAAAGGCGTAAGATGAAAAGAAAACTCCACCAGGCAGGAAGAAGTGCAAAAGAGAAACCTGGACCTTTGAATATATTTCTGTTTGAATATATTTCTTCATTTTGCAAAGCTAAGTGGAAATGAAGCATTTTTCTCCCAAATATGGGCCAACACATTTCTTACCCTTTCACTAAGAAACATGACAACTCAGGACTAGTAAAGCTCTAGACAAAGTAACAAATGTGCGATGTTCTAATCCTAAGTATTTTGGGCTCTTAATTCCCCATGCCACATACCCATTACACAGTGGTAAAATGCCAGAGATCATGTATATTTTCAAACTTTAAAAAAAAAATTTGTTTTCGTTTGAGCCCCAGAACCTCCCCACCCACCCAAACAAAATCCTAACTGGAAACTCAATAGAATAAAACTCAGTTTTTAGAAATTGAGTTCTGGTGAAAGCAGGTAGATTGGACCCCAGATCTACCAGCCTGATTTCAGTCTTTCTAGCTTGAAAATGAAGAAAGATTTGGAGAATTTTAGTGACTTGTTTGAGCCTCCTCTGGTAACACCTGAACCCACATCTCTTTCTATGGTTGCCAGATTTAGCAAGTAATAATATAAGATGTCCAGTTAAAGTGGAATTTTAGGGGTAAACAACAAATAATTTTTAAACTATTTGTTGCCAAACATTGCATGGCACATACTGACATTAAAAATGATTTGTTTACTGTTTATCTAAAACTCCTCTTTAGTCTGGGTGCAGTGGCTCATGCCTGTAATCCCAGGACTTTGGGAGACCGAAGCGGGTGGATCATCTGAGGTCAGGAGTTCGAGATCAGCATGGCCAACATGTCGAAATCCCATCTCTACTAAAAATACAAATATCAGCTGGGAGTGGTGGTGGGCGCCTGTAATCCCAGCTACTGGGGAGGCAGACGGGAGAATCGCTTGAACCTGGGAGGTCCAAATGCAGTGAGCCGAGATCATGCCACTGCCCTCCAGCCTGGGTGACAGAGTGAGATTCCATCTCAAAAATAAATAAATAAATAAAAATATATAAATAAATATCCTCTTTAACTAGATATCCTATAGTTATCTGTTTCCCCTTCCCTGATTCCCACCCAAGGATGTCACAGCTATATCAGTGTTGATTCTACTGCTTCTCCTCCTCACAGGCTCACCTTGTCACACTTAACATTTTAGGGCTTTAACTAGGAAAGTGGTCCCTGAGTGGTTCTGTGGAAAGTTGATAGCAAAAATATTTTATGTCATCTGTTCATCTTGCTGTTGCCCTTTTGTATAAATAGGTATGTGTAGACATAATAGCTCTTCTTAGTGGAAAACATTTTTCGTTTAAATTTGTCTCTGTATTTATAGTGTACAAAATATCCAATAGTTGTAAAGTAAAATAAAGAGCTTTAATAGAGTGCTTCACTCTGCTTTCTGCAGTGATAATTGCTTTATCGAATAAGCCTCTGTTAATGGTACAGCTTGACATTCAACATTTGTCCATTTGATTTATAATTATTCTCACGTGATTTCAAGGAGGCTATGGTTCAAACCAAAAGTAGTTTAAATTGTACTGTCTTTTCTTCTGAATTTGTAAGGAAATTACAAATATATGTTACTTCCAGGCAAAACTATTTTCATTTACCAAATTTATTTCAAATATACGCAAAGCCCTCTCTGCCTCTATATGTTCTGAATAGAGTAACACATATGTAAGAGAAAAATAAATACAGCAAATGAAATCACCAAGTTAAAAACACATCCAGTTTGCTTATATGTTGGCCATGGATACGGCACCAAGAATTCCTCACCAAACAATGAAGAGAAACCTACATGAACCACATAGCAAGTTGTCATGAAACAGGTCAAGTCTCTCAGTAACGTTCACAAAAAGGCTGTTAAGAGGCAAAAATCATTTGTATTTACAATCTATCCACTCCTTATAAAGATTTTCAAAAATACTTCTGAATTATTCTGCTTTTTTTCCTGAAATTCAGTCCATCAGGATGCTTGGCCCTTCAAAGTCTTCACGAAACTCATCTGAAATTTTTATTCACCTTTCTGCCTCCCCACAACCTGTAACACTAACTATAATCGGAGAAATACCTACACCTGACAACATGAGAAGTTGATATGCCACTTTATTAAAAAGATTTTGTATAATTAGTCAAGAATCACCAAATTTCTGCCTCACAATAGAACAATATCACAATATCAGTTGTTGGCAGTTATCAAACCACTACAGTTCCACTGGCCCTCCGAAAGCTGAGGTTAAAAGCTGGCCTCTGGAAATCAATCATGCTCTCGGCAGAGGATATTTCAGTGATATGAGAGCTGAAATGGAGACTATAATCTTTTGTGATTACCCTAGAGGCTGAAGCAAACGTAAAAGGGAGTCTATGAATTGCTGATAATTTCCTGTGATGACCGACTCCAGGAAATTCTGACATTACCCTTGCACTGTAACAAAATGAAGGTTCCCCAGATGCATAGCTTCAAAGAACTCTACATCTGGGTGTCACAATGCTTTTTTAGAAGCTACTCATCCATTAAAGGGGCCAGGCCTGTGAGGCAGTAGCACTCTCTGAAGACAATGGAAAGTCTGATTGCACAAGAAGTAATGAGCTCTATGCTGCAGGCTGTCTTTCTACATAGTTCTTTTCTGAGGGAACTGATGTAAGATGTATCGGTTTTACTCCCCCCACCACCTCAGAAGTCTAAAGACTGGTAGATTGCTGTTCTAACAGCTGTAGAGCTATGAATATCTTAGTCTGTGTAATTTAAATTTTTTTATTTAGGCTGATATTTGCATTCTGAGAAAAAATATTTTTTATGCACATGCACATACCCTTAAGGTCTACATAATACTTTGAGATAGAATCTAAGACTACTAATCTTTTTTGAGTAGGCAGCGAACTTACAGTTAGATGCCATGCTCGGAGCACAGGTTAAGGGGGTCTTTTTCATGTGAATGGCAATTTAAATTCCGGAAAACAGGTGTGTGGGAGGGGGAGGGGTGGGTAGGGTAAAGGGAGATGTATAACAGTCAAAGTTCAAGGGATTTTTGGAATAAATTTCCATTATCAATACATGAAGGATAATTTGATATACTGATTATTATGACTTAATTTAAAATGTATTTTAAATGGCCATTTTAACCTAATTGCAATTTGATTAATGAATAATGTGGGAATAAAGGTTCTATATTTGGAAGTCAACCGTATTTTAAAAATACAGCAAAAAACATGATGTCTTACTACTCTATGACAATGTATCATAGGTACACAGCTCTCAGGTTCAAAATGGCATGTAGTTTTTGAAACCTAAATATCACTGAAGGTAAACAGGGAAAAAAAGAATCCATTCAAACTAGTTGTGCTTATTCCCAACCTCCACTTAATATACTCTCTTCCGATCACTGCTCCAAATTCAGCTGCAGCACCTCTGTACTGTTTCCAGGCAGTCAAGTGACTGTGATCTTCAAGTATGCTCTAGCATTATCTCATTCAGCTAACGTAAAATGAGCGCCTGTTAAGTCCCAGGAATAACTATTGTAAACTGGAATTGTTAAGTTCTTAAACTCGAGGTCTTAGCCATATGTATGTCTTTAGCATCTACCTTAATCAGGATTGCCCAAGTGATCAACACAGCCAGCCCAAGTGATAAACTCAAAACTCGGTTTATTTGAGGTAATTAGGAAAAAGAGATCAAAGGGATAGAAATATTAATTAAAATATCAATATTGTAAGAATAGAGCTTTGCTGTTTTAAGTATCCTTTCATAAACATAATCTCATTTGATATTTATAGGTATTTTATTAGAAATAGTATGGGGATATGTTATATACTTATAATTTTTTTCACAGCCTCTCATTCAATTCCAAAAATTTTCTAAATATTCAGTCATATACCCTCAATTCCCCATAAATATAATAAACTCAAATCTTCATAATATAAAAATAAGAAGGTATTACATCATGAAAATGAGGAAAAGTGGCACGAAGTGACGGTCTTGAGATTAAAGACTATGAGTCTAGACATGGGTCTTCTAACTCCTAGTCCAGTGCTTTTTTCCCTATACAATGAAGTGAATCACCCTACCTTGTTCTCCCCTTTATTCTGTTTTCTGCTTCCCTGGACAGCATGAACAGAGGCAAGTCCAGGTAGGACGGTTAGAGGTTTACTTTAGAACAAAATAAGTAGAGTTACTTTTCTGAGGTCCCAAAGAACTCTCGAAATGGCTTTTTGGAGAAGGTAGGATATAGTTGATGAATGAGTGACTGACTAAATAAATAAATGCTACTACTTCCTTCAAAAGGTAAGTGCTTCAAAAATGTACCATGTGATAGCAGTCATTCATAATCATTTTAGCATCTAACAGCTTCAGCTCATTTTGGGAAATGCAGATGTTTATGGATTTGATCACACTATAATGGCAATGGACCATCTTATATATAGAAGTTTGGGTCTACCTGAGAAAAACATATAAATTAAGTAGGCCCAAACATGTGTTTTGAGAATTTCATTCTGTGTACCTCTAATTATTTGTAAATCATAAGCCTGTGAAAAAATCAGGTATATTTTCTATAATACCACTCAGATCTTTAGTTGGCTCAAGAAACTGTATTCACAATAAGAGAAAACAAGTACAGGTTGACGAGATGAATCTATCTCCTGAATCAAATACACTGCAAAGGAGAATTTTCAACTTGACTTTAGAAGCCACGAGATTTATTGGCTACTTAAAAAAATATTTCGCACATGAATAACCTGAGAGAAGTACACACATTTAAGTTCAAGATATAGTATGGTGGAGCTTTTGCTTTTCTGATATTTAGATTTTCTGTTTTTCCTTTTCAGAGGTAGGGCTCTCTACTAGAATAAATGAGAAGACTGGATTCTATTCTTTAATCTTCTGATTTGCAAAAAGGGCAGAACAATGACACATGTAACCTATTTCATATGTGGGTACATTAAAAGAATTAATGTAAAATGTCTTTGAAATATGCTAAATCCCTCTGATACTAGAATTTCATGAAAATGGTATCATTTATATGATTTATATCTTTCAAAAATTTCAAGTATCACAACATAAAAAGGAAGGTAAGAAAACCTAAATTGAAAGCAAAGCTGTAAAAAATGTTTTTTCAAGATTCCTACTGAGCTCTACAAAGATGTTGAAACTTCACAGATTGCTAAACAGCACTCCAATTCATCTTTAGCACCCTCAAAAGCAACTATAAAAGTAAAGGAACCAGAATATTCCAAAGCATGTCTCTCCAACCCCCAAGGGATGTGAGACTTAATTTTGAACACAAAAATCTAGAAGGTGGAAGTGAAAACAGATCTGCGTCATTGGATGGGTTCCCAAGCTTTTGATAAAAGGTTTTCAGTGGCCACCACCATTGATTAAAGTTTATAGAGCAACTAATTTAGAAACACATTTTCTGAGCTGGTTGGAATGTTTTGTACAATAACATTTTGCTACTTTTTTTTGTATTTATTAGGCTTGCCTACTTCACCACAGAGACATAAAGTTTTGGTCACTGAGAGAAGCTAAGAATTTTTCCCTTAAAATTTTCCTGTTTCCTCTTCTTCCTCTTCTTCTTTTTTTAATTATCTGGAGATTTGATTAATATTAGTGTAGAATAAGATAAAATTTTAAGAAGAGGGCCCAACATAGACACTTTTTCCAAGTTGACTCTACTCTTGAAAAACGCTGACCTGGGACAGCGCCAAGACTAAAGACTTGTCTTGCCAGAAAATCTGATGTCCCCTCCAAGTACACATAATCCTTGAAACTCTAGCACTGAAGATGAGGCCCCAGAACCATGTGACATTGGGACTAGGATAAAGAAAGGGACATGCAGGAGGACACAGCATGGTGGGTCCACAGATGCCTCTTTGCATGGGCTCCTGAAATTTTACATTCCTTTACCTCATAAAGGACCATCAAAGTCTCAATCTGATATTTTTAGGCAGCTTTTATTAAATGAATTGACTGTTTACTATGAGCACAATCCTCTATTATGCTATGGTGAATTATACAAGAGGAAGCAATTTCTATTAGACAGCGAGGAACTTCTGTCTAATTCATCACAACAACCTTTCTCCTTAGCACAATGCCAGGGACAAGCAGACATGCAGTAAATGGTTGTGAATGAGTGACTTTTACTAGATGCCCTGAAAAAGAAATTTATTAGAGAGAAAAAAAATGTGACTACACATTATACAAACATACAATAAATACATACCATATAAATAATATCTGCATATTCTAAAGGTGTTTCAAGAGTGAGTAGAGAAGAGGGAGATTTGAAGACAAAACCCTTAGTAAGATAATTTTGAGGCTTTTGAGTAAGGCAAGGGACATTAGTTAAATTTTAAAAGGACTTGTGGTTTGAAAGGGTGAGGGGCAGCTAGTGTAATCCCAGCACTTTGGGAGGCTGAGGCGGGCGGATCACCTGAGGTCAAGAGTTCGAGACCAGCCTGACCAATATGAAGAAACCTCGTGTTTACTAAAAATACAAAATTAGCCAGGCACATGACTGTAATCCCAGCTACTCGGGAGGCTGAGGCAGGAGAATGACTTGAACCCGGGAGGCGGAGGTTGTGGTGAGTCAAGATCGCACCACTGCACTCCAGCCTGGGCGACATAAGCAAAAACTCCGTCTCAAAAAAAAAAAGAAAGAAAGAAAGGGGGAGGGACACAATAGCGCAGATGGTCACTATGTGTTTTTTTCCCATCTGTGGTATATTTACATACTTTTTCTCTCTGTCAAATTTAACAGCAATGGGCCGGGCATGGTGGCTCACACCTGTAATCTCAGCACTTTGGGAGGCTGAGGCAAGCGGATCACCTGAGCTCAGGAGTTCAAGACCAATCTGGGTAACATGGTGAAACTCCATCTCCACCAAAAAATACAAAAATTAGCCAGGTATGGTGGCATGTACCTGTACTTCCAGCTACTCGGGAGGTTGAGGCAGAAAAATCGCTTGAATCTAGCAGGTGGAGGCTGTAGTGAGCTGAGATTGCACCACTGCATGCTAGCCTGGGTGACAGAGCAAGACTTTGTCTCCAAAAAAAAAAAAAAAAAAAAATTAATAGAAATGTAAAATTTTCTAGGCACAGAAATCAATGCTTAAGTATTTGCACAAAATATTTGTTAGCTTTGGACCACGTTTCAAAGATTCCCTATAACTATTTTTTTTTCTAATGATTTGGTGAATGTTGCTGTTGAGTTATCTAAGCATAATAGGCCATCTATCTCTCCTCTCTTCAAATGATTTTGAGTAACCATGGAAAATTTCATCTTGGCATATTTTAGTTCTATGCACTCCTGTAGAAAATACAGAACAAGATAATCCTTCAATATAGTTTAAAGCATGTCACAAAAAATAAAAATTAAACCATATTTTCTATTTTACTGGACTGGGATAAATGCTTCAGTCCAAGCACAGTCAGTTGGACATACTAGTATCCTAAGAAATATGTAATACATAATTTTTAATGACAGCAAGCACTATTAGAGTGACAAAGAAGACTCAAAGGGCAAAAATTAACATTTGGGTTGTAAAAGTATTCTACTTAAATTTAAAATATTCAAATAAGAGAAAATACATATTCAAATGTTTAAATAGACTTCATTAAATAGATAAAGATATTAAATGCAAGTTAAAAAGTCAAATGTCCTAGCTTCAGGTTTCCTTACAATAACACCTCATGGGAAGCATAGCATGAATTAAAAGCAAAGCAAATGTGAATTTGATTCCCATTTCTTTATTTAGAACCTCTCTGATGAATATATTATTATTTATACTACAAGAAAAAAAAATTTAAAATATTCATCGATATTGCCAAACCATGAATGAGTCAGAATCTCAGAGGTTCTAGAATGTTAAAATAAATGGTAATCATATAAATCATTTCACAGCTTGTCATGGATGATTCACAGAATCATACAGTGGTTTGGAACTTTATACTTAGAAATCATCTTTATTCTGTCCCACATATTTGCTCTTGTCTCAGGAAAAAAATAATTTCAAGGTAGGCAGTAAAAATCAGATTATTTTTCACAAAATTAAGAATGTTGAGCCTCTTGCAATAAAGTAGTAGTGACTGCCCTTATACTTGTGCTTTCCTAGAGCAGTTGTAAAAACATGGCAGGACTCACAAAAATATTTTAAATAAATAGGCACATAAAACACCTGCCAATTGGCAGAGAAATTGACAGGTGGCTGTGGTGCCAAGTCAGCTCTTGATTATAGCTATAGCTCTGAACAGTTACACAAATACATATGCATGTACACAATGTGCGGGTGCTAAAAATAAACTTTACTTACTTATTGTCACATCATGTAAGTTGGGTATGTGTTTCAGTCTGCTCAGACTGTCATAACCAAATACCATACACTGGGTAGCTTAAAAAACAGAAATTTATTTTCTCATGGTTCTGGAGATTGGAGGTCCAAGATCAAGGTGCCAGCATGGTGGGGTTCTGGGTGAGGGCTGTCTTCCTGGGCTTGCAGCTGGCTGCCTTCTTACTGTGTCTTCCCATGGCGAAGAGGAGGGAAAGCTCTCTCTGCTCTTCTTATAGGGCACTAATCACATCATGAGGGCCCCAACCTCATGACCTCAACTAACACTAATAACCTCCAAAGGCTCTATCTCCAGATACCATCACTATCAAATTGGGGGTTATGACTTCAACATATGAATTTTGAGGGGACATAAACATTCTGTTCATAGCAGTCTACATATATAAATATATCCTATAAATGTACTTACTTTATCATATTAAATTAATATTATCCATCTTGGTAAGTATTCAATTTATTTCAATTCAGAAGAAGTCTCTTCTTAAGGGGAACTAAACACCAAATATTATCCCAGTTGTTTGTGATCAAATATGAAAATTTAATCCACAATAAAGGGAATAGGAGATCCTAATTCTAATGTAAGAAACAATTGTGTGTATTTTGGCAGCTCCCACAACATTATATACAACCACTGAAGAATGACCATGGATAAATTGGCAAATCTAAAGAAAAATTAATAACAAAAATTGAAAACATCTCTACTAAGATAGAAAATAATTATGTTTTCTGTTGTTTCTTGAACACTGTAAACTTCAGTAATGATTTTCACTTGGCTGATGTTTCTTGGTTTTTATTATCCTGCCTTTATTAAGTCTATTTACTTCATTTTTTCCTTATAAGTTTATTGGACACAAGGGGGTTTTTGTTTTATTTAATTTGCTTATCTTCTCCCCAAACTCAATACTCTTTACTACATATATTATATTTTCAATAAAATCCAGTAACTAAGAATTTTGTTTTTAATTAAATACTCTTAAAGCTGGGGTATGGGACAAGGAATGTAGTAAATACTTGCCAATATTCACACACCAGCCAAACAGAGACAGCTGGGCACTATAGCTGGAAGCGAGTTTATAACTATTGCCTTTAGATTTAAAAACAATGACAGTTTGGCCAGGTGCAGTACCTCACTCCTGTAATTCCAGCACTTTGGGAGGCTGAGGTGGGCGGATCACCTGAGGTCAGAAGTTCGAGACCAGCCTGACCAACATGGAGAAATCCCGTTTCTACTAAAAATACAAAATCAGCTGGGCATAGTGGCTCATGACTGTAATCTCAGCTACTCAGGAGGCTGAGGCAGGAGAATTGCTTGAACCTGGGAGGCGGAGGTTGTGGTGAGCCAAGATCATGCCATTGCACTCCAGCCTGGGCAACAAGAGTGAAACTCTATCTCAAACAAACAGAAAACAAAACAAAACAAAAAATCAACCAAACAACAACAACAACAAAACAATCACAGCTCTCAGGAAAATATAAATTAAATTAAATTAAGTACTTGGGCTTATCACATGGTCTTAGAAGGAACTCATAAATGTTATTATTCCCTTTAATAGGTGCAGGAGTATGAACATTGAAAACCAAGGAACTGGGGCCCTTTCTTCTCTTCCAAAAAATATTGTTGAGCACCTGTGTCAGACACCCAACATACTAAGATGAATAAGATAGAGCCTCTGTCCTCAAGGATCTGATGTTCTAGTGAAGAAGACAGATTAACAGGTAATTAGACTATGGTATAACAGCTGCTACAATTAATGTAATCTGGGGCTACTTGGGAAACACAAAGGATGGGACTTAACTCAGACTTGAAGAGTCACAGAAGACTTCCTGGGAAGGAGGTGATACCTAAATTGAACTTTGAATGACACATAGTTGAAGGTGGGGTAGCAATGGTGGAAATGAGTATTAGTGGGTAGGCAGGCACAGGCTTTGGAATATTAAGATCAAGATCTTTAAAACTTTATGCTTTGGTCCACACAGGCTTTTACCTATAAATGACTCAAAACTGCCCCTCTGTAAAGTACGCTGCTGAAGCACAGAGTTAACATCATCATCCTCTAAGCGTGTGTCCTTGATATGTACTCCATCATAAATTATCAATGATCCAAACTCCGTCTTATCATGTGTCTTTAAACTCTGCTTATACAAAGACTAAAATTATTTGCTTATTTTTACACACATAAGCATTGAGAGAGATTCTTTCAGTTGCGGTGGATAAGGCAAGGCAACCACTAAAAGAAGACTGTGAAGCATATTTCTTCATCCGGTACAACTTAGCATAGAACAGGCATCTATTCTATTTTGGAATACAACAGGATCTCATTTCATTCTTGCTATGTTTATCATATAATGTTATCATACTTCACTACAAGAAAGAGGAAAAAACTATGTTTTTTAAAATCTACTTAAAGAGAATAATAAAACATCAAACCTCCAGAACTTTCAACTATGGTCTCAGAGCATAGTGTTTTCATTCTTCTGACAATAATTATAAGATTAAAATTGACCTCATTTCTTATGTTTACTAATATTAACCTTGGCTAAAAATAAAATGATAAGGTAGATTTCACCTAATTTTCAAAGAACAATTGGACTATTGAGTACAATATACTTTAAAAATTTGCCAACAAGAAATTATAGCTGTTTTTCAAATACATTCTGCTTCATATTGTTTGTAGAGGTCTATTATACAATTCAAAAAAACCATTTCCTCCTTCTATTTAATGATTCTGCTGAAAATTGCCTACCATACTTCCAGAAAAGAGCACAAAAGATTTCTGATTGAGCTTTGTTCACAATGAATGAGGTGGGAGGTGATATGGGCCAAAAGACTCAAGGACGCAAAGAGCCCGAACATGAATTTTGAAGTTAAAAAGATTCTATTCTAATTCAAGTCTCAGTTCTTCCTTCAATAACTCTCTTTCTTCCTCTAGACAATAAGAGTAATAATCACTGCCTACCAAAATGTTTCAAGGTCTAAGTACTTTGAGAGATGTAAAACATCACAAATATACAATAATCCAGTATACTTATTGGTGGTGATGCAATAGTGTTTTCCTAGGAAAATGTGGACAATGACTTTCATGACATTCCCTTAGGTATTCTATTGGGTGAGTTGGATACTAGAATGGAAAAGTCTATAGGAAAAGAATTAGAGTAATTTAAATTGCAACTCACAGGGAGAAATCATAGGTCACCCAATGATCTCATAAATTCATTTCTTGCAAGATAATAGAGGGTCCCACTTGGAATGACTTAATATTTAACACACTACTAGAAGGGCTCCTGTTTAATAAATGCCATGCATATAATACAGGGAGAGTAAAATAATTATTTCATGTAGTTATTTGCGGTATTCTTCATCTTAGCCAAATAGTATTTTTATGTGAAAATTATGTTTATTTTCTTCCAAGAAGGAAAAAAATGAACTTCTATTAATATAATTACTCTTTGGGTTTTCTCAAATATGTCTTAAGATTAATTGCTGTGTACAATTAATCAAACAAAATGACGTTAGTACATCTGTACCCTCTATGCAACATGAACAAACCATTATGAAATTGTAATTTTATCTTTAAAAATCCTTTATGAAAGTATTCTCTCCATTTTTGCTTTGCAGCTCTTCAAAACAGAGAGGCAGATGTAAGACATTTTGATAACAAAAAAAGTGACTAACAGATTAGTGCTAATCATATGATTGCAGTTGTAAAAAAAACTGTGACTGGGTACCTTGGTACCTTTTAGTTATATGTGTAACATACTTCCAGAAGGGGACTGGAAGGATGGATGCCAGCTGCTGACCACCTTCCTCTAGTGAAGAAAGTAAAAGTATGCAGGGGTAGGGAATATGACTTTCTAATTTTACCACAAATGCTAAAGTTTTATTTGAATTTTTGGAATAAGTATTCATGTATTATTTATGTTAAAAATAAATAAATAAATAAAGAGACCAGTGCAATGGCTCACAGCTGTAACCCCAGCACTTTGGGAGGCCAAGGCGGGTCAATCACCTGAAGCCAGGAGTTTGAGACCAGCCTGGCCAACATGGCAAAACCCTGTCTCTACTAAAAATACAAAAATTAGCCAGGCGTGGTGGCAGGCACCTGTAATCCCAGTTACTTGGGAGGCTGAGACACGAGAATCACTTGAACCTGGAAGGTGGAGGCTGCAGTGAGCCAAGATCATGCCATTTCACTACAACCTGAGCGATGGAGCAAGGCTGTCTCAAATAAATAAATAAATAAAAGAAAAAGTAAAAGAAAATAAAATAAAGAGAGGTGAGCCACAGTAAGCCATTTGTGACTATCTGCATCATGAATGCTGCTTCCTGACAGCAACTAGACTTCAGCAATGGCTATAAATGCTAACTTCCAAAGGCACATTAATCAAAACACAAATACCTCATAAATGTTCTATGAAGTATAGCTTAATTCAGGTATGATTGGAATGTGTCACACATGTTTGAATAGAGGATACCACTGGCATCCTCAAGTTCACATTCTCTGAAATGGCGCAGTGTGGTGCTCTGGGATGGAGCGGGTGGATCAATGAAACCAAGGCAGGCATGATTTATCCTAGAGTCACTCCACTGCTCTAGGAACAATGCTGACCTTTTGTAACTTTTTTTTTTTTTTAAACTGTTTGACTTGTCTCTGAAAACTCAAAGAAGACAAAACATTTAACTGTTTACTCACTAAGTCAAGGCCAGTGCTCTGTAAAAGTTGGCTGATGCCCTACCCCCTAATTACCTTACAACACTAAGCCCTGACAGAGGCCCTGTCAGCAGATTTTCTTGACAACCCTTAAGGAAAAATCCTCTTGCTGTATTCACTTCATACAGAAGACAGGCTTGCAAATTGAAACATTTTGCAGTATTTCAGATGCTCGCTGTCTGGTGGTGTTGATAATGCATTTTTTTTTTTTTATTGCAGCAGCATTTATAATGCTGTATCATTAATGTAGACCATAATGC
This sequence comes from Rhinopithecus bieti, assembly GCF_001698545.2. Taxonomy (NCBI): domain Eukaryota; kingdom Metazoa; phylum Chordata; class Mammalia; order Primates; family Cercopithecidae; genus Rhinopithecus; species Rhinopithecus bieti. Next base: position 1,282,678 of record NW_016804432.1, on the reverse strand, counting down.
CCCAACTAACTGTATTTATCAACCAAGCAGACAATTTATGCATTCACCTGAACTGTTGAACCTTTTCTTTTACTATAAGGTTTAGAATCTGGCTACAGATTGATTTTATGCTAAATTATATTGTTGAAAGATGTCATACTCCACTTGACATGCCTACAAAATGTTTTTCATTGAAATAAAAGAAGGTCAGCTGATCTGAAGAACATCAGTAATTATAAGTAATTCACTAACATTTATCCTATGTTTTAAAATGCCAAAGTATCTTGCAGATAACTAATATGTAGATTTAAAATGAGTGTTTTTCTTTTTTTTAATAGAGTCAAATTCACATCATCTACAATAGCCCCAAATAGAAATTTTGTGTAGGATTCACATTTTATCTAAAATATCTCCCAAATAAAATGCAGCCAGAGAGATAAAGCCTACAGTCATTTTTTTTTTTTTTTCTAAGAGAAGGGAAAAATCAATGAGTCTTGGTATCTCTAAATTGTATTCCTGAGCATGTGAATAACATCCCAGAAATGACGTATGTTCTAAAGCCACTGGAAATTCTATCAAAATTGTGCAACACAACAGGTGAAAAGTTTTCTGTGGAAATATTTGTATAATAAACATGCTGGCTATTGTTTGGGCTACTCCTATGGGTGAAGCATCATCTTTCATAGCACAACTGAGCAGCATAACCAATATATGGTCTAAAATTACACACTTTGGAAACAGGCTGTATCTATTGACTATTCACAAATGTAATGAAAGTGATGGAGGAGGACACAAACAAAATAGAAATGAATTTACTCACTGTGTTAAAATTTGGAAAGAGCCCAACAGCAGAACTACTGTCCACTGGAAAAGACATAAATGGTTTGATATCCAGTGAAGGCTGCATCATCAGGGTAGGTGTGCGCACAAGAGCAGGAAGGGTAGTAGTGTGGCATGTACTGCCTGCCAAGAACAAAACAAAAATGAATTCAATTTCTTGCTCACATTCGTCTCACTCCCAAACCTACAGTGTAAGACCAAGTCTGTTGAGCTGCAACCTGCAAGCAAGAGAGTTATGCTGGAAGTAAGCAAATGGCACAGGAGTAGTAAACACAATAAAAAGGATCTTCCTCCTCATTATCCAAGACAGTGATGCACAATGCTTCCCTATGGGCAAGGGCTGAGGGATGCTCAGACTCAGCCAGGACACCTAGTAGACAGATCCTACTGGCAGGTGAGTCAGGCAGAATGAGAATGTCCTGTTGGCCAACGCTTTGCCTCTGACTCGCCAAAAGTGCAGGAGAGAAGAGGGGAGGAGCCTCCTGAAACCAGACACTCCTTGCTATTAAGAATTACTGAATGGCTAGTGGACTGGTTTTATGCAAACCAGAGATAAATATAAGGTTTTACAAGAAAAGAAAACTGGAACCCGTATAGTTCCTGTCTGCTCTCAAAGTTATGATTCAACTCGTTCTCTTAAAAAAAAACAACAACTTTCTGAAAGTTGCTCTTATTTTGAAGTAAATGGGTAGTCTAGACATTGGATAGTTAGAGACTAAAAGGTTTGATTATGGCTTGGCTGCAGACAGGGTGTTGGGGACAGGTAGTAGTTAAGACAGGGATTCAAATTTTGTCTTCAACTTTTATTTCTAATTTGTTTTGTATTATTGTAGCAAATATCCCCTTTAGCCACTAAATTAGCTGTCACTTCTATTTTTTTTTGTTGACTATTTTTAAATTTTGTTTTAACTTTTGTGGGCACATAATAGGTACATACATTTATGAGGTACACAAGATATTTTCATACAGGCACACAATGCATAATAATCACCTCAGGGTAAATGGAGTATCCATCCCCTCAAGCACTTATCCTTTCTCTGCATTACAAACAATCCAATTATACTCTTTTAGTTATTTTGAAATGCACAATAAGTTATTGTTGACTGTAGTCAGTTTTTTGTGCTATCAAATACTAGATTTTATCCATTCTAACTACATTTTTATTTTTTTAAATTTTAATTTAACTTTATTATTACTATTTTTCAAGACAAAGTCTCACTCTGTCACCCAGGCTGGAGTGCAGTGGTGTGATCATGGTTCACTGCAGCCCTGACCTCTCTGGGCTCTGGGGAGCCCCCAACTTCAGTCTCCCAAGTAGCTAGGACTACAGGTACATGCCACCACACCTGGCTAATTTTTGTGTTTTTTGCAGAGATGGGGTTTTTGCCACATTGCCCATGCTGGTCTTGAATTCCTAGGCTCAAGCAAACCATCAGTCTTGACCTCCCAAAGTGCTGGATTAAAGGTGTGAGCCACCACACCTAGCCTCTAACTATATTTTTGTACCTATTAACCATTCCCACTCCCCTGCCCTCTTCCCATCCTCTAGTAACCATCATTCTATTCACTAACTCCAGTTCAATTGTTTTAATTTTTGGCTCCACAAATAAGTGGGAACATGGGAAGTTTGTCTTTTTGTGCCTGGCTTATTTCACTTAACATAATGTCCTCCAGTTTAATCCATGTTGTTACAAATGCCAGGATCTCATCCTTTTTGTGACTGAATAGTACTCTATTTTATATATGTACCACATTTTCTTTTTCCATTCATCTGTTGATGGACACTTAGTTTGCTTCCAAATGTTGGCTATTGTGAATAGTGTTGCTATAAACATGGGAGTGCAGGTATGTCTTCGATATACTGATATTCTTTCTTTGGGGTATATACCTGGCAGTGGGATTGTTGGGTCATATGGTAGCACAATTTTTAGTTTTTTGAGGAACCACCAAACTGTTTTCTATAGTGGCTGTATCAATTTACATTTCCATCAACAGTGGAGGAGGGTTCCTTTTTCTCCACATCCTTGCCAGCATTTGTTATTGCCTGTCTTTTGAATAAAAGCCATTTTAACTGGGGTGAGATGGTATCTCATCATAGGTTTGATTTGCCTGTTTTTGAAGATCAATGATGACTTAACACATTTTCATATACCTGTTTGCCATTTGTATGTCTTCTTTTGAGAAATGTCTTTTCAGATCTTTTGCCCATTTTTTATTCAGGTTTTTAAAACAGACTTGTTTGAGCTCCTTATATAGTCTGGTTATAATCCCATATCAGATGGATAGTTTGCAAATATTTTCTCCCATTCTGTGGGTCGCCTCTTCACTTTGTTGATTGTTTTCACTGCTGTGCAGAAGCTTTGTAACTTGTGATCTCATTTGTTCATTTTTGCTTTCCTTGCCTATGCTTGGAGGGTATTATTCAAGAAATTTTTGCCCACTCCAATATCCTGGAGAGTTTCCCCAATTTTCTCACATAGTAGTTTCACAGTTTGAGGTCATAGATTTAAGTCTTTAATACATTTTGATTTTATTTTTGTATATGGTAACAGATAAGGGTCTACTTTCATTCTTCTGCATATATATATTCAGTTTTCCCAGCACCATTGATTGAAGAGACTGTCCTTTTCCCTATGTATATTTTTGGCACTTTTGTCAAAAATGAGTTCACTGTAGATGTACAGCTTTATTTCTGGGTTCTCTATTCTTTTCCATTGGTCTATGTGTCTGTTTTTATGCCAGTACCATGATGTTTTGGTTATACAGCTCTGCAGAATAATTTGACGTCAGGTAATATGATTCCTCCAGTTTTGTTCTTTTTGCTTAGAATAGCTTTGGCTATTCTGGATCTTTTGTGCTTCCATATACATTTTAGGATAGTATGTTCTGTCTATGAAGAATGTTGTCATTGGTATTTTGATAGGGATTGCATTGAATCTGTAGATTGCTTTGGGTAGTATGGACATTTTAACAATATTGATTCTTCCAATCCATGAACATAGAATATTCTTCCATTTCCTTGTGTGTGTTCTCTTCAATTTCTTTCATCAATATTTCATAGTTTTCGCTGTAGAGATTTTTTACTTCTTTGGTTAATTCCGAGGCATTTACTTTTAGTTATAGCTATTATAAATGGGATTACCTTCTTGATTTCTTTTTCAGATTGTTTGCTGTTGGTATATAGAAATGTTACTGATTTTTGTATGTTGATTTTGTATCCTGTAACTTTACTAATTTTGTTTATCAGTTCTAGCTCTTTGGTGAAATCTTCAGTTTTTTCCAAATATAAGACCATATCATCTGCAAATAATGATAATTTGACTTTTTCCTTTCCAGTTTGGATGCCCTTTATTTCTTTCTCTTGTCTAAATACTCTGGCTAGAACTTCTGCTATCACTTCCTTAGATATATAAGTTTATATCTTAGATATCTAAGATATCATGGTTTAATGCATGAGTAGAAGATTTATAATGCTCCTCTCCAGTAACAAGCATCTTTCTTTAGTGTATAACTTTCATGTAGTATAGATAAGTAACTGCTGGTGCAGGTAGCTCTCTGGGAGGCAGGCTCTGGCATGTCAGGTTTTTTTTTTGTTTTTTTGTTTTTTTTTTTTTAATGTAACAACTTTATTGAGGTATAACTCATATACCAGACAATTCATCTGAATTGTAGAATTCAATTATTTTCAACATATTAACAGAGTTGTTGTATTATTCCATTTTCATACTGCTATGAAGAAATACCTGAGACTGAGTAATTTATAAAGAAAAAGAGGTTTAATGGACTCACAGTTCTACATGGCTGGAGAGACCTCACAACCATGGTGGAAGGCGAAGGAGGAGCAAAGACACGTCTCACATGATGGCAGGCAAGAGTGTGCGTGCAGGGGAACTGCCCTTTATGAAACCATCAGATCTCATGAGACTTATTCACTGTCACAAGAACAGCATGGGAAAAACCTGCCCCCATGATTCAATTACCTCCCACCAGGTCCCTCCCATAACATGTGAGGATTATGGGAGCTATAATTCAAGATAAGATTTGGGCTAAACCAAATCAATTTTTTTTTTTTTTTTTTTTTGAGACGGAGTCTCGCTCTGTCTCCCTGGCTGGAGTGCAGTGGCGCGATCTCGGCTCACTACAAGCTCCGCGTCCCGGGTTCCCGCCATTCTCCTGCCTCAGCCTCCCAAGTAGCTGGGACTACAGGCGCCCGCAACCGCGCCCAGCTAATTTTTTGTATTTTAGTAGAGACAGGGTTTCACCGTGGTCTCGATCTCCTGACCTTGTGATCCGCCCGCCTTGGCCTCCCAAAGTGCTGGGATTACAGGCGTGAGCCACCGCGCCCGGCCCCAAATCAATTATAGAACCATCACCACTATCAATTTTAGAACATTTTCATAACATCTAAAGGAAACTCTTATCCATTAGCAGTCACTCCCCATTTCCTCCTAATATCCCTAGATCCTGGCAACCACTAATCTATTTTCTTTATCTCTAGATATTTCTATTCTAGACATTTCATTTAAATGAAATCATATAATATGTGATGTGGTCTTTTGTGACTCACTTCTTTCATTTGACATAATGTTTTTGAGGTTTATCTATGTTATACCACATAACAGAATTTCATTAATTTTTTAGGCTTAATAATATTCCATTGTATGGATTTCCCAAATTTTGATTATCCATTCATCAATTAATAGGCATTTGAATTACTCCCACTATTTTGCTATTATAAACAACGCTACTTTGAATATTCATGTGCAAGTTCTTATGTGGATATATGTTTTCAGTTCTCTCAGGTATATACTTAGGAGTCAAATTTTGGAAATTGTTTGGTCATCTGGTAACTAAATGGCTTAATATTTTGAGGAAGTGGCAGGTTGTTTTCCAAAAGGTCTGAAACATTTTACATGATTACTCTCAGTGTATGAGGGTTCCAATTTTTCCTGGCCTGCCTGTATAGGAACACACAATAATTATATGCCTAACATCCCCTATTGACTTCAAGGAGGAATTAACAGTATGAGATAATGCTCCAACTATTAAAATTTCCACCAATCTTTTACACAGTGTACCAGACTCATTAAACTTTCTATTTCAATGATCCTTTTTTGGTAATGAATTTTCTTAATAAACTCTGCGTCATATTTCAAATCGTTCCAGAACATTATTGGCAATAGTGTTTAATGGACTGTCATACTTCATTTACATTGATCCTAAAAACAGAAGAGAAAAAAGAGAGAAGGGTGCCTGAAGCATTTATCTGTAATGGCAAGTCTTCAGGTCAGCCCCATCCATTAGGGAAGACAGAGTAGCACTCAGCAAAAATAGAACCAGCCAAAAGTATAGATTGAGAGTAATGCTGTTGTTGTTGTTGCTGTTTTTCTGATGCTCAAGTAAATACTCTGATCTCAGTCTGTCATTCATATAACCACCCTGTATTTAATTACACATTACTCTTCAAATTAGGTAATGTTAACTTCAGTGCTTGTAGATCTAAGATGATGTATTATATAAATATATCAACTGTTGCAGAGGTACTTATTAAAATATTTATTTTATTTTAAAAGTTTTGCTTTAAACTCTTAGCTAAGTTAAAAAAACAGAGATATCGGCTAGGCGCAGTGGCTCAAGCCTGTAATCCCAGCACTTTGGGAGGTCGAGACGGGCAGATCACGAGGTCAGGAGATGGAGACTATCCTCGCTAACACAGTGAAACCCTGTCTCTACTAAAAAATACAAAAAACAAGCCGGGCGAGGTGGCGGGCGCCTGTAGTCCCAGCTACTCAGGAGGCTGAGGCAGGAGAATGGCATAAACCCCGGAGGCGGAGTTTGCAGTGAGCTGAGATTGCGCCACTGCACTCCAGCCTGGGCGACAGAGCGAGACTCTGTCTCAAAAAAAACAAAACAAAACAAAACAAAAAAAACAGAGATAGTTCTTATGTTGGCCCAATAGCCTATTTTATTATTACTATAGTCATTAAAAGTCTAAAGGAAGGTATAGACTAATTCTACTTAAAGCTGAATGATAAACAAATGTGTAATTATTTTGCCATTGTGAGTCTCCTGGAGGGAAGCAAAGTTCTTTCTCTAAGCCCACAATGGTGGCTCTGATAATACTGTGTAATACATGGCTCCCGAGGGCCTGGTGAGAGTCACTTTGTTCTAACAAACCCAAATCAAATAGAATGCAACAGGGAACTTCACAAACAGATTACTCCATCAACAAAGATTGGAATGCACAATGATCCCCCTTAGCCAATCAAATCTCTATGCTAATAAAGACAAGGCTTGAGAACTACTTAGCTGTTACTACTCATTAGCATAAAAAACTTAGCAGCTGTTTACCATTTCATTAGCATTTTAATGACAATTTGCCATGTTAAACACAGATTGTTTTAAAGTACTAGTAGATCTTCTGAATAAATATCAACTATACTTTCATTAATCCTTCACCTCAACCTTGCTGTTTTCACTTTTAAAACTTACTTTTTAATACTACTTCACCAGGACTTATTGCTTGTTTTTGCAAATGGTAAATAAATAGGGACAAAGTGCATTTTTTTGGACAAGTTCTTTCATGCCCTGATCTCTCTATCTTCGTATTTCAGATTTTGCTGCTGCTGCTGCTGCTAAGAATTCTTTGTCCTCACCTCTGGGTGCCTGAAAGTCAGCAGGAGTTACAAGCAGAAATTTGACCAAAATGCATTGCACTCTGAAAGAAAATGCTTAATTTCTCTAAAAGTCAAGGACTTGTTAAGAAAAAAGGTTGAAAATATAATGATCAGGCATTTCAATACAAAAGGTGATATAATATACCCATTAAGTTGCTACTCTCATGGGACAGAACCAACCTTTGACTTTTGTATAAACTATTTGGCAGTATTACACAAGACACCTCCTATTTGTAGTTCTGTTTCAGAACATAGTATGTAATCAGGAATATATCATAATGAATAAAGTCATGATGAATAAAATCATAACAGGGTTCCACCCTATTTGATAATAAAACTTTTCATATCACTGAATGCATATATTTATCAAACTTCCTGTACTAAAATGAAATACACATATATAAGCATGCATACTCCAAAAATTTAACAGGAATAATTTAACACTCTTGAGAAAGGAATAATACAAGGTGGTCACAGGAGGACAGAAAATTCCAGACAGTAGTTTCACATGTTTAGGAAAAGAAAACTGTTGAAATAGCTGCATAAGGTAGGGGCTGATAAGACCCTGAAAAACGAAGGTGTGGGCCAAGCTGGCTAAGACTAACTGGACCCAACATGGCGCTGGATTTGACTTGGGTTTCACCTAGGATCTCATTCTACTCTCACTAACATACTATATCACACACCCACCAGTGTCCTGACAGTTCTCAGACCACCCATATTGGGTGTTAAAATGGGTAGTACACAGCTCCAAGAAATCTTCACATCTTTACAGGAATCTTCATGAATATCCCTCCATTTGATTAAAGAAACCCATAAATACAGAAACTCCAAACCCTGTGGTGTGACTCACTTCTTTTGAGTATGCCCACAATCCCCTTCCTTAAGTGTGTACTTTTCACTTTGCAATAAATCTGTACTTTCACTCTATCCCAATTTGTCCTTGAATTCCTTCTCACAACAGCATCAAGAGTCTGGACACCAGACAGAGTTGAGGTCTCACAGGCATTTGAGGATCTCCTCTAGTCTACCAGTTTCACACTTATCATGGAATTCCATGTATTCATATGAACATGAATTTCCATTAATATGCAATTACTTTCTTCCATACATTTCACTTTGATGGTAAAATACAAGTTAATTCATCTATAGCTATGAAATCAATAATATGCAAAAGATAATTTCCTAATATGATCATAAGAAAACTATTATTTCAGCTAACTGCCTCTGTAACATAATAGGTACCTTATTATGTTAATGGATTATGTCATAATACATCACAATACAACCTTACTTAAGGACAGATGACACCTGAAATTATTGCCTTAGTCTTTGGCCTTTAGCTATATAATCTTAAAAGCGCATTTAGATTACAACTTTGAGACTTCCTAGTGGCTCTTCTTTATACGCCAAAACAGAAGCAAACAAAACACCTCATTCTTCAAAAGAGTATGCCAGAGTCAACAAATACGCATGAAGAAGCATTTGCAGAATGAGATCAAATCTGTATCTATTCTATATCCTGCAGGAGTAGTTTCTTCTTATGCCATTATTATGCATGTTCCCATCAGTGAGTACTGAAATTAAAACTTAACATATTATAAAACCTATTGTGGGAGGCGATGTCAATTATAGAACTCCAAAAGATTTCTTTAAAGAAATTTAAATGAGTGGCATTGCAGATTTTCTGCCAAACTTAGTTTTATCTTTTCATTGCTTTCCCAGCTTTGTTGCACCTAATACTGCATATTTTTTCCCTCATCGGGGTAATTGCCAACACAGCATCTCCTCCACTTCTCTCAGCATTTCTTTTCTTTCGTTAATCTGCTAGGTGAAGAAAATAATTTACCAAGAGACTATCAAAGCATGGCCACTAAGAGGTGGCTGTATGAATAGGGGAGGTGACTGATAAAGGATTTTGCTTTTGAAAAGGTCTCATAATAGCAATAACAGAGATAACATTTTTATAGAACACACTATGTAGCAGGCACTATCCTAAGTTCATTAAATATGTAGGTATATATGCTCATTTGCATATACTCATGTACATACTTCTACATATTTAATCATCGCAATCTGATTAACAAGGTATTAGCCCCATTTTACAGATGACAAACTGAGGCACAGAGAGACTAAGCCCAACTTCATATAGTTTGTATGTAGATGAGCCAGAATTAGAACCCAGGCTATTTGACTTCTGAATTCTGCTTTTCACTACCATGCTATGGTCACCAAATTGTACAGGTGGAAACAGTCCAGTCATATATTCTCCAGCTGAGGGAGAAACATTTTACCATAAACCTAAGAGACTGAAAATACTGGACCTCCAAACAGATATAGTATTCAATTGGGAATTAGTTGAAACTTATTTGACCTTAGTGTAGTATCTGATACTTAAATAACCAAGATATATAATGAATATATTTATCTAAAAAGAATATTCTGCAGATAATAGTGTTATTTGATTCAATAAATACTTGTGAGGGACTAACAAGGCACAATGCTAACAACTACAGGGATTATGAACTGTGTCAGAACTTATTTTACTTTTTAAGATAAGAAAATAATAATAACAACTGCTACCATTTAATGAGATTTTACTGAATGCCAGGCAATGTGCTAAGTGATTTATATCCCTTATTCTTATTAAATTATAATGCAACTCTGTGATATTTATACTATTATTCCCATTTTACAGATGAGAAAGGTGAGGTTTAGAGTGATTAAAATCACTCAGTATGTGGTACAGCCTGGGTCCAAACTCCTGTTCATCTGACTTTAAAGCCCATGTCATCATTCCCTAAAGTAGGTTATATGTAAAGTTGTTGCATGAAAAAGATTCTGTCATCAAATACATTTAGAAAATGTTGCTTCAACAAAGCTTAAAGCAGTTCTTTTCTGCAACACATCTCAGAGATTTTAATATACTAACAGGCACTGTGGACATCTAGGCAGAAAAAATTTCTTCCCACAATTTTTTGAGCATGGAAACAAGCCTTAAAATTTTTTAAAATTAAGATGACATGGGCAACACTGTTCTACATTTGTTAAAAGCATCAGCTCAGGAGACAGATATATTAGAAGCCGAAGACTCCTTGGTGCACTGCTTTCTTGTGCAACCTTGGACAATTAACTTTACTTATTTATACCTCCACTGTCTTTTCTATAATTAAGAAAAATAAGAGTAGCTATATCATAGGACGTGTGGGAAAACTAACAGATTTTTCTACGCAAATTGCCTAAACCTGTGCCTGATACATAGCCAGTGTTGTATAAGCTTCAGTTACTGTGGTTACAAACTACTCCCAATCCTTGATATTATGCCATATCCCAGGAGAGCATGAATAATTAAATCTATTAATACTTACCATAAATGGCAGCGGTCATGTGTTATCAAAAAAAATGTTAAGTAGGTTCAAGAGAGAAAGAAATTGTATCTGGTTCATAAATGGGGTTCATAAATGTTTCCACAGATGAGATATCTCTTAAGATAAACTTTGAGGAATGGCTTGTGTTTTGAGAGGTATATATGGAAGAATGGGGGAGGGAACTGTATAAACAAAAAGTACAGAGAAAACAGAATATGTTGAAGTTAAAAATTTTTTAGGCTCTCAAGGTATTCTTAGGGTTTCTGGATTAAAAGGTAAAACAGAAAATAGAAAAACCAAAAACCAAAACCATAAATAGAGTATCTTTGTGACCTTGGAGTAAGCGAAGGTCTCTTAAACAGGAAATAAAAGATGCTAATCATAAAAGAAAAAAATTGATGAATATATTCTCTTAGTAAGAATGTATGAAAAAGACACAACCAAGAAAATGAAAAGGCAATCCACAGAGTGGGTGATGGTATTCACAATAAATATTTTTTGCAAAGGACCTGAATCTAGAATATAGAACTCCTACAGATCAATAAGAAAATGACAACACTAGATAAATGGGCAAAAGACTTGGACACTTCACAAAAGCTTATATTAAAATGGCCAATAAACATACAAAAATGGTGATTAACTTCATTAGTAGTTAGGAATATGTGAATTACAACTACAATGAGATATCACTACATATCCACAAGAATGGTTCAATTTGATGAAGAAAGATGAAGATTATTAAGTGTCGACAAGGACACAGAGCAACTAGAATTCTGTATTAAAGTGTAAATTGCCACAGCTACTTTGAAAAACTACTTGGCATTATCTATTTCAGCTGAATATATACATACCGTATGACCCAGAAATTTCACTTCTAGGTATATACCTAACAAAAATGATATGTTCGAGAATGCTTATAGCAATATTCTTCATAATAGCCCCAAACTGGAAATTAGGCAGTTAATCTATCAACAATAGAAAATAATTTTTGTATGTTCACACAATGAAACATTCATACAATGAGACACAGTGATGAGAACAAATGGCACATACTTACATGCAACAACCAATAGATCTTGCAAGCATAACGTTGAAAAAGAGAACTAAAATAAAGGAGTACATGCTGTATGATACCATTTATATAAAGTATAAAACCAGGCAAATTAATTTATTCTGTTAGGATAGTGGCTCTCCTCACAGCAAGGACGGGATGAGGTCGGGGGTGAGATGACTAAAACAGGGCATTCAGAGTGTCTCTAGGACGCCAGAAATGTTCTTTCCTTGATCTAGGGGCCAGCTACACATGTATGCTGTATTTGTGTACATTCATTCAACTGCACACTTATGTGCACTTTTCTGTATGTTATAAATTAACAGAATTTTTAAAAAATGTAGTCAATGTTATTAATTCTAATAAAATGCTTTGACAAATATAGGCAAAATTTCCCAATAAGAATGTCTTCAAATACTGTCAAGTTTGTATAGTTTTAGGATGACAATGATGCTTTTTGAGTTCTTTTTCTTCTACTGCCAGCTTGATTTTGCTCAAAATGATTTGTGAGCAAATAAAATTTCTCTTTAAAGCTGATGCTTCCTTGCTGAATTTACGAAGTGAATAGGGGAGACTAACACAGACTCTAGTGATGCCAAAGAGAAAAATGTATATCTAGAACTCTGAGTCTATAAAATCTAACAATTGGCAGTTACGTGCCTGGATTTCCCTTGGGGAAGCTCAGGGTTCCCCCTAAAGAGCTCCGACAGCAGCCACCATGGCAGCAGCCTGGCAGAATGTTACATTTATAAGTAAATCTTTCTGAGCACTGCATTGAAGTTGATAAGCAATAATGAAGTGCTGCATCAAAAAACATCAGAGAAGCCACATCATGAGGGATTTAAAGCCACAGTGTCCTTTGGGTCTTGTAGTAATATGCCAGCTTTTACACAAAACCATGAATCTTTCACTGAGATGCAACAGATGGCTTTTCAGATGCTGTGGCAATAGAATATGCACAGCCAAGTGGTGATTCATTTATACCTGAATATCTTGCCCACAGACTGAATTTCTTACATTTAAGTGTTGTAAAAAAAATGGATAAGATTTATTTGCTATACTGTACAAACTATAGTTTGGTCAAACATGTGACATACTTCATTGGCTGCAATCCTTTTTCAAAGCAGCGTTGAAAAGTATGAGAATTTAAGAATTTAAATAAATGTATAGGGTTAAAACTGAATTTAAAATATTTTTGTTTTATCGTAGTTTCTCAGCTTATAACCCAATAGTATCAAGCATGATCATGCAAAAAAAGGAAATTGAAAGAAGAAAAAACAGTATTCCAACAAATGCTTTCTCAAGTTTTCTGCAATAATTTTTAAACACCTGACTTATCAAAAGGGAATGTCATGTGCTTAGTTTCTAAATTACTAAGTCTTTGGAGAAGCCAAAATTATCTCCAGACAGGGCTTTACTAAAATTGTCTGAGGTCGAGAATGGATTGGGAGGTCACAGTGGCTGATGAAATTTACTGGCAAAAAGACCTAGGGTGATGGTCCTGAGCTACATTTGCCTGGTGACTCTCCTAAATGGCATTAAGACCCTTTCTTGAAGTCTGAAGCCTCTTTCTATTACAAACAGAGGAACTATTTGTTGTCCCTGATGCTGATGCTTCCTTGCTGAATTTAGGAAGTGAACAGGGGAGACTAACACAGACTCTAGTGATGCCAAAGAGAAAAATGTATATCTAGAACTCTGAGTCTATAAAATCTAACAATTGGCAGTTATGATGGCAGTCTACAGTATGCTACAGACCTAATGGCAGTGCAGAACTATCATTTATTTTGGAAACCTCCCTAAAAAATACAACCTTTCCCAGGAAAAGTGCAACAATGTTACTCAAGTCACTGAATAGTTCTAGAAGAATTATATTTAATAAAATTTTAGAGGTAAGCATAATTTAGGAATCTACCCTTCATTTTGCATAACAAAAATGGGATTTGGAGAGCTTAATCTACCAGGGTACCTGACTGATGGTAGAACCAAACCTAGAGCTCAGTGCCCATGAACACTGTTTTGAATATTTAAGTCTGTGCATGTATTGTCATCATTACCTTCTTAAAAAATTCAAGATTAGTATTTGGTGTGTTTTCTTTTTTAATTTTGACTGAAATTTTAAAGAGAGTATTCATTTAATTAAATGAGATTTTAATTTTACTGTTTTAACAACATGATTAATGGGAGAAATTCAATGAAAGAAAAGCCAGTGTGGCCAAAAGCCAACATTTCTTTCCAGTTTAAAAAACAGCACAAAATTGATTATAACAGCTCATGTTATTTTATTATATATATAAAACACATATATATGTATTATATATATGTATGTTTTAGATTCATAGGGTACATGTATAGGTTTATATAACGGGTATATTGTATGATGCTGAAGTTTGGGCTGCTAATTATCCTGCTTCCCAAGTAATGAACATAGTACCTGATAGGCTTTCAACCCTTGTCCCCCTCGCTCCCTCCCTGCTTTTGGAATCCCCAGTATAATGCCTCATTTTAAATACTTCTTTTAATATTCCCAATGGAGAAAAAAAGAGATCAACAAAGTTCATTACAACTATGCTTTAACCATACTGTTCAGATCAATATAACTAATTTAAATAGCCTCATGGTAGGAGGCATACTCACTGGCATACTCTGTGTTGGTGGTTTTTATACTGAAGTACTATCAGAATCACAACAAAAATGCTATCTGAGAAGACACATTTTTTTCAAGTAATGGCAACAGACCTTCTATTTGAGATCAAAGCAGCAGGCCTATTTAGACTCTGGCTCTGTCTTTAGGCCTCTCCTCTGCAGTTCACGCTAAGAGCCAGGCTAAAGGGATCTGGATACAGCAACTGTGAGGTCAGTGCACCCAGCTGCTGCTATAAATTCTAGCTCTAGGGCACATAATGTTTTTTTCTCCTAGTTTCAGGGAATTTCAGTTCCTGCTTTCAATGTCTAGGCTGTGGCATTTAAGGAACAAAAGGAGAGAAAAGAAAAGAATAGTGGTTTATATAAATTATCCTTTTTAAAAGGTATTTCCCCTACCCCAAGCTTGTTCAATTTGAGAAAACAGAGTTAATATTTGCTCTGCTAGTGCCCTCTACTCCCGCCTTGGCAGAGAAAAAAAGGTTTCTTTAGCTTAAATATTAACCAAACACTTCATAGCTATTCAAAAGCAGTTGCCCATGTTAAAAATAACAACTAAAAGTAATAAAATCCCAGAAAGCACAACTTTGGAATAAATAGAAACAGTAAAAACTGCTCTAAACCCTTTTTGCACATGTATCCCAAAGTCACCAGAATTATAATGCACTATAGAGTGTTCATAACAAATTCTAGTAAAGTATGATAGCCACGGTGGCCATCATAGAAAAGGCCACTCTTGGTCCTCCATCAGCAAATAAGCCATTCTCACTCAAGGAGCGGCAGAGATGGTTTCCATCTGGCAGCCAAGGTTGCTGTGCAAGGAGCATGAAAGCGCCTGTTCCATCCCCATGGAAACCTGGCATGGGGTGCTTGATCTGGCCGTGCCGGGGTCAGAGTGAGCAGAGACTGTGAGTATGGGGTAAAATTGGAGCTACAATGGGAAAAAATGGTGAGGGATGATCTGGAGAAGGAAGAAAGAGCAGTGAGTTTGGCTTAGTTTTGCAAAGTGGACTAGAATTAGTAGCAATTTCTTGTTTGAAATTTCCTAATATCTTACTCCTAAAATGATTTTCTTCCCTTTCACCTCTTCATTGTATGACAGAAATCTCTATAAAATGAAGTGGAGCAAAAACTGCACGAGCAGGAACAACCTAGTAAAGCAGAGCATCTAAGTTCTTCAGACACTCCTGTGGATAACTGGAAGACAATGTGAGCTCACCCTTTTCCTGAGAAACATGGAATGTTCTGTGACTCAGGGAATGCTTGTACTCCAAAAGGTTTCTAGTGGGTATTTAACAGATTGGGCCAATAGTTGGCCTGGCTTCTTGAAACTCTGCCATTGTCCTGACATCCTAGAAACTGATACTACTTGCTTCAGTCAGGTAGGCAGCTTCTGGGGCACTAGCGATATGCAAAATATCTCCAATGAACACCCAAGCATTTTCTACACATGAAGGGACTCATCATAAATGGCTGCGTTGGTCCTGTGCATCATGTTACTCTTGTACTATTATACTGACTTTGTACCAGACTTTCTTATATGAAATTTCTTTTTCTTTTCTTTTTTTTTTTTTTAAACATAGTCATCAAAATTTTTGCTTTACAATTTGACTGTCAGGTTCTTTTTTTAATATCATATAAAATTTATGGTGTACAATGTGATATTTTGATGTACATATATATAGTGAAGTGATCACTAGAATAAAGCAATTGGACACATTCATTATCTCACTTGGTTACTTCTGTTGTGTGGTAAGAGTACCTAAAATCCACTCTTAGAAATTTTCAAACATACAAAATAATATTAACTACTGTCCTCATGCTGTACCTTAGATCTCTAGATATAGTCATCCTATATAATTACAACTTGCTACCTTTTGCCTATATTGGCCAACATCTCCCCATATTCCCCTCTCTCCCACACTCTGATAGCTAACTTTCTATTCTCTGTTTCTATATATTTGACATTAAAAAAAATCTACATATAAGAGAGATCATGCAGTATTTTTTTTTTTTTCTGGCTTATTTCATTTAACATAATGTCTTCCAGTCTCATCCATGTTGCTGCAAATGGTAGGATCTTCTTTTTAAAATCTGAATAATATTCTTTATATGGAATTTTATTTTGCCTCCTCAAATGATTCTCTCCTATCCCAATAATGAACACCAAAAGTCAAGGCCATAATGACTTCTTCCTAAGAAGTCCCACTGAAAGTAGAGCATTTCATCACAGCACTCATTATTTTCCTTTTCAATGATTTGCTTTATAAGGCAACAAAGGAATGGAAATATTTTCTTTTAAGACATTTGTTTTAACTAGTGGTCTCTTCTGAACTTCAAACAGACTGTTAAGCTCCCTTTGCTTTAAAAGACACCAAAGGAAAGTACACAATTCACAAAAATGGAACTAGTGCTCAATGTATTTAACTTGAGAAAGCATGCTTCCAGCTCAAAGAAATGCAAAAGAACCCAAAGTTCCCAAACTGCACAATCTCTACAACTTTCCAAACTTTGATTGACTTGTATCTCTGTCTCCTTTTCTCTAACATCCTCATTATCGAACTCTCTCTAATCACTGTTTTCCATAGTTTCCCTCTTTCCCACCTGTCTTTTCTGCCTCTCTTCTCTCCTGTTTCTCTCCTGTATGTGACATCTCTGTCTGTGTTTCTGTACATCTGTGTACCTATCTGTGTGTCTGTTTCATCTCTTTTTCTTCGGCTCCCACCATAATACTTCCAGGGAACTAGAAAGCACTCATAAAATTTGTCATTTGCCTTATTTTGCAACTACATTGTATTGGCTTTGTTTTCAATATTTGCTTCTATAAATCAAAAGATTAATAGCAAGATTATTGCAGTATCAGGTCAAGTTTGTCCCTGTGACAAGATGTAACAATTATATTAGATCATATCTCTAGTTCTGTCTCCAGTAGTCATGTCATTTGCAACAACTGAGGATTGTTTTTATTATGTGCTCCCATGATGGTATCTGCCTTCCATGTGAAGGAGAGGGACAAGTTAGAAACTTGAGTGCACCAAAGAATTTTATGGTATATTCTTACAGAAATTCATCATTGTGTCCTGGGTTATATAAATACTATATCATTTCATTGGAGAGCATAAGGTGCTTTTACATATATTAAGTAGCTTTTTACATATATTTTACACACACCACAATAAGTAGTTTCCTAAACTTCACATGGCTTATGATCATACCATGTTTTTCTGATGAAGAAAATGATGCTTGGGATAAATAATTGTAGGAAAAGCAAACATAGAAAACAAAGGCCACAATGAATCTAGCACTACAAAATATCTTCTCTAAATCAGGTATGTAATAACTCCACTGAGCAACGTTGTCTGCCAAGAGGTCACACGTCAGCGTCTCAAAGACCTTGGAAAAATTAATGCATTTTTGGCTTTAACCTATTCATTTTTGCAAGTCCACTGAACCCTCAGTGTTTATACCTCTAACCCATGAATAAGACAGAATAAAAGTAGTCAATACTGTTTCAATATTTTTCAAACCATCTGAAATCCCACTGGAGACTATGAGATAAAAACATCTTCCTGGTGCCAAGAGTTCGTAAATCCTTTTCTAATAATATATTTATTCATGTTTTACAAATGGCAAAATTGAAAAAAAAAAAAAGGTGGGGCGTAAGGTGAAGGAAATAAAAGGCGGGGGAAAATAAAGTGATAACATTAAAATAGAAATGAGAATTTCACAAGTAACTATTGTATACATACAAATTATACCTACTCTTAGACAATACTCCCTCTTGAGAAGCTAAACTTACCTGGTTTCCAGAGAGATTTCTATGCCCAAGGGTCTAAACAAACATGAAACCATTGAGCTTTGACGTGAACTAGATGGAACGTTAAAACTTGAAATGGTGCCTATCATAAAAATCATGTGACAAGAGTGTAAATCACCCATGTCACTCAATTTGATTACAGGCTACCAGCCACTATTCTATCAGTCTGAATGTGGATTCTTGGACATGTATAATCATCAGCTTAAATATACTTTCTGAAAAGAAGTTAAAAAGGAGAGAGAGTTCTAACATACTTGGATTGAACATGAATCTCATTTTTACCTAGTAGTTATTCTGACACAAACTTTGAAAGCTTAAAGAAATGTGGGAAATCAGTTACCTCATCATTATAGTTAGCACAGTGGCTCAATAGTACAACTGAAATACAAACGGGCTAGGAAAGTCAAGACAGTATTAGACAAAGGAATTGCAAAATTAGCAAATTCTATTTGTCTTAATTCTGATATTTTATCTTTTCTGAAATTCATTTGACCTGTTTTATATTTTGTCACATATTTCATAAGAAAGTTCCTTAAGGTGTAAATGTGGGTCAGTTAGCAGTGCTTACCTTTGTTTTTAAGGTTACAGTCCACGTTCACGTCTGCATTTGAGCACTGTATGAGATGTTACATTTAAAAGTAAATAATTCCATCATTTCAACCTGGTGCTCCTGTGAAATGTGGTGCTAGGAAACAGCCGGCAGGCAGTGCTTCTGAACAAATCATACGTCCTGTAATTGCCGCTTAGCTCTAATTACTATTGAGGATCGTGTTTGCAACTTGATTCCAGGGAGAGGGCAGAATACCTTCTGATGACACAGAACCAAATATATCCTAAAAGACTGACAAGTGGCTTTCTTTCACGTAATTTTTCTGAGTATCTCCCAGCTACTCAAAAACTACCACTCTGTCATGGTAAAATGGAAATAAAGAAAACTGACACCCATATCTCCCTTCTAACAAAGCAATTCGGTTCTCTCAAAATATCTACTTATCCCAACAATTTGGAATTTTCAGTATCACTTATATTTCAAGGGATTATTCCCCCTTAGGTGGGCAACTATATCTTTTAAAATTGCTTTTTATTTCAAAGAGAAATGCGTTCTCACAACAAACTTTATATTCTGTTAGACTAGAATAATTTATTTGCATTCTATTAGGCCTGAAGAATTTGTTTCCTTTCCCATGGATTTTTAGGTTTTAAATAAAGATTCATATAGTTCAAAAAGACTAGAGCAGATGTCAATTTGATGTTGATAAAATTAATAGGTGTGTTTACGCATCTCAACTCAGAAACCTAATTTCAGTTATATGGGGTAATATGGTAAAATTGAAGTTATACATGCTTGGAACTAAAATGATTTATTATTTATTCTCATATCTAATTAATTTAACTTTGCATCTAGTGGCATGTGACCATGTTGTCAGAATAAAGTATCTGATATATCCATGTTACACAGTGTGGCTATGACTGAATGGTTGTTTTGCTTATGCTAAGCTGATTGTCATTGATACTGACGAGTTAGCTTAGTGGGCATTTGAATGAATAAAAGAAACTTGAAATGACTGAAGCTTGCAAATGTCAGGAAGGATTTTGCACCTTTGGTTGTGCAACTTAGCACATTTGCTAACCACAGCTAACACTTTAGTGACGTACAGAAAAAATTATATTTATCCAAGTCCTGAGATTTAGTATATCTGCTTATGTCAGATTTGGACAGTAACTATCAGGGACAGGTAAACCTAAATGAATAATTAGATGCAGCAGACAAAATGGTAATTATAAAACCAGCTCTTAAAAACAGTACTTTTTTTTCCAGTCTCAATGATCTAAGTTATGAATAATAACAAAATAATATTCTAAATGAAACATAGTATGCTAGCTCTATACTTATTTCACCCCAAATAACAACTGGGCACTCCTTAAGATTACAGTATAATTGTAGTCATGGCTGTGGTTTTCATTTAAAAAAAAGTCTTCATCTATGATAGCTCTCCCCTAAGAAACCTCTGCTCTGTAGAGATGATGTTGATGGCCTCTTCAAAATATTATTATTTCATGAAGAAGTATTTCATTCTTTCTTACCTGCTGTTAAATCATGACTGATTCTTGGAGTATTTTTTCTAGAACATTTCCAGGTCTGGAATACTAGTGCATCCTTGAACTCCCAAGCTCTTTATTTGTACACCTCACGTATTTTCAGTTTAGTCCAGTAGTACACAAAGTGTGGTCCTCAGACTAGCAGCATCAGCATCACCTGAGAACTTGTCAGAGAAGAAAATTCTGAGGCCTCACTCCAGATCTACAGAATCATAAATGCTGGGGATGAGGGCCAGTAATCTGTGTTTTAGCCAGCCCCCTACATGACCTGAAACACGCTGATGTTGGAGAACCACTGGTCCATAGTGCAGGTATGTACTAAGAGCAGTGGGAGAATGGGATAAGGAACACTTGAGCCTCTATGGGGAAAACTACAGGAGAGACTGAGGCTCCACAGAGACATGACATTTAAGTGGTTATCTAAAAGATGAGAAGAGCTTGGATGGATCCAAAGGAGGCACCAGGCATCTCTTACCTAGCTAAGTCATCACCTTGAGTTAATGCAGCCCCACCCTCTCTATAAGACCTTACCCTATCAATCATCATCTTTCTTTAGTCAGTCCATTCTCAAGGAAACAAAACTTGCTTCATTCTTGTTAGCCTCTTAGTCTACCAACTACTTGCTCTTACCTCTTAACTTCTTTTAGAGTAGCCTACCCTTCCTTTGTTTTTGTTTTTTATTATCCCCTCACTTCATAAACACTGTAATCTGGCTTATGATTTCTCTAGCAAAATAAAACTAGGGTTCTGAAGGCCTCTATCAGTCCTCCTTGACCTCTCTACCACTGGTAGAATATAATCCCATTTCTAAATCACCTCTTTTCCAAGCTCAACTTTTGTATTTCTAACCTCAACTTTTGCATTTTCCCTCCCACCTGCATCCCATTGGCACCTCAAGTTTGATTGTACAAAATTAAACTACTTATCCCAGCCTCCCTGCCCCTATCCCCTCACCTCACTCCCTAAAGGATATTTCTTCTCTGCTGGTCTTTACTTCCTTACATGCAGACCCTAAAACTTGAAGCTGTATTTTACTTCTCCCTCTTCCTTGTCCCTGAATCCAGTTAGTTAGTTTTATGACATCTGTCACCTCTTTTCCTTTTTCATACCCATTGCCATTACCTTCATTTAGGTCCTCATTAGCTGTTCACAAGCATAATTCCTTAATCATTGTATTACCCTTGTAGTCAAATGAATTCTTTTTTTTTTTTTTTTTTTTTGAGACAGAGTCTAGCTCTGTCACCCAGGCTGGAGTGCAGTGGCCGGATCTCGGCTCACTGCAAACTCCACCTCCCGTGTTTAACACCATTCTCCTGCCTCAGCCTCCCGAGTGGCTGGGACTACAGGCGCCCGCCACCTCACCCGGCTAGTTTTTTTTGTATTTTTTAGTAGAGATGGGGGGGGTTCACCGGATTAGCCAGGATGGACTCGATCTCCTGACCTCGTGATCCGCCCGTCTCGGCCTCCCAAAGTGCTGGGATTACAGGCTTGAGCCACTGCGCCCGGCCTTCAAATGAATTCTTAAGAAGAACAGCTCAAATCAATCATTATCCTACTCAAACATCTCCTGTGGCTCCCCTCAGTGAGTTACAGGCTTTGTAATACCATACACCTGTTTAAATCTCTACTCTGCTACTCACCAGCTAGGAAACATTACATAAATTAATTGACTTAGCCCCAATTTTCTCAGCTGACAAGCAGGAATAAAATAGTAATCATATCTCATGAGGAGCTCTGAAGGAAATAATACATGTAAATTCTTACCATGGTGGCTAGAAAACTGAAGGATTTAGTGAATGGTGAGCATTATTACTACCATCACCATAGAATCCAATTCCAATGCCACAGTTCAGCATCCAACACCATCCTCAAACTTAAATGAAAACTGTTTTCTCACACTTTATAAGATTTATTAAACCAAATTCTCTCTCAAGGGCAGGCCCCACATCTTATTTTTCTTTTTATCTCTGGCCCCTTAGGCATTGCCTTACACTTGGTAATTGCTACAGAAATGTTCACTGCATGAAGCACTAGTTGGTTCTTGTACATATACACTTTCTGAGTTCTATCACTTTTTTTCATGCTGTCATGCCTTCCAGGATGCTCTTCCCTTTTTGTCTCCTTTTAAATTCTCTCCATTTTCAAGTGACACTTTAAATGCTATCTCTTCCACGAAGCCTTCCCTCTTTTTTCAGAAGAAAGCATTTTGCTTTCCTCAGAATCTGCACTGCATTTTATTTACATCTCCATTACAGCACTTAAGACTGTTGATTGTGTATTACTTGTGCATGTGTCTTCTCCCCCAAAGAGCTCTAAGCTCTTCTGGCTTAGAGACCAGACTTAATTTACTGCTGCTTGTCTAGGGCCCTGCCCAGAGAACGCACTTAATGAATGTGTTGAGTGAATGTAGGCGTAAGGGAAGGGCATCTGTGTTTTTAATATAAGAACTGTGCTGCTGCATACGACCTGATTAAAGGTTTTATTGCTCATTGATAATTATGATCATCTTCAAAGAGTACATGGATTATGAGAATTACAGAAACAAGTTTAAGATCTCTTATAAATGAAGTATGTTCCTAATTTTGGCTTAAAGGCCGTACTCTAGAATCCAGAAGCATTTTTCATGGAAATAATAATTCCTGGGATAGTCCTCAAAAGCTTAATTAACCTGCAGGACAGCTGTGTAATATATAGCATTGCATTAGCAATAGCACCTCAATGCCAACCCTATTATAAGGGGTCTTGAAAAGGAGTCAATAGCCTATGAGTGTTTATGAAGACACTCAGTCTTCCTTGCAAAACATAAAGCTATGACTTTTGTTTTCTTTTTTATATTTTAAGACATACTCAGAAAGCCATAATCTGAAGCCAACTTAGTTGTGTATTCGAATGGTTACTTTTCATTGCCAGGATGAATGTGACCTGGTTAAAGAATTAATTTATAACTGTCGATTATAAATTGTAAATGTAGAAAATGGAAGTCCTCTATAAAGTCCACATATTTGAATACTCAGAAATAATTTTATTTTTAATTTACAATTCTAAATTATAGTTTTCATGTCTTCACTTTGGATTAATTTTAAATGGACTATGGCTTCTGATTCTTCAGCTTCAGTTCCTGCATCCGAATCCCCTTGACAAATGCATAAAGACTTGTTGACAAATTTTTAATAACATTCACTGGGGAGGGGAACTGTTATTGTAGAGTAACTCTTGAGTGAGTAATTTTTTTTTTTTTTTTAGACGGGGTCTCACTCTGTCACCTGGGCTGGAGTGCAGTGGTGTGATCTTGACTCACTGCAACCTCCGCCTCCTGGGTTCAAGTGATTCTCCCTGCCTCAGTCTCCCGACTAGCTGAGATTACAGGCACTACCCACCACACCTGGCTAATTTTGTATTTTCAGTCAAGACAGGGTTTCGCCATGTTGGCCAGGTTGGTCTCGAACTCCTGACCTCAAGTGGTCCACCCGCCTCGGCCTCACAAATTGCTGGGATTATAGGCGCTGAGTCACCGTGCCAGGCCCATAATCTTTTTTAATGAAAAAATTATGGCCCTTCTAGTCATCTGAATTGTAATTTTGGATTTTCACAAGTTTACTTATTTAAAGCAGAAGGCAAACCTAGAAACAAGCTATCTGTGGGGGGAAAAAACACAAACATATTTTCACTGTTACTTTTGCTTCCACCATCACTAAGCTAGACATTATAGTAAATTGAAAACTGAGGTCACTGGTCCTAAAGGTGCTTTTCTATTTAGAGAACAAAAATAATATATCCAAAAACAATTAGAGACTAATACAAAGACACATAAAATTTAATGTAAATTAGTGGCACAGATATACAAGTGGTACAGGACAGATCATAACATCCACAGGGCAGGAAGCTTTGTTTCATTCACGAATGTATTCTAAGCACCAGGAACAATGCCTTGCACATATTGTCAGCTCAACAGCCACTGCAATCAAAGGAGAGACAAAAGTGGGCTAGAAGAGCTGGGGAAAGTTTCACTGTGAAGGCAGGACT
Organism: Rhinopithecus bieti; assembly: GCF_001698545.2. Classification (NCBI taxonomy): domain Eukaryota; kingdom Metazoa; phylum Chordata; class Mammalia; order Primates; family Cercopithecidae; genus Rhinopithecus; species Rhinopithecus bieti. The sequence goes on along the minus strand of NW_016804432.1, from coordinate 1,258,180 downwards.
TGAGCAAGACCTTAAAATATGTGACTCTTTGATTCCTCCTTAGCTTCCACCTACATCCAGACTACTGGCAAGTCCTGTTGTCTCCACCTCCAACATAGGCTGCAAATCTTCCTGCTTCCGTCCATGTCACTGTCACATACTAGGCTGAGATACCAACATTTGTCTGAACTACAGTTAATGGGTCTTAAGGGATCTTTCTGGGACCACTTATGGTCTCTGACATTTGGTTCTCACACAGCAGCCAAGCAAACTGTTTAAAAATACAAATCTGATCATGTCACTCCAGTGGAACAGCTTCCCACAGCACCTGGAATAAAATCAAACCCCTTGCTATGGCCTATAGTCAACACATGTTTAATTAAGCCCCTGCCTACTTCCAAAACCTCACCGAGTACTGCCTCTCCTCCCCAGCCCCCAAGATCTAAGCGTCCTTCCTCTCTCTTTCACAAACACATCACATTCATTCTATCTCAAGCTTTTGCCTTTGCTGTTCCCTCAGCATGAAACTCCCTGCTCCCATTTCAGTTGTGCCTCAGCTCAGTTATCACCTCAATGAGCCCCTCCCTCTATTACACTGCTCTGTTTTATTTACTTCATGGCACTTATTTGTCTCTAAAATGACCATGTTTTACTCGTTTACTTGTTCATTATCTCCTCTTACTAAAACATAATCTCCACAAGGGTAACAACTATATTCCCGGTTTCTAGAGCAGGGCCAGGCCTATGGTAGGTACTCAATACATATTTTGAATGAATGAATAACCACACTTTTCCAGCATTTTCAAATGTGAAGATACTATTTTAGCATCAAATGGTGTCAAGGACTTCTCACATAGTATTAGTGTTATTTTTTCCCTCAGTATTCACTGACCATATTCAAAGCTGTTATGAAGTTAGCAACATTTAAAGTACAGTGGTATTTCATTATCACAGTAGGGTTGACATACATTTGGCAAAAATATGTTGAGTATGTGTGAGAAATGGTATTTATTCAATCTGTCAAATTGAAATCTATCAAACTTATTACACATTTCTATTTACAGGTACATGAGGATCCTCAGCCCACAGATGTCAGTGAAGCCATTAATTGTTATTCAGATTTGATATAAGAAGACGGAAGGAATGGCAGAGGTCCTAGTTAAAACTTTCTTGAGACCAAGATAAGAAAAACTCTATTTAAAGACTTATCCTAAACTAGGATAAACTAACTTATTTTTTAAACCATCTAACACCTAGAGTTTATTAGTCATCTTTACTCATTTGTATAACAATGTCTAACACTTACATAACATTTATTATGCACCAACACTGTTCTATACACTTATGTATATTAATTCACCCAATTTTCAAATTAACACAGTAAAGGAAGAACTTGCTATTACCTGCATTCTCTAGATGAGGAAACAGGGCACAGAAAGACAAAATATCTTTCCCAAGATCCTGAAGAAGACACGCATCAGAGCTGGGGTTCAGTTCAAACACATGTTTTTACCCATACTTTTACCACTATGTTATGCTGCCTTGCTTATATAAGGAGGTATCATTTTTACACTAGTAAAATATCTCTTGCGCCATCCACAGCATATAAGAAAAATTGCTTATCAGATGTCAGTTACTCCTAAATATGCATATTTTACTCTTCAACATTCTTAAGTAGTATCTTCTTGATTACTGCCAAATAAAGCTCTGAAATACTTCACAGCAAGTAACTTTATGAAGCAGTTCTATATCATGTGGGAAATCATGAGGAAAATCTAAATCAAATACCAAATCTCACGGTGCCTTTAATATCACTGTGAAAACAGCATAATTTTCTAGGACATGTTGTGAAGGCTGAGGTGGTAAGACAGCATATCTTAAAATGACTTGAAACCAAAAATGTATTTGTGAGCATATTCCCAAATCACCACAAATGTTCTGTTTTCATGAGTTATAACATGAGGACACAGAACTCACCTCAATATATAAGGTCTTTAAGTGTGCAAAGCACAGTGCTTTCTGCACAGTATAGGGTCAAGCTGTTTATGAAGAAAGGTCAATATTGGTTTATAGCACCAAGGTTACAGACATAGTCCAAGAAAGAATTCCAGTAAGACTTAGGTTGTTCTGTCATTTATATAAGGTCCTTCATTTATTTCCTCATTTAGTCCCTCCTTTTTGAAGAGATTAGCTGTCTTATGAAATGTGAATGAGTCAAGGAGGAGTTGACTATCCTGACCATATCCCATGTTATGCAACTTGACCCCTATGTAATAAATCTTCCTAGAAGCAGGTCTTTTCCAAATGGGGCCTGTCCTCACTATTCTCATGTGATACTTGGCAAATGAGGTATTCTGAGTCTGACTGGACACTTCTCTGCTCCTCAGCTGACAACTCTTTAACACAGATGTCAGCCGGAAAACTTTACTGGGCACATAGGGGATCAGAACTTTTGAATCATGTCCAGCCAAGAGAGTCCATCATCTCTCAGCTCTCTGCTGCCCTGCCCCATCCCAACACCAACATACAATTCCTACAAGTCCTCTGAGCTCTGATGGCACAGAACATGGGAGGGGGAAAGGATGGGCTCTCAACATGAAGCTGTTTCCTTTGTGAGTTCACTAAGGCAGAAAAATCTGTACATTTATGTGATCTATTCTTTAATAAAAATTTAGGGGCTTGGGAATAAATGTGAAGGAACTGAGGGCCTTTTATCATAGTGTATGTAGCCTTAGAGTCAGATCCCAGTTCAAATTTTGCTTTTACTATTTAATAGTGGAAAGACTTTGCAGAAGTGCTTATTCTCTGAGCCTCAATTTTCTCATCAGAAATAATACCTGTCTTTTTTTAGATTTGGAAGGGGAAGGACACTTATACAATGCTTAACACAGTGTCTGGCACACTGTGCATTCAATAAATGTTAGTTCTCTCTTTGTTTCTCTGATTCTGAAGAGAGCCAGGTGTTTGGAGGCTGGCATTTAGAAATGCCTATAATATCCTCAACATATTCTGTTTTTATTGGTTTTTTCTTTATTTTGGCTTTATGCCAGAGATTCTTAAATTAGGATCCATGGACCACCCCCTCTCCAGGAACTGTATGCAAATATTTGCAACCATGCTTATTTCTCAGAGAGAGGAATCAGAGTTAATCAATTCACAAGGGATTCTGTGATTCAAAGGGATTAAAAATGTCTATATATGTTTCTGAAAAGTTGCAAACAAACCGAATCTCTTTTTTAAATCAAATTTTATTTTTAATGTACTAGAAGAGTCTGCGAGTAAAAGGGACTCTACAATGAATCTTTCTATAAAGCAAACACTTGTTTCATAAACTGCATATTTAATCCAGGTTTTTTCAGTTTTTGCATACCACATTTGATTAAAGTAGAATATATAGTGATATTACATGCATAGTAGCCAACTTCCATGAACAATTTAAACACACCTTGTGGGGTCAAGTTCAAGTTCAGTGTACACTGAAAGAGAAAGAACTCCAGAAAGTCCTTGCTCTTAACTGGACAAAGTCTTCGTTATTCTCTGCTGCAAACATCTCATTTTATGGAGGAAGAAATTGAGGTTCTGAGAGGTTATGTGACTTGCCCAAGGTCATCACAATAGTTATGGACAATGAGGAATAACAGCTGTAAAAATAATGACAGTGATTATGATGATGATGACAGCACTGTGATCTATTGAGCATTTACTTAAGCTAAGCCTTTTTAAGACTGTAACCTCACGTACTTTCACTGCAAGCCCGAAGGAAGATTACCTCTATTCAGCAGATGAGGCACTCTGCCCAGGGCTCCGCAGTAAGCAAAGGGACAACTGAGAACAAAATCCAGCTCACAACTCATATCCCTGTTTTGGCTTTCCACACTGTGCTCTTAATCAGTACTTGAAACTGCTTCCCAGAACACAACAGAACAGAGAGTCATGTGGTCTTGAAATACAAACAATTAAAAGGTTAGTTAGCAAAGTTTCAGCTACAACCTTTAAGTTCTATTCATATTTTCAGATGGGGTTTTACAAATACAATATTAGACAGTTCTTGCTAATGTTACACTTTCACAAATATACACTAGGAGTACAATCTCTTGAACAAATCCAGATCATCTCCTGCTTGTAGTAGAGCTCTTAGACACAACCCTCCTACTCAGTTCTTAGGCCAAAGAGATCGGCCCCCATTGTCTATGCCTTCCCTACCCCTCCTTCTAGACCACATGCTGGGTTCCTGGGATTCTGTAAGTCCATGCCCTAATGGCCCTCGGACTACTTCCAAGTCCTGTGTAGGTCTCTTTTCCAGATCCCTTCCTGTGAGGTGGGCAACACCTGTGTGGGCCTGGGAGTGGCCTCAGGGTGGTTATTTTCAGAAAACGTAGTTGGAGGTTGGCAGTGAGGACTAGGGTGTCTACCTTCTTGTTGAACAGGACAGGAGGTGGGCCAGGAGCCACTTTGTGCTTCCATGTTCTGGCACAGAACTTTGAGGTGTCTAGGAATTCTAATATAATACCTGGCCTTCTCAGATATGTATGAATAAAAAAATCCATGTATTCAAACATCCAACTGACTTTCAATGATGGCTAAAAGCCAAATAGTGTACTAGGTGTTAAGTATATAATGATGGACCAGAAACCTTCAGTCCCTGCCTTCATGGAGCTAACTGCCTTGTGAAGGGTTCCCTTGAACACACAGACATTTACAATACAGAGTGATAGTGTGGCAATAGGAAAAATACTGATATGCTGAGGGTACATAATTCTTTCATAGGTGTCCAGTAAGACTTTTTTTGAAAGAGTAAGGTCCAAGCTGAAAACTTGAAGAGTAGAATTTACCTAGGCAAAAGGGAATATGACAGGAGAAGAGGAAGAACTGATCCAGGCATGTTTTGAGAAAACTACACGTAAAGCCAGATCTAGAGCCAGAATTAGCACGGTGTCCTGAATTGAAAGATTTTCAGTATTGACTAAAGTTTTCTCTGGGGTAAGAAATGTTCCTGGAGAGGTAAGCTGGGATCAACCCAGTGCAGGTCCTATAAGTCAGGTTAATGTGCTTAGAATTGTCCTAAAGACAGTAAAGAGCCAAAGACAGATTTTAAATAAGGGCATACCATGCTGAAGCTTTCATGTTGCGAACATCAGTGGTTGTAGAATAAATTATATCTATGTGCAAGAGGAACTCATGGCGAAGTCTGGGTGGGAAAAGAGAGGCTGATAGAGCTAAGGAGTTCAAGCAGAAGGCATCGTAGTAACCTATGTGACAGACAATTTGAGTATGAACTGAAGGTTAGGCGGTAGTGAGAAAAGAATACAGACAAAAGAGATAGACTCAATAGGACATGATAACTGATTGGAGACAGGGCTAATATCCAGTGGACTATTCAGCAAGGCTTCCAGCTTGGGTAGGTGGAGGGGTCTGTCATGGAGAAAGAACACAGAAGGAGAGGTCAGCTTGGAGGGAAATGTCATTTCTAAGCTTGACCTGAAAACCCCTCCAACTCAGGGATTTTGGTTTTTACCTTCCCATACTACCACCAAGACTGAGGGTGCAAGTCCTGTGTGCTAGACTGTACGGGCCTCCCCTTCCCCCTAAGCCCTGTTTATTCTGTACCACCAAAAAGAAGGGCAGACAAACAACAGCCATGAATAAAGTGAATTCTTAAATGAGGCTCTCATTTATAATTCCTCTGTCAAAGATAATCAGTTGTTTAAAATATGTGGCTATCATTAAAGTTACCAGGACTATTGAATAAATAATAAAGTAGCAGAATTTCCACAATTGTATTTGATTTTCAGGTATTTCAAATCTTATAGCAAGAATTCAGATTTAGTCAATACGTCAAGAATCTGTTCTCAAGTATTTGATGTTAACATAATAAATGTTGATACTTTAAAGTTGAAGAAAGTGAGTTAGGAATGGCGAATTCATATCTTCTGTAACATCTTTTCAGACTTTGCATATGCATTTCACAGTATATCTCTAGCAGCAATTAATCTTTATTAATAGATCTGAATTACGATCTTCTCTCAATCTCCAAGAATTTCACATGAAAATTACAGAAGAAAATTTTAAGCAATAGCACTTAGACTTGGATGAAAGGAATAGTATAATTTTAATTTTATTTTGCCAAAACAACCAAACTGATATGCTAACAATTACTTTGTGAGGGCCAGCAGCGTATCAGGAAGAAAAATGAACAAACCAAGAAACAAGAACTAAATGATAGGTTTCAGTTTTTTTTGAAAACAAACTTTTCGAAAGTAAAAATTTCATCATTCTTGCTCAATATGATGCAAGTATTTGTTGTATTTACTTAGTTATGTGCTGTAAAGTTTAGGTCTTTTTAAAAATAAAAAAAATTTAGATTAAAAGCTAAATTTAAGAAAGTTACCTTTGAACTTTTGACAATTGTGCTATGTGAATTTTGAAGTTAAAAAAGTAGAAATCAATACTCTGTAAGGGAAAAATAAAAAACGGATGAGAAAGCTTTCAAAGGCTTCATAAATATTTTAAGTAAGCTCAGAGGAAAAAGACAAGTTGTGTGTCAGCAATGCCAAAGTTACTCAGATCTAATGCCTATGTGGCTTTGGATAAAAGTCTTAATTTTTTTACATTTCAGTCTCAGTGAATACGAGAACTAGAATAAAAACAAACTCGCCAAAATGCCATAAAAATAAGGTTAATAGTGAGCTCTGACACAACTTGACAAAAAGTATAGCATTATTATTATAATATCTATCTTATTTTCTCTTTCCACAGAAGTGTATCCTGTGAACCAAAAGGAATGACTTTTAAAATCACTCCTTTATTGTAATGTTGTTTAAGATCCATAACAAACTCTTCACTCATGAGGAATGGGCAAATAAAAATTAACAAGTTGAGGGTGCTTTAACAGAAGTATGACTCAGGCCTGGACTAAGGGGTTTGAATCCTGCACACAAACTGCATTTTACAATAGGGAAAATATAGGTAAACCACAATCTATTTGGGGAAAAACAAAACTGTACCTTTCTGTGGATAAAATACAGATCAGAAGTGATACTAATCAGATAGGGAGTATTGTTCTTGCTCAGAACAATAAATGAACTCAGTACAATTAAATGAACTTTTCTGTTTATCCTTCTCAATATTTTTTAGGAGTCAGCGCAAATAACAAAGTAGAAAGTCTATGGAAGCAGAATCTAAAGTATCCCTGTTTGGCTCTGAGCAAGATATTTATCTGCTCTATCCTGAATAAGGAGCAGAGTGGGCTAAAAAATATCTCTGGGTAAACAATGACAAAATCTGCTGGGTAACCACTAAAATAATGAATATTGAAGCACTTGCATTACAGTCAAATCAACTGTAGCTACTTACAGGAAAAGACCATTAAAAGCCACAGAGCCTATAAACAAACTAGATGGAAGCAATACTAAGGAAGTTAATCTGAAGTCATACTTGTACACTGAAGAAATTATATTCTTCACATAGCATAGATTGTGCACATTTATAAGTATGGACACAGCAACAGCTAACTACTGCCTTCTCTTAAGGTTCTGAAGAGTTAGGGAAGGAAGGAGGCATGTTAGGGAGTCAGGGCTTTACCTAAGGAGAGAAGCTCCTTGCTTCACTTGCTCTCTCACTCCTTCCTTCTTGAACTTCTTAAAGCCCTGCCTTCTAGAACATTTCTCTCTCTAGGCCCTCCTCTAATCTCTAAGCAAATTGCTTTCTCTTTTTAGAACAGCCTTTCTCCCTTCGTTTCCGTGTATGTTGATGCTGCTCAGATGCCAACATCGGTCTTCTGCTGGTGGCCTTCTACCCTCTCTGGATGGTCTCCCTGCCTCTCAGGGTATCATCTCTCTGCCAATGACTGCTACTCAGAGCTCAGGCCTCTACCTCAGGCCTCAGCTCTGTACATCCAGATACCTGCTGAGTATTGCCAACTGGATGTCCCATAACCATGCTGAAAGCCAAATTTATTTGGGCTGGGAGAATTTGCTCTGCGATATGATAATAAAATTATTCATCCTGTGATAACAAAACATATATATAGAAGAAGTCAGTGCCAAAAAGTGAGAAAAAAATAAAAATAAGATTTCGTACAAACATTAACTATACCAGAATTATATGTTTCAACTATGGTTATAATGATCTGATTACAAATTAAATGTAACATAATTTGAACTTTAAGTTCAAATGAACGATAGCACTTTGTTTGGTTGGGTTTGTTTTGCCCCTCACCAAATGTTAAAACCAGACTGAGAAGCAGAAGTCGAAATGCTATTTATTTGGAATTCTCATTGGCCTGCAAGCATTGCTCCCTTCCTTGGAAAGCTTTTCTTCCTACAGGAGATGCTTTCAAAGGCCACTTGTCTGGGAGTGAGGCTCCATGTGGTAGCTGATTCTGCCTACTTTACTGCAGAATGCCAGACCCAGGGGAAAATAAAAAAAAAAAAAAAAAAAAAAGAAAGCAAAAGGGAGGAAAGAATTAATATAGTTCTCTCTCTACCAAAATTTCTGCATGAAGAATAAGTGTTAGTTATGCCCAAGTGTTTTGGTATTCTTAAAAGACTTTTGTTTTTTTAAAAGGGAGGTACCCATGTTTTCAGTTTATATTCTTGACCCAGTGCTGCTATAATGCCCATGGGATAGTTAAAAATTTTAAAGTGCTACAAGATTTTCATTAAAAATCTATTAGAATTTCCTCATGGGTTCATTTTAAAAGTAAAGGTTGGAACACATTTAAATGATAATATGTTGCATAAAAACTTTAACTTGTTTCTTCTCTTAGATAACTCCTCTCCTTGTATTCTTTAAATTAGATGATGGCAACTCTGCCACAACACTTGCCCCCTACCTCTCCTTTTCTTCCCACAGGCACACAGTTATGAAGTTTTACATTTGTAACCCTCCAATATGCCTCAAATCCATCTCTGCGACTGACTTCTGCCCTAGTTCAGACCCTCATCTCTTCACATCATTACTGGACTCCTTCACTCCAGTTTTAATCTCTTTGGATCCATCTCCCATGCCACTGCCAGAACAATATGTCTAAAAATCCAAAGTGAACCACATCACTCTTGTGTTTAAAATCCTTTTTTTCCATTTATCCATTTGACACATAATGTCCTGAGGGTTAGGGCCTATGAGCCACATCTATGTGTGATGTTGGGAATGCGGCCTAAACAAGACAGTTGGGGTACTCATGCCCATGGAGCTTCACCTTCATCATGTCATTACACTATGGCCTATATGGTCATAAATCTGACTTTTCTATGCATCTTTAAGAGAGGAAGTATCTTTTTGAGTCACTAAGGTTGGATGAAGTATTCCTTCACTTTATTCCTGTAATAGATATTCCACATCACCATAATTACTGCATTATATTGTGAGCATCTTTCTATAAGCACACAATCATATATCCAGTTCTGGACAAATATTTAATGACTAACAAATTTGAACATGATTCATAAATTCAATATAGTCTATAATGACTTCAGAGAAAACTTCTGGCAAGAGATACTGATAATATAGAGAGGTAATTCAGGGAAGAGACCAGGAAGCAGGAGGTGTTTGGATCTCATCTCTAAGCCATATTCACATAAGCTTATAAAATTCAGGCAGTTCAGCAAACACAGGGTAAGTCCAATTGATCATCTTGTTCCAGGAATCTCTGCTGCACTGCTTACCTCCTTGATCAAGGTGTTAATTAAGTATGTTATGATAAAAACCGGTCCTTTTGCTAGAGAAAGTTTGAGGAAAAATCTCATAACAGATGGCTTTAAGCATTCCTCAGATGAGATATAAGGAATCCAGAATCCAGGAGAAAACTGGATATGAAAATATATTGAGGCAGTAGAAAGTATCATTATCTACAAATGATTATTAATGGCATGGAGAAGAGCCCTGTAACATTGGGCTAATAGAGTAAAACCTAAGACTTTCCATGAAGCTTTAGAACCCTCTATGAGAAAATAAGCAGGCCACCCAAGCCCAGATGAACTAAAGGGATCTTACTTTTTTAAGGTCAAAATTAGTGGGGAATAAGCCAAAACTATTTTCTGAGATGGTAGAATAATACTTTTTCCATTTAAAGCTACTTCTAGTTCTAACGAGAGTACTTGATATAAAGTTGAATATGTATCAGATATATAAATCTTACACTGAAACATAAAGTTTCTCTAATAGCATATGCCAAAAAGTATACCTGAATATAGTTCCTTTCCTTCTGTAAGACCCATTATTGTAATTCTCTAATTATACAGTGTCAGTATCTACTTTAAAGAGAAACATTGCCCATGCATGCCAGTATGTTTCTGGTAGAAAATGTGATAACTGGACCTATGCTCCTTTATGATTATTAATCTTGGGGAAAAATAAAGTTAATTTAAGGGTTTATTAAAACCTTATACATTGCAAAACTTCTTATTCTTATCAGAAAAAACTATAATGGCTTTTTACAAAAGTTTGGATAATTATGTGTCAGTATTCCTAATAAATTATAATATGAATACTAGTTATGGCCACAGTAAGGAAAACAATGAATAAACTAATTGTTTACTGGTTTGTGCTGTCTTTACTAAAAAAAATACTGGTGGCTATGAATAAATGTCAATGTGTTTGCTTTTCTGCAATTCTTCATAGGCTGATAATATTTAACTCTTATAACGTTTTAAGCTAACATATATCCATTTTTTACATTATGCAATCAGTAAGTATCTAAATAGGTTTTCCTTCCTTCACAATTACTGATTACTTAATTACATAATCATATGCTATTATTGTTGGCTAGACACCTTAGACATTAATCACTTTCCTCAACTAGTGACAGTACTCTGAACGTGGGATGTATATGTGTGTTTGTGCATCCATATACACATTGATAGATTCTTCAGATAATGTATATATTTATGTATGTTGCACATTTAAGAACTATAGACTTCCATTCAGAAGCTCTAATTCATTCATAAATTCATTCAAATATTTCTTAAGCATCTACTACAAACCAGTGCCTGTGTTCATTCTAACTAAGACAGGGTCCCTGCTCTTAAGAGGCAGTTGGGAAAAGAAAACAAATATGTTACAAGGGCAATACATGAGTTATGTCCAAGGTAATGAGTAACTCTCCTTTCTGAGTACACACTACAAGTTAAGCCATATCTTTTTTTTTTTTTTTGAGACGGAGTCTCGCTCTGCCGCCCAGGCTGGAGTGCAGTGGCACGATCTCAGCTCACTGCAAGCTCCGCCTCCTGGGTTTACGCCATTCTCCTGCCTCAGCCTCCCGAGTAGCTGGGACTACAGGCGCCCGCCACCTCGCCCGGCTAGTTTTTTGTAGTTTTAGTAGAGACAGGGTTTCACCGTGTTAGCCAGGATAGTCTCGATCTCCTGACCTCGTGATCCGCCCGTCTCGGCCTCCCAAAGTGCTGGGATTATAGGCTCGAGCCACCGTGCCCAGGCTTTTCATATCTTAAAACTATAACAATTATACACGAAAGCAAACTAATGTAGTAGGCACATTCATCTTGCCCTCCCAAATCAAGATGGTTAGAGGATGTGTGTGGTGCCTATGTGTGTACAGTCACTCTGAGACTATGAGGCACAGAATGAAAATAATTTTGTTATAATCTACCTCACTCATATACACATTCATAGTTGCCCTGCCCAGATACTGAGAACCATTTTGGATCAACACAAGTCATTTGCATTATTAATTGCCAATCATGATGATGCTCAGAATTGAATCACTTCCATACCTAGTGGGAAACAGTTCTTTTGCCTTTTAAGGTCATTAGATTCTGTTCCTAAAGCTTGAAAGTCACAGTGGCCCTTCACTGTTTGTTCAGCTGATCACAAATCAGAAGCAATGACATTTACATTGCTAATAAACTTCGAATCAAGTGTTTTAACTCTTGGTTTAGTAGAGTTTCTTCTACCTGAGAAAAACTTATTTGACCTCCTTTATGAAATCTGAACATTCTCTTACTTGTATATCCATAAACACACACTCATATCAAATCTAGAAGTGCATAAAATTCCCTAATTATTTCCATATGAGAATCAGGAATGACGTGCAAAACAAATTAAAATATATGTTGTTACTTTATCCTGACATACACAGTAAATTACCTGACAAATCTGGGAACATTAAAAGAGTACCTTCCAGTCATTATCGTTGACATAAGCCTATGGGACAACGACCTCTTATGTTGGGTTTGTAGAATTAGACTAATAGAAAAATACGTATTTTGATGGAGATTAAATCCTGGCTAATGTGGAGAAAAACTGAAAAGTTTATTAATTAGGCTTTTCAGTATACCAAATTTCAAGTAGCTAAATCTTTACTTCCTTAATATTTCTTTGATCATAATTATTAGCATATACTGAGTGTTACTGGCTTACTGGTGTGAGATTAAAAACTAAGAATACCAAACTCAGCTTCTTTTATTAATGAGAACAAAATGACCTCTATCTAAAGCTAGATAACTAAATGACCTCATACCAAAGTTAGATAACTAAAAAATCCCACTGGCTTGTTTAAAGTATAACTGATAGCTTTTTAAAATATCTGCTAATTGTTAACTGCTTTAATCTGTCGCTTGACCAGGCATGAATATATACATGAATAAATATATAAATAAATATACACAGAAACAGATGTTGATAATTAAGATGCTCATATCTCAATAAAATCCATATTATAAATTTTATAACACTTATACACTTGTAAAGTGTTTGGGGATCTGTCATAATTTAAATAATACTTTATCCTAAAGTCCAATAAAACATAAATTTAGAGTTAAATTTAATGAATAGGATTTGATATGTGCTTAAAATAATAAAACAATTTTGAACATTTTCTATGTAGCAGATGCTTTGTTATTTCTATGCATTATATAATTTGATTTTCATTAGAACACTATAAGCTGGACTCTATTATTTGCATGTCACAGAGAAGATTGAGAAATTTTAGTGAGTTAAGTAACTTGCCCACTTACTGTTAATAAGTGACAGAACTTGGATTGAAACCAAATTTTAGTGGCTCCAGAGCCAAATTCAGCTCATATTTGGTCTAATGTGGTTTAGAAATTTGAAGCCCTGGAATGGAATCTCAGTGTTAATCAACTATTATTCCTAAGACCTTAGAGAAATCATTGAACATTCCAAACTTCAATTTTCTAATGTATGAAATAGAGCCAATGCAACATCCTAATCATTCTCACCAAATTACCATGAGGATTCAAGAAATAATGTAAGCAAGAAAAATGCAGAGTGCTCTACAAGTATCATTTTATCACATTTTAATTTCTTAACATTTTATAACTCCCAAGGTATTCTGTGGGTCCAAAAACTGACATTAAACCAGAGATCTCATTAGAAAAAGAGTTTAGGAAGCCACTAGTGCAATCTTCCACCATAGGAAATTTTAGGCAGGTTGCCCAGAATGGCATAGAGAAAATACTAGAAAAGACACTCACTCTTTGTGGGTACCATAATAAATGAAAGAAAGACCAGCATTATGGACTGAGTATTTATGTCCCCCTTACCCCCATAATTCATATTTTAAAGTCCTAACCACCAACGTGACTGTACTTGTAGACAGGCCAGGAGGCCAGGTGAGGAGGTGATAAAGGTCAAATGAGGTAATAAAGGTGGGCCCTAATCTAATAGGGCTAGTTCCCTTATAAGTAGAGAAAGAGATATCAGAGCACTCTCTTTTTAACATCAGAGGACACAGTGAGAAGGGGGCATCTGCAAGCCAGGAAAAGAGCCCTCACCAGAAACTGAATTGGCTGAAGACTAGTTTTTGGACTTCTCAGTCTTCAGAACTATGAAAAATTTGTTAAGCAAGTCTATGGCATTTTGTTACAGTTGCCCAAGCAAACTAATATAGCTGGTATCATGTTCACCCATCATGTTGCAAACAGCAGGGCCAACTGAACCCTGTCGAGCTGCCAGCTGGGGAGCAGTGTGGTCTGACAAATCACATGAAGGGCTGACAACCTGGAGTTGTGGCCTATGGAATGTAAGAATGTCTGTCCTAGGCAAGGTTAGCATGAATGGGGCTCAGTATAAACTACTTTCCCTGGAATGAAACTGTCCAAGTTCAGCAGGTTACTGTAAATATCCCTAGGAAACAATTAAACCAAACCAAGAAAAATGAAAATAGATCCTTAAAGGTACAGTCCCATGTATGTAAATACAAATTATGGCAAAAGCTTAAAACTGAATCCATGCAAAGAGTAGACAGGAGCAAAATTATGATTACAGAATTTACAACAGTGCAACAAAAGAATTTCTACATTAATAATAAGTAACAGTTTACTTTGTATCTTTCCGTTTTTACCAAGCATGGTTCCTTCTAAATCTACTAGAGTTTCCTGAACTAGAAGGGAAACTAGTTGTTACATATAAAAACTAGTACACTTAAAAAAATTAGTTCTGCAGCTTATTTTCCTTAGGATGAATAGAAGATCTTATTTTTTTTTTTTTTGCAAAGCTGTGTTTTAATTTAGAAGAAGATGAGCAATTTTCAAATGCAAACATAGTTTCCTAGGAAGGTCTATCCTTAATTCTGAGTGATTTAAAAGTCACAGTTGGCAAAACGTTTCTCCTTACCTATTCCTTTCACACTAATTATCTTCCAGGTGATTTAATGAGAATGTCATTTGCTGAGCATTTATTCCATGTGAGGCACTACTCTAGGTACTTATGGTAGGCACTGCTAGTTGTCTTTCCAATCTCCAAAATACTAGAAGTATGAGCTCAGCAAATTGCTTCCCAGCTAAAGAAAGCATTTCCCAGAATTCCTTGCAGCTAGCTGGGCCCACATGACTGGGTTCTGGCCAATGGGATATGAGTGGAAGTGATAACTTCCAGGTCATGCCCTTGGAAAGAAAGGTGTGTTTCCTCCTTTTTTCCTTCCTGTAATCTGGAATGTATAAGTGGTAGTGAGTTAAGCCTGTAAAAAATAATTGCATACCAGAAGTGCCTAAGCAAAAAGATGGAGTAGACTGGACTCCCAATAAGCTGTAATAACATTTCTGAATTGTTAGGTGAGACAAAAACAAGCCTCTGTCTTATGAAAACCATTTTATTATTGAGCTCTTGTTACAGTAAACTACCCTGTATTTTCATTAATAGAGGACTGTATATATGCCTTGTAAGGTCTCGCTACTCCAATTTTACTAGCAAATTTAGGCTTAGAGAGATTTTAAAACTTCCTCATAACCACTTTGGTAGTAAGTGGTGAGGCTGGTTTTTAAATCAAGTACCTTTCCCATTAGATCTTTTATACACTAATAGAGAGAAAATGACTAATTTATAGAAAATTAGAACTGTGCAGTTTTCAACCCCCGATCTATTAATCTCACAGGATTATAAAAGACTTCAATTTCCTTGGATTAGCATTAGTGCTACAAACCCTTATTTTTCTAATAAACTGTCTAGCAGTTGGTTACCAGCTCCTCCAGCACTTATATTTCATAAAATGTTCCATTAGGAAAATTATGGAGAAAAAGTATGCTGATTCTCCTGGAGTATGAAATGGAGAGCTGCTAGTCAGGATGCTACAACAATTTACAGAATAATATACTAAGCACGCACGATAACTCAGAAACAGATCAGAGGGGGTTTTGTGAGGGTGCGCTCTCTTCCCTGGTATTATCTTTAGGTACACCTTTAGTTCTTGAGGAGACATCAAGGAACAAATTAGACAAAGTCCCTACACACATGGAGATTATACTCAAATGCATCCATTATAGATAATGCCCTACAAAAATTAACAAGTTTTCAATGTGTGCCAGTAATTTGCATTTTAAAAATAAACTTTATAATTTGGAATAATTTTAAATTTACAGAAAAATTATAAAGGTAGTACAGAGGGTTCTCATTTCCACTAATGTTAAAATCTTATGTTATCATGGTACTTTCATCATTAAGAGACCAATATTTTTTTTCTTGAGATGGAGTTTCACTCTTATTGCCCAGGCTGGAGTGCAATCATGCAGTCTCAGTTCACTGCAACCTCTGCCTCCTGGGTTCAAGTGATTCTCCTCCCTCAGCCTCCTGATTATTTGGGATTATAGGCATGAGCCACCTCACCCAGCTAATTTTGCATTTTTAGTAGAGACAGGGTTTCACCATGTTGGTCAGGCTGGTCTTGAACTCCTGACCTCAGGTGATCGACCTGGAAGGTTCTTTCAAAGAGAGAAGGCATTACCTTCTTCACCCTGTCCTGTAGTCAGTTGCTTTCCACATAGAAGTGACAGGCATTTTGAGTACCAAGGTCACACTTTAGGCATAGTAAAATGTTGAGGCTAAAAAGGGCTGGGATTTCTTAATGACTCTGAGGAGTCATCACATCAATCCTATATTTCAGACCTCCAGACTTCTTTTATGTGGGAGAAAAATAAACTATCAATTTAAGCCATTATTATCAGGGCTCTGTTTCTGTGTCAAATTCAATTTCTAACTAATATAGAGAGTTTGGAGAAGAGGCAGAAGGAAGTAACATTTATTGAGGCCTTGCTATATATCAAGTACTTTATATATTTTAATTTATGTAATCATCAAAACAACTTTATGTTTATTATTTGAGAATATTGAAGATTAGTGAGGCTAAGATTCTTGTTTAGGGTTATACAGGTCAGTTTTGAAACTAAGCCAGAATTTAAACCAAAGTTTGCTTTCCCATAACAGCATGCTGAAATATCTTGCATATAATAGGTACTCAGACCTATTATTGGTTACTAGGAATGGATACAAACATGTACATAGTTATACCTCACTCAACAAGTAATACAGGTAAATACCTAAGTAAATACAATTATATATGCTTAAATAGACAACAAAATAGAGACACACATCCGTAGTTTGAGTCCTCCTACTATCCACATGATCAGCATCTCAAACAGTGGAATTGGCATCAGGGCCATTTCAGGAGTGAAACCTCAGATCTTACTGCCCTCAGTGCACATATAAATTATACGTTTTCTCTCTGGGCCAGAATGAAAAACCATTCAAACCATCCATTAACATACCCACTCAGTTTATACATTCATATTTACTGAACATCTACCATATGCCAAACAACCTGCTACTTGTTGTGTACACATTGTTGAAGACGACATAGTCCCTGTTCTCCAAAAGCATATCGTCTAGTGGGAGAAACAGAAAAATAAGTAGATAATTACAATAGAGCACAGTTTTTCAACCTTGGCATTAATGACATTTTGAACTGAATAATTCAGTGTTGTGGGGTGCTATGCACTGTAGAATATTATAGGGATGTAGGTAGCATCCCTGGCCTCTACCTACTAGATGCCAGTAGCATCCTGACCCCTTGTTATAACAAAAAATGTCTCCAGACATTGTCAAGTGTCCCTGGTGCAGTGGGGGTGCAAAATCATCCTCCTACCACCTATCCTCTCACCCCCTGAGCAATTGAGAACTGCTACAATGCAGTATAAAATACTATACAATGACAAAAGAAAGACAGGCATTGAACAACATGAGTCTAGGGACAGGAAAGTTTTCTGAAGGAGGGAACACCTTCACAAAGGCCTGAAAGTTCCACACAATTCAGCCAGATGAAGAAAATATATGTTTCATATGTGTATCAGGAAGGCCTCTGAGCATGTGCAAAGACTCAGAGTTTATAATGAGTACAACATATCTAGAGGATTAAAGGTGGCTTAGAAGGCATGGATTGTGAAAGTATGCATGAGGGAAGTAGGAAAAGCTACATATGTCTACGGAGGTATGCAGAGGAGAAAGAAGGGGTTCAGTTTTGGATATGTTGAATTTGAGTTGCCTGAGGGACAACCAGGTGTAGATGTCCAAAAGACAGTTAGATTTCCATTTCTGAAACACAGGGGCATGACTCAGGCCAGAAGAATGAACACCACCTACATATAGATGCCACATGTATAAATGAAATGACCCAGGGAGAGTGCAGTGTTTGAATGAGGAGCCCATGGACCTGAGAGTGACAAGGGAGACAGAGGTGAAGGAAAATCAGGGCAGTCCTGATGTCACACACAGAGAGCAAATGAGGAGAGTTTCATAACATAGCATAAAGGTCAAGTAAGATGAGGAGTGACACACATCCACGGGATTTGGAAATTAGGAAGACATTGGTGACCTTTGCCATAAGTACCTTATTGGTATGTTCTGGGTGGCAGCCAGCTTACAGTGGGCTGGAGTGAATGGGATGGGATAAAAGAGAGATACTTTCAAGACATTTGGCAGAAAGTAATGGAATGATGTAAAGACAGCGCTTATGGTAGGATAAGTAACAAATGTGCCCCGAGTAAAAAAGGAAAACATTAGCATGAGTTCTGTCTTCAGGTTATGTGGATACTGTTTATAGGCTGTTCTTGTTTCTGGCTCTTGGAGTCTCCCGGGTATTTATATTGACCTACCTCATGGAATTTCTGAATATAAGCACCAATGGATTGTGTTTGCCTTTTAACAGAGCACCACATGATTCAGGGTGTCTTTATAGTACCTATTTACTTGCCTACCGTATGTCTTCTAAATGACAAATTAACTTTAATACCTGACTCATTCTGCACTACCGTTATAGGGCTACCTTTAAAAAGAGAATGACTCCAATAGTTTAAAAGCAATGAATTCAAAACAATATGCTATTATATCTGTCAAGATCTAAAAATATATTTCCATTAAGTGTGTTTATGAAAATCCTTCCTTGAATTGAGAGGTTTCAGTATGTAATCTAACAGCCTTGGAATAATTGACTCACGGGTGATGAAAGCTGAAAGGATGTTACAGACTTTCTTCCTCTTTCTTCAACCCTTATTTAATCAGTGATTTTATAGGAATCACTTTCCTCACATCTTTTAATTCTGTTCCTTCTACTCGATGGCTACTACTCTGACCTTTATCATCTCTTCCATGTACCTCTGCAATAGCCTCCTGAATGTTTTCCTTGCTTACCTTTGCCAAGCCTTTGCTATACTTTGCAAGAATGATATTTCTAGAACACATATATGAACATATCACAAACTCTACTTAGAACCCTGTCATAGCATCTCACAAATTCTGAGATCCTTATGTCACAGAAAGGCTTTTCCATTTGTTCCAATGATCCTTTGCATATTTTATCTTATACTTATATTCCAGCCATAAAGGAATACTCTTAGGTCCTGGAGTTTTACGCTGACTCGTTCCTATAAACCTGTGCTCTTATAGTTTCCATCGCGATATTTATCTGGATAGTGACATTCAAACTCAGTTCAAGCATTTCATCTGTTAAGTCTTCATGAATTTCATCTTTCTCACCTAAACCCAGATAGGATTGACGCTTTTATTTTGGTGCTCCCAATGTACATCATACAAATTTCTGTAACAGTCTCAAAACCACTTTTTTGCATGCATTTGTTTTTATAGATGTCATTTCTATTAAACTGTCACTTCCTTGAAGACAGGGGCTGCTTTTTACATTTTTATGTCTCACCAAAACATGGCATATCAGCGGCCCTGTAGAATCTGTTTAAAGGGATCTAGTCTAAGCCTCTATTATTACTAATAAGGAAACAAGGCCCAAAATAAGCTAAATGACTTGCCTAAGGTCACTCATCTAATGAAAGGCTGAGTGAAGAATAGAAGCTGCAGCTGTTTCCTGACTTATAGCTCTTGTGCTAAACTCAACTTCCACGACATTGACTTAAAAGGAGGGCACCCAGGGCCCAGCTCCGTAGGTTGCCAACTTGGTTCGAGAAGGTATTAATATGAAATATTTAAGTAAATATTTAATGAGGAGCTATTACTCTTTTTTGGTTGAAAGAAACAGTGAGCTAGATCATTTTTAAATGATGTATTATTGGCCAGGCATAGTAGCTCATGCCTGTAATCCCAGCACTTTGGGAAGCCAAGGTGGGTGGATCACAAGGTCAGGAGTTCGAGATCAGCCTGGTCAACATGGTGAAACTCTGTCTCTACTAAAAATACAAAAAAATTAGCTGGGCGTGGTGGCATGCACCTGTCATCCCACCTACTCAGGAGACTGAGGCAGGAGAACTGCTTGAACCCGGGAGGTGGAGGTTGTAGTGAGCTAAGATCACACCACTGCACTCCAGCCTGGGCAACAGAGTGAGACTCCATCTCAAAAAAACAACAAAAAAATTATGTATTATTTTACTTTATATTTACCTTTCTCCCTATTCCCCACTCCCTTCCACCTGGTTGATGTTACCAGTTAGCACTTGGGTATTTTTAAAGGCCTTCAAAATCTTTAAATACACACCAGCTGAAGACAAACTAATATGTTACCACATTCTTGTTGCCAGAAGAAATACTTGTCTTAGATTAAGAAGTTACTCTAAATATTTCATAAAATAACCTATAATAGGTTAAATTGTTTTAATTAGTTTGTTTGGCTTCTAAAACTTATGAATAAAAATGAGAGAGTAATAAACTCTCTAGGACTTCTGCAGAATTATGTGACTAAGTTGCTTTTTATGAGAAAACCATATTTGGAATAGATTACAATTTTTTAAGTGACCATGACGATAACTAGTTTGTCCTTTTCATTCATGACCACAGTAAAACAGAGCACTTAACTGATGAATCTGTTTTATTTGGAATGTTTTAATAGTTCTTGGCATATAACATTAATATGTAAAGGCCTTAAAGAGCCCATTAAAGCACTGCACAACAAGCTGCATTTTAATAATGCAGAGACTATCTGAGATGGAGGCTAATTTCTGTTGTTTAGGTACCATAAACAAAAATAAAACTTTCCCAAAAAGCTGAAGCTCTAAGTAAAAGAGGTTTAAAATGCACATGTCCTACAGATGGCAGAACTTAAACATCACTCCCAGAAGCACAGGAAAAAAGAAAAGATTTAAAAAATTCCCTCCAAGTCCAGGCTTGTTTCAAGTCTTCTGTTCATAAGAAGATCAAGGGTACTATGAACATTCAACTTCTATTTTCTCCTAATATAAGTCCCGTTCTTTAATCTCTGAAATAAAACAAACTTGCCCCATGTTTAGAGTCTCTCAAAAGATAAAATGGTCTTTCATATTCCTTTAGGAGTTGATGGCACTTGAATACAAAGACCTGACATACTGAGGTGAGGTGAAAAACTGAAGGCCATTTTGTCAATGACAGTTTCTAACCTCCATGGGAAAGGCAAATATTTGGCAGGCCTCTCTCTCTCTCTCTCTCTCTCTCTCTCTCTCTCTCTCTCTCTTTTCTTTTTTTTTTCTTTTTTTCCAAGATGGAGTCTCTCTCTGTCACCCAGGCTGGAGTGCAGTGGCACCATCTCAGCTCACTGCAAGCTTCGCCTCCTGGGTTCACGCCATTCTCCTGCCTCAGCCTCCCGAGTAGCTGGGATTACAGGCACCCACCATCATGCCCGGCTAATTTTTTGTATTTTTAGTAGAGACGGGGTTTCACTGCCTTAGTGAGCATGGTCTCAATCTCCTGACCTCGTGATCAGCCCAATTCGGCCTCCCGCTTCTCTCTTAATGAGCAAAACTTCTGATATTAAAAAAAAATGTCATTCTGCCTGGGCAAACTTTTATCTCAAAGAGGGGGAATGACTAGGAAAGATTATTTTTCTCATCTTTTACTGAGTATGCTAGAAGTTAAGACTCAGTCCTGCCATTCCCCATGCAAGCAGGGAGAAAGGGGGTGGTATTTGAGTTCTGTCACACTTACCCACCATGATTGCTAAAATCCTTTTCCAACTTAGACTCTCTCTCCTGGGAAGGAGCCCGAGGCCATGAAAACCACTCATTTATCATATGCCACACCGCAGTGATCCTCTTGAGCAGACATCCTGGACTGCCATAATTTGCTTGACAGTCCTGAGGTCAGCCTGCCTAGTGACTGAAGATTCTTTTCTTTTCCATCTTCAAATGTTACAATGTCCTGCCCTTTGTGTACATGGATGATGTCTCCGACCCACCACCAATGGTGGTGAGTCTGAAAAGGAAATATGAGGATGATACAATAGGGCTGAGCTTTAGCGGCTACACACAGAAGGGAAATGCCACGAAAAACAAGGACTCTTGCAAAATGCTGCCCGGCACTGCAGAGAGAGCTCTGCAACAGTCTACATGTTAGGATTTCGGAAACCTGCTTCCACCTGACCTGAAACCTCCTGCCTCTGTGGTATTTTCCATATTTTGGTCTTAGTTTTCAGGCCAATATCTATTATCTGAAACAGTTTCATGAGTTAACTGGTACCCCATATCTCTTCAGTGACAAAGAAGCATTAAATAATAATCATACCCAAGCACCTTGGGAAGAATTAAGGAAGGTATGTCAGCTTTAATTTAGAATTTTCTTGTTAATTGTCAGTTTGCCTCTCAGACTTAATGCCAGGAGGGAGTAAAAATCATCATTACTCTCTAGCTGCTCAATGACATACATGAAATGAATAGGAGGCTTAACTCTGGTCTAACTGGCTCAATTTCTGCTTGTATCAGCAGAGAGCCAGAGACTGAATGATCCAGCTTCCTGTCCATAATCCCATCAAGTTCAAACCAGGTAGGGATACCCAGACACACGTACATATTCCATAGGGAAAGAAGAACACCAAAGAGAACAAACGAAGTCTTGAAAAAGGGAGAGGATGACTTTATTTTTAAAGTGGGCTGGTTGGGAAGCAGTGTGAGGATTTCTGTAATCCATGGCTCTTCCCTGTTGTGCAGAGAAGGGGAAAGAAATGGTAGCTCTCTCTTACCCCAGTTAAAACCTAGATTACATGCCTATTTCCTATTTGTATATACCCATTGATGCTGAGCCTAATATGTGAATATCTTAGAGGGTCCCAGAGTTTCAAAATAATTAACCAAGTCTCACTTTACCTCACTACCTCTATGATTAAAAGGAAAAATGTCAATGAAACACCATCAGTTTAGTCACTGGATACAAGCAGGTTTATGAAAAGTCCCACTGTGCGTGTCTTATGGAAAGCTATGCACCGGGCCAATCTGAAAAGAGGATGTTATTGTGATGTGAATGTTTATTGTTAGTCTGAAACCTACTGTTGATCTGCTAATTTTTCTTTTGTGAGGCAGATCTAATTATAGTCAGATATCCAATTCTGTATTGATTAAACTATCAGCAAAGTGACAAAAGTGACAATGGGAAAAAAATTAGCATGACATAGCAGAAAGTACATGTTTAAAAAGGACTGAGTTAACATCTCTGCTATTGTGTAGGGTCTGTGTGTGACCCTGGAGAAGTCACCTAACTTCTCTAATCTTCTGCTTCCACTCCCTGCAATGGGGAAACCATTATTTATGTCAGTGGGTTGTGCTCATCTTCCAGGGTTATCAGGATTGAACAGGAGAGGGCACATACCCTGGAGTCAGACCACTGGGACTTGAACTAATGCTCCTCAACTTCAGACAGCTTAGACAAAGGAGTGAACCTCTTTGTGTCTCTGATCTCTCATTTGTAAGAGACGGGTTATGTTAGAATTTGTTTCATGGGATTAAACGAGACAATGCATACATGGGGTTTAAGCCCAATGTCTGGTAACTGGACTTCTACCTGTGCCATTTTTGCCTATTTTACCTGTGACTGTTGTTACCATTATCTTACCATCCAGAATGTGCTACTGTTCACTAATTTGTGGCTTTCTTTATTTCTCCATTTTAGATTCTTTTTCTGCACTCCTGAGAATTTTACGTGTTTAATGCTACATAAATATCATTTGGTTATTTCAGCTTCTCCTTGAGATAAATGATTTTACCTGACTGATACGGTTTGGCTCTGCATCCTCACCCAAATCTCATCTTGAATTGTAATCCCTATGTGTCAAAGGAGGGACCTTATGGGAGGTGATTGGATCATGGGGGTGATTTCCCCCATGCTGTTCTCATGATAGGGAGTTCTCAGGAGATCTGATTGCTTAAAAGTGGCAGTTTCCTTTGCGCTGCCTCCTGCTGCCATGTAAGATGTCTCTTACATCCCCCTCACCTTCCACCATGATTGTAAGTTTCCTGAGGCTTCCCCCACCACGTGGAACTGAGTCAATTCAAACTCTTTCCTTTATAATTATCCAGTCTCAGGTAGTATCTTTATAGCAGTGTGAGAATGAACTAATACACTGACCCACATTTACTTATAATGACTATAGTACCAACAGTCCTAGAAAGTTAAGGTTTAATGGGATGTTAGGGATTTTCTAATTATCCACTACCTGTTACAAAGATAAAGTATCTTAGTCCCAGAGTGGTTCATTTACAACACATACACATACACACACACACACACACACACACACACACACACATTATTCAAGCTCTTAGAAAGTTTCTGTGTAATAACAGAAAATTATTTTATGTTATTTTAAAACTTCTTTAACTTCTTTTAAATGTATATTTCCTATTCATTTCATATGATCACAAATGTTCTCTCTGTCCTTTCTATATTATCTGTATAGTGTGGTTTCAAAACTTTTTTTTTCAGCTTTCCAGTAGTTCTTAGATTAAGGAAAAATGGGAATATTTATATTAGAACATGTCTTACTTTGAGTAGAATATATACCTTATTGACCAGGGAAATATAGACAGCAATGAAAGGGCTTTGGGTATATGACTCCCAAGCAGTATTATAGAAACCAGTGGGAGGCAGGGGTTGGCCTGGCTAATACTGCTTTTCTTAAATGACTTTGCTTAATGTTCACCTTTAGAAAGCTGCTCTTTGCTGATGAAACTTTAACTTAATCTTTTCTAAACAGGGTTAATTTAAAAGGACGTCAAAACTGTTCAGTCCAAATGGTGACCTCAGTACTTGGTAAGGCTTCAGGGTAGAGAATAAAGCCACTGAACTTTCTCTCTCTGCTTGGCTTATACTTTGCTCTGCCTAGCTAACATTAGATTCTCTCTTTTTTCCCCCATAAATTGGATATGATGGAATGTGTGGGTTGTCCTCATTAATAGATAAACTGAGGCTCAGGCAGAACTTTTCAGTGATTTACCAAGTGTCAGAGCTGTAGGTTGAATCTTGAGTTTCCCTCCAGGGCCATTCTATAAGATCACTTGGACCCCAGGGTTCCTTCTGCCCCAGTGACTTCAGGTAGCATCTCATTTTCTTTTTTCTTAGCGAAAAACAGGCTCAGAGCATGCCCTACATAGTACATAGTATGAAAAGGAGGTGTTGTTAACAGCAATAAAATTAGGTGTCTTGTGATTAAAAATTGGGCAGAAACAATGTCTTTTCAAAAGTCACACCACTGAAACCTGAACATGCTCCATTTATGAAGAATAAATAGCTATGAATCCTCTAAACACTGAGACAAATCTCAAGGCTGGCAGATCTCTCTCTTTCCCTGCTTTTCTACCCCTTTACACTGTCTTCCAGAAAACACGTTGCTCTTTCAGCAGTGGTGCAGTTAAGAGCTCTCTATACCCTCTTCCCCTGGTTGTTCATGCAGGCAAATATAAAGTCTATTTGGAAAAAAAAAATGTTTATTTAAATAACTTAAATGCCATTTTTATAACTCATAAGTATAGCACTGACCACTGTAATTTAATAGCCTCAGTTAGCTGGATGGCTAAAATACACAATTCAATCATAGCATGGTCTCTACTATTTTCGTAGAAGGCTTTCCTTTGGTAATAAGTACACCTCACTAAAAAACTGAGAATGAAAGCATGACGCTGTGATTAACTCCATGTCATCTTTACCACAGCAGGAACTCACAGCAAATTCTACCCTAGGAAAGTGCTAATACTTAGTAATTGGAAAGAACACTGAATAAAAGTATACTGTAAGATCTTTGGACTATATATATGTATATGTGTATATATATACATATATACATATACATATGTGTATATAATGTATATGTGTATATATATATATATATATA